>NW_017728914.1:18510877-18561369 GCF_001723895.1 Crocodylus porosus
TTTTTTTTTTTTTTTTTTGGGGGGGGGGGAGTACATGGGAGAAATTGTGTAATAGCAGATTTAATTTTCATTATAATAATAATTAGCATTGAAAGCCTTGTATTAAATATTTTATGCTGGAAGGGATACACAAGCAGCTGGTAAATCTGGAGGGGGATATGCAAGAAAAAGTCTGGGAACCTCTGGTTTAGAGAACCCTATGCCCTGGATATAGGGCAGGAGGTATAGGGCTTCATTGTTTTTGTCTGCAGTTAAATACCAGCCTATCACTTAATGCCTGGTCTGTTTTTTTGGTCTGTATAGCATCTAGAAATAACCAATAACTATAAATAATAATAATAATAATCCTAAAACTCAGCACAGCCACTACAAAAAGAGCGTGTTGCTAGCAATAATAGGATTTGCATATAGGAAGTAACACTTGACATTCTGAGGTCAGTTCCTGACGGGATATATTTGGAGGTTCTTCCTCTTCCACCCCACCCATGATGACCCATACAGCAAGGGAAGGTAAAAAGTGCATTAAAATGAAGAATAAATACACACACACACACAAACATACACACGGTGCTACAGTAATAAAATAAAAGACTTACAGAGCATGTTCATGGTTAGACAGGAACTGGTCTATTGCAGAACAGCAGGAGGAACTTGGAGATAGAGGAACAGCCACTTTAAGTGCAGAAGGGGAAAAAAGACAGACAGTGAGAGGGCGAGGGGAGAAAGGAAAGAAAATACAGAGATGATTAATCGGAAAATGACCTCCAGCTTACCTGTCATTCAACACCAAGAAATAATGTTAAAATAGCCTCATAAGTCTAAATCCACCCCCTCCCCCTTCCCCTTGCGCAATAAGGGCAGAGAAAATCTGAGTTAATAATGACATTAGCTCCTCTTTACATAAGCCTTCTGAAATGCTCCAGAGTAGAGCTCTGAGTTCCTTCTTCAACGGCAAAATTAAATTTGCCTTTCAACTCATCCTTTCATTGACAAAACATTCCTATGCTCTCCTTTTCCCGAAGTTGCAGGATATGGTTCAGGACAATTTGGTGGGATTGTATTAAATATATGCCCCCTCTCTCAAGTTAGTCACATCATCAAAATCCAGTCGGTGGAAATAGCACATATATACAGTCCTATCTCCTGGTCACTTCCGGAAATGTGTTCTGTAGCCACTAAGAGATTCTCTAAGACATGAAGATATACAGCTAGAGTCCTTATGTTTTCACCAATCACAAACAGTTGCCATGTCAGCTCCTAAGGTACTTGATCTATGGTGGCAAGGTTGAATATGTCATTTTTTTTTTGGTATCACTAAAAAGGCAAAAAACTAAAAACCTTGGATCTTCAGGCAACAACATTATTAAAACTCACCAGACTGCAGTGCACTGGTGGAACAACTATGATTTCATTCCTAGTAAAGTTCAGACTGTGGTTAGAACTAGCTAGCATACATAAGCTAGTATACTATATAAAGTTTTAGTCATTTTGGTTTGCTCTATGCAATGCACTGTTTTGCCTGTTACGTACCCTTTCAAAGGTAAATAAACCACCACATAGGATTGTTGACCATTTTTCTTAACTCTTAGGCTAGAGACAGAAATTACACAAGTTGGTATAAGTGATCAGAAACCAGTTCAAATCTGTAACGCTACAACAGTTCAGTGCACATAAACCGTGTTCAAAAATGGCTGAAACTGGTTTAAGATAAAACCTGGAGGGATGTAGTATCAGCCTTTAGATAATTGGTTTATTGAATTTCTGTCCCAGCCCTGCTCCAGATTTATGTTAACTCACAATCCCCCAGCATTTCTGGATGCTTTTCACCACTCTGTAAACTTTCCCCCCCATCCCTCCCAACCTCTCAGGCCTGCAAGGTGGGTAGGCTAGCCTTGGCCCATGCTGTCTGCTCTAGCTGAGCAGGGAGGCATGCTCCAACTGCCTCTGGCTTGTAGCCTGAGACACTTCAGGCTTGTGGCTGCATTTGCAGAATCAAAAGTGAATGTCTGGTTGCTTGCTTATCAGTTCCATCTATGCAGTTTAGACTAACCTGTGAAGATTGAATTGATTCAGCCTTGGGCTTTCTGACGGTCTGTACTTAACCTTAGTGCTCCTTAGAAGCATAGGTCCAGTCCCAACTGCCAATTTTCAACTCCCAAGGGTGGGAGAATGGAAATCTAGCATTTCTGGCACAGAAAACTGAGTAAAAGATGAAGATTCCTTTAAAGCTTTGTAAATTTGATTTGATGGTTGGTTTGGGATTTAGAAGCAGAGCCTTGTTTGTAGAGTCATAGGTCTTGAAGCCAGAAGAGACTGTTTTGGTAAACTATTCTATTCTGTTTTGATAAACTATTTTATTTGATAGATATTCTATAAAAAATCATACAACCCTTGGTAAGTTACTCCGGTGGTTAATTACCCTCACTGTCAAATATCTGTAGATTAGTCTTGGTATAACTTTTTTTTTTTCTAGTTCTAACTTTCAGTCACTTCATTATGTTATATACCTGTCTACTAGATGGAAGAAGCTGGTTATTGTCAACTTTTGTGTTTTCCAAGTAAGTACTCATAGATTGTCACCCTTTAACCTTCTCTATGACATATACTGAGGCTTTTGTGTGCCTCATTATCAGGTGGGTTTTTAAAAACTTTCATTGTTCTTATGGCTTTTCTCTAAACCATCTCCAGTTTCTCGCCATTCTCTTTTAGATACAAGAACTGGCCACTGTATTCCACTAGGTAAAAGAACCTTCCTAACTAACCACTCTTATGCTTAAACCATGAAGGACTGTATTCATTCATTTGACCCCAGCCAAGGGGCCAATCCACTAAGGTGGCTATCCACTACACATGCTGAAATTTTTTTCAGAGTCACTGCTCTGCAGGACTCTCCCAGGCTGTAAGAATGGTCTATGGTCTTTGTTCCTTGACCCTTTGTTTCTGAAGTTACTCCCTTGATATAATTACCATTTGATCTAGAATGGAAGGTATTCTATTCTCTTCCTCCATTTCTATGTTCCTCATGACACCTCTGTAGAAGCAAACTTCTGAGCGCATGTCCAGATGAGCACACACATGTGGTTTGCAGCGCCTGAAAGCTGTTTGTGGCACTGAAAACCTCATGTGACATACATACACGCATTTGCTGTGCTGGCAATTAGCAGTGCAGTGGGTTTTTTGATGAGATCCCAGTGTCACAACAAGAAAAAAGCCACTAAAAGGTGGCACAGTGTACACAACAGCAACATGCACCACCAGAAATGGAGCCTGGCCAGCCAGAACCGCGCTCTGGCTGCCCATCAGGCTCCAAGAGGCCCTTGGCACTGCTGCTGCCCCAGGACTCTAAGTAAGGCTGCTGAGGCCAGCAGAGCTGCTAGCCCCAGCCTCCTCTACCACATTTAGGTCAATTTGCTGCACACCAGAGTGTGCATGCAGGGGCATGCCCTGGGATAAAGAGCAGTGGCACAAATATATGTCACTACTATTTGTCCCATGGGAAACACACGCCCCTGCATGTACATGCTTGTCAGGATGTGGCCAGAGATTTTTTCACTAATTAAACCTCACTCCATCAAATCCTTCAGGATTCTAATTATCTTCATGCTCCAACCTATCTTCTTCCATGGTAAACAACAGAAAGAAGAAAGATGATTTTTTTTTTTTAATTTATGCTGAACCAGCCAGAGATGGAGAAACAACACCTTTGTAAAGCCTGTTCTACACAGATGGAACATATTGTCACAAAGCATGATATCCAACATCACTTTGCAGTTATGTAGAATAAGAACCATTGTGTTTAAAACATGTTAGTGAATGCCAGGATAGGACAGAACATTTTAAACGCTAATCATATTTAGTTAAAGTGATAGCACAGAATTAACCAGAAAGAGCTTGTTTCTGAACGCAATTTATCCTCTTCGTCGTCATGAAGAACAGAGCTATTTACATTGAATAACTAACATGGTTTTTTAATGTGATGCATTAGAAACACAGACAAACTGAGACTGGCTTTCTTCTCATCATTGCTGTGGAAGTCCCACCAGCAACAGGGGTTTATTCTAATTAACTTCTCCAGACACCACAAGATATATGTGGAAATATAATCTAAAATGCACAGGTTATTTCCAGCGTACTCAGTACAATCAAAGCTTTGGGTGCTGACTATAAGGAGGGACCAGAATTCCCCCTGCTGCAAGCTTCTGCTCTGGTAGGGGCAGCCATGCACTGCCCCTGCCCAGTCATAAGAGGTGGGCAGAGTGGTGCTTCAAAAAGCAGTGTGGAGGGTGAATGGGTTAAATGGAATAGTGCTTATTTCTCCCCCTCTTTTTTCCCCCCTTCCCTCAAAGAGCCTTTCCAGAGCAGGCACAGCCCTACACACAATATGTATGTATCTGGGCAGAGGGGAGGGGGTGCAAATGGGATCAGCTTCCAGGAAGCCATGAAGTTCCAGCAGCAGCCCAGCCCAGTAGGACTTTCTTTCTCCCACCCAAGCTTCCCCACCCCTGCCTAAAGGTCAGCATATCCTCCCCCCGCTCTCCCAACTCAGGCACTTAATGAGCTTGCTATACCTCTGGGTTTAATCAGCAATGGAAAAAGAGACTTAACGTTAGCATTTAATGATATGGAAAAGGGACTTTGATACTAGAACAGTGGTTCTTGGCCACTGGCCTGCAAGCCAGTTTTGGCCCATGAGAAAATAGTGTCATTGTTAATTGTCACACTTCTGCTGCCAAATTTCCAGTTCTGTAGGGAGCCCTGCAGGCATGATGACATGGCACTGTGTGCTAGATTGTGCCAGTGTGTGGTCAGGCCAGTGTGCTACATCACACCCATGGACTGACCTCACATATTAACTCAATATGGGATCCAAGCCACAAACTGATCCTGCACACAGGATCTGGCCCATGGACTGGCTCTGTATGAATCCACTATAATAAATCTTAAGGAGAAAGAAAAGATTTCAACACATACCAAGAGACCTAGCTAATAATTTTAGGGGTTGGTTTGCTTTTATTGGCAATGTGTGTATAAATAAGAGCCTTTTCTTTTTCAGCCTGGCATAGTTCAATAGGTCGAGCCTTTTCTTTTTCAGCTTGGTATAGTTCAATGCGTCATTTTTTGTCTAGTCCAATGTTTCTCAACATTTTTAGACTCAAGGCACCCCTCAGAAAATGTTTTTTTGTGGGGGTTTTTTTTTTGTTTTTCACTAGTTTTTGAACTTCTGAAAAATAATACAGGGATTTTTCTGTTGCAGAGAAGTTGGACCATAAAAAGTCAGAATATTTTTGATGCTATGGTTTTCTATTTTAAATCTCTGGATTCTTCCTGTGAATCATGTTGGCATCCAGTGCTAACGTTATGCAGCACCTTTGAAAGGATCTCCAGGCACTTCAGGGTGTGGTGGCACTCTGGGTAAGAATCACTGGTCATCCAGGTCCCGTGAAACAGAGCATCTCCAAAAATCTCTCACACAACTGTACTTTGTGCTAGGCACAGGTCAATAGTGTTTAAGATCTTGCTCAGAACCCCTTCTAAGAGGGCATGAGAGGCTCCTTGGTTATCCTAGGATTGCAAGAGGAATCATGCTCAGAAAGGATTCTTCAGTATAATGCAACCTGTTTTCAAGCCTCTTTCCTTGTAGTATTACTGACATACTTCAAGCCCCTGGCAAGTAGAACTGTGCTCTAAATTGTGCTGAATATTGAATACGAATGGAGGCATCTTTTATACCTCAAAATGCAGTGAAGAGAAATAAGCTGTAATGAAACAGTTCTTGCTGCAATTTTTGCCTTACAACATAGGGGAGGCATGAATTTTAAACCTAGCTAGTTAAGTGTCACACTTCACCCCCATGCTTCCACTTCCTGGAAGATAAAATCAATAATTCCATGCACTTTGTGTTGCAGCTGACTGGACAGAGACTGGACAGAGGCAGATTTAGCAAGAAATTGGGTAACAATTGCAGAGTGATTTAGGCTCAACTGCAAAGCTGTAGGAAGCCTGAGAAGCTTTGATCCAAGAATAATAGGGATTGAGAGAAGACTATGAAAGAGAGAGACATAATAACTGATGCTGTTTTGAAGCCAATTCTCTAGGAAATGCATTCATATTAATCTATATGTTGTGTCAGGTCTTTAGAAGACGGAAGACATTTTTCTCATAGTTTATAAAAAGTCTGGAAACGAAGAGAACATTGAAATTGCTTTGCAAAGTGCGTCATACCCAGGAAGGAACAGTCACTTAACACACTATCTGGTAACTGGAACAATCAAATGTAAAGAGCAGCCCATCAATTTGAGTCTAGCTCTCAAGGCTCACAGATGCTGGATTCGATTTGGTCCTCCTTTAATACCAGAAGCAATTTTTTTCCCCTACGTCCAATCATAGGGTAAACCAGTGCTTTCCATCTTTGGTCAGAAAGTTCTTTGTGGCTTTCATTGGCTCTGTCTTACTTTTAAACAAGAAGTGATATTTTTGGCACTCACAACAGCTTCACCTTTCTTTGACTTGTTCTTTTATTCATTTCCCAGAAGCCACTGAGTTGATGTAACAAGCTTTAATAGTGGCATAAGTAGCATCACTGGCAATGATAATGTAATCATCATCTGTGAATAATCCTGCTGATGTGGGAAGGCTACATGAGGTTCATTTTACCACAGGGGACATCTCCTCTAGTTTTATGTTATTTGTATTTAATGTGATTTGACAAGAATGATGGTAATAATGAAAGAGAATTGGAAGGCTGCATGAAAGGGCTGGTGAAGAAGCAAAGTCACAGGGATCATAAAGTTCATCTGAGATGCATGGGGAGGGATGCAGCTGCAGGGTAAAGGAAACACATGGACATGGTTGTACCTTCCCTTATGCTCAGGGAATAGAACTGCACACTCATCCTTTTATTGTAGACCCCAATTCTGTCAATAGCTCTGAAGACTCTTAAGAGAGTAGTATCTGATGATGGTCACATCACCCTAACCTTCCAAATGGCATCTGATTATTCTTAAAAGTGTACATAAAACTTTGCAAACATATCAGGGTATGATTTTTTTTTTCAGTTGAGGCTAGCCCTACCAGCTGAGGTCTTGAGAGTAGAACCCCTGAAAGCCTTTCAGGTTCTACTGTCTGAACAGCATTGGAGTATTTCCTGGAAAAAAAAGTGTGTATATAGGAAGTGCAGGAGAAGGAGGTCAACAATACTGCAAGAACAAAACATGAGGCATTGCTTAGCTATCAATAAACCTTGCAATAGCAAACATGTATGAACACTTCTGCATTTAGAGACAACCTTACAATGATAAACTGAGGTGATGTACATGATACAGGCATACTTTATTTTAAGGAATTCAATTTTGCTGCAAGCTGACAAAGATGCATTATCGAAAGCAACAAGTAGAAAAGATTTTAATATCTATTTGCCAAAGCACTTCTGTAGCAGTTTCTTGATTTTTAATTTGTAAATGTATTATATTCTAGCAGGTTCTTTGGTTTATTTACTATGGAGTCTCCTTCAATAAACCTAACTTCCCGGAGAAATACTGTGTTGCAATCCTATCTGAAAATCTATTACCAAAGATATCATAAACCATATATTGTACTGAACAGCTGATGCGTCTCCTTAATGCATAAGCTTAAGTTGCTGTTTATTATCCAGCATGCTACAAAGTGGATTATGCCCTAATCAATAATAAGAGTCCTTACCATACAGCGCTAACAACTTCTTGATGATTTTATTTGTAAGAATACAAACATTAGCCCATGTGTCTAATTTAAGTGCTCTCTCTCATAATAATATTCTGACTTTTTCAAATCCCTCTGACAATATGAATGCATATGGTGTTTATCTTCTTGTTCTGTTTTAAACTATTATGTATCTTCGTGGTGTGCAATTAAACAGCTGTCATGTTTCATCCAGGAGGTAGCTTAATTTCAGGACAGAATAAAGTGATCCCTAACTATAGCTTGTATTTTAGACTGCAAGTGCATTGGGATCCTTTGGTGCTACAGACATTTTGGCCATTACTTAACAGTGAATTGATACCCTGGATGAGATGTGAATTTTAGAGCTGTGCAATATGCCCACAGGAATGTTTCAGTATTTTATCAGACGCCTACAAAGAGGAAACACTGACAAGAGCACTAAATGCGTCAGAGAAAAAGAACAGAAAATGATGCTTTCTATGTAATCAGTCTTTAGGCAGGTAAGGGCTAACATCAATGCGATGATCATTTTTCTGTGATAAAATGTGTGTGAAAGACTTGTTTTCCATAGCATGGATTGAAATAGTCTGATAACACTGCAGGGGACAGCCAGTACCAGCCTGCATTCAGGCAGTGAGGCTGACATTCAGGAAAGTATACCGGTATCTCTCCTAGGCATGAGGTACGCAGAGAACAGAAGGGCAAATTATTCTGCTTCCATTGAACTCAACGGTGAAACTCCTGTTAACTTCAGCAGACACCAACATTGGACTCTGGAATTTTTCTGTAGGAAAGTGATTGATAGAGTGAAAGACCATAAGAGAGTTTGCACCCAGCTGTCCTTGGAGTCATGATGGAGAGTAACAACTGCACATGAATCAAGTATCTCTTTGGTTCACGTGTGCATCTTAGTAACATGAATCCACTTGGAAGTACAATGTGATTAATAAAGGAACCTGTACTATTATTAGCTGATGCAACAACATACAACAAAAGTTTGGCTCATGTAAACCATTTGGTTCATAGTTGTATATAAATTGATACTAGGGCTGTGCAAAGCTTTGGTCCCTGATTCAATCTGGTGAAGATTCGGCCCGATTTTGGTGGCTGAATCTCTGAATCTGAATTCAATCAGGAGCCCCTTTTAACCTCTCCAAATCAAATCAAAACCCTTCGAATTGTTTCAGAGAGATTCGGCAATTTGGATATAGACACAGCTTTATATGTTTTCTCTACATACCTCAAGGTACCAGGCAGCTCATGAATTCTGCGAAGGTGGGGCAGATGAAGCGTCCCACAGGAGCATGGGGAGCTCCCCAGCATGCTCGGCAGCAGACCAGACACTTCCAGTCCATTTCTAGGTCCACCAGGGAGCGTGTGAGGGGGGGCCCCCCACCCCTGGCTTGGCAACTGGTGCCTGCTAGGTCTGGGGGGCACCCAGGGTCCCTCCACAGCTGATTGCTGAGCATGGGAGTGGGCCCAGCATGCTTGGTGGTGCACCTGGAAATGGACCGGAAGTATTTCTGGTCCACTTCCAGGTTTGCCGCTGAACATGTAGTCCCCCGCCCCAACCCACCCCCACATTCCTTTGGGATACTCCATCTGACCCAGCATCACAGCATTCATGAGCTGTGCTTGGTACCTCAAGGTATATAGAAAAAACATTTAAAGCTATGTCTATGGCTGAATCCCTGATTCTCTAAATCAGCATCGACTCTTCAGATTCAGATTCGACTGGATCGAATCGGGGACAGTGATCCGAATCAATGAATCAAATCAATGTCCCCAATTCGGGCCTACTCCGAATCGGATACTGCCCGTTTCACACACCCGATTGATACTGTTTGACATCCCTTTCCTGGGACTTTAATAATATTTAGTTAGAAAACCAAAAGCTCTTACATAACTGTGTTCTCTTAGCTAATAAACTGCTGCATTTTATTGAATAAGGTCTAATGAATGGCACAAATCAACTTCCCACCAACTAAGATCTTTGATGGCTCTGTCCAAAAACACTGCATGTGCATGCTTTAATATCAAGCAAAGTCAACCACCTGCCTAGAGAATGCAGTATACAGTGAAATAATATACTCTATCCCCAGACCAACACTATTCAAATAAAGAAAGATGCCTCCAAAATGATGTCTTTCTCCTCTCACTCCATGTTATTCCATGCAGAATTGCTTGGTTCCACTGTGATGTACATAAGGGTAAATTCAGAACATGGGTGAATTTGGAGTTAATGAGTAATCACATTTGTAGTAGAGCTTTTGGGGAAGATAGAGAAAGAAAGGATTAGGGCTATTCCCCTCCCTCACCCCCGCCACTTTTGTCCTATGACCTCTAGGAACAGCCCTTACTGATGCTGCAAGCTGTTGCATACTACTTTGTAATGTCAGTGAAAGGGGAGCTGTGACAAGTGTTTAAAGACAGATGTGGATTAAAGCGTAAGACCGGGGGCCTGCTGAGTTATTGAATCTGTTCTGCACCCAGCCCCACACAACATATCTACCTTAGCTTGTCTGTCAGTTTTCCTGTTAATATACTGCATGCCTTTTTGTGAAATTATGACAATTATTTCTATGACCCTTTTCAGTTTTCATAGCTACCTATCTCCCAGGGCCTAATTTTTTCTCTCTCAGTGCATGTATAGAAGTATCATCTACTGAGGCGTGGAATCTCTTGATATCTGATACATTGGCACAACACATGTCAATGAACTGTCTTTGATTTTACCAGCCCACCACCCCTTGTGCCCTTACTCCTTCCCTTCCTAGCGCCCAACATACTTGTGAGTTATACTTAGTGTTCCACATTTTCAGTTTTTACTGAGATGTCACTGATTTAAATTACCTGTTTTTTAATTAGTTATTTGTTTTTTTTTTTACTGATTTACACCCATTTTTCACATGCCACCCATGTGTCCTGTGACCCGTGCAGCAGCAGGAGCTGCCACCCCCTCTCTACACCTCCCAGGTGAGAGACAGATTTGTCCCATGCCCTGCCCCACCCCAGCTGGGCAGTGCCTGGGGGGGCGGGTGCAGGGGTCCCAGGGTTCTGCCCCCTCTGGCCCCACCCCGGCTACCCCACTCCAGGGCCCCCAGGAGGTGTTTAAAACTGATATTTTTTTTCTTTTCTTTCTTTTATTCCTTCAACCTGGTTTTTATGTTTGGAAGATAAATCCTGAAAAATTCCCAGAATTTTTTTTTTTATTAATAAAAAATGAAAATGCGGTGCACTGGTTATAGTTAAAACAGCAGAAGCTTCCATGAAGATCTTCCTTAAAATTTACATGCCAAAGATCCTGCCCAAATTAACCAGCAGTAGGTTTTACTTTGCAGAAGTCTGAGAGAATGGGGCAATGAGTCCAGCTTAGCAGAAATTATTTTCACTGCTTTAGTACACTTATGAATAAGAACGTTCATTAATTATACACGGCTTATACACAGGAGCTTGGTTCTCGTTCTATAGCATTTTTCTCTTTGTCTGCATCTTACGCATGTGTGCAAATGAGTGTACATGCTACAGGTAGAGATGGGTTTGGATCAGAACCCTGGACTGGAAATATCCTAAATGTGGCAAAAATGTAGATCTGCATCCAATTTTCTTTTCTGTCTTTTGTCTGTGTAATTGGTCAAAACAAATGCCTAGATATTAACAACCCCAAAATGTCATCTAAGTCAGATCCAACTTGGATCTAACGTTGCGGCCAAGTCAATTTGTTACTATGACTGATGAAGCTGTCAATATACAAAATGATTACTTTCTCCGATGCCAGTGGACACAGGTTTGTTATTACTTGCAATGATTTTAATATAAAAGGAACAGACATGCTTTGAAAAACTGATAGCTCAAAAGCAAAGACTCCTGCCTGACATGAAACAATGAGGTAGTTTTTGTACTTGAAAGAGAGAATACAGTGGAATTCAATTCTAAGGATCACTTTAGGCAACACAAAGTCTCTTCTTTTGATATATTTCCCTAAAGTTCATGATCTATTGATCTATAAAACACTGGGTTTTTTTGTGTGTATAAGAGCTTTTTGAAATGAAGTTCAAAATCTTATTGTCCTACATGTAATAA
Organism: Crocodylus porosus; assembly: GCF_001723895.1. NCBI lineage: Eukaryota > Metazoa > Chordata > Crocodylia > Crocodylidae > Crocodylus > Crocodylus porosus. Next base: position 18,522,659 of record NW_017728914.1, read on the forward strand.
ATTGGCAATATTAACTTTGCAATTCAACTATACTTTTAATTCCTAATTTGTAGCTGCCTCCACCTAGTCAGGATAGGGATTTTTGAAAATTATTCATCTCAAAAAACTTTTTGCTTCCATACTATGAAAACCAAGTGATATTTTATAAGTAGGGACCTACCAAATTCATGACTGATGTAGAGTGCAAATACATGTTCCCCCATGAGTACCTCATTCCTTTGCCCCCCTCCCCCCTGCCCTGACACTGATTAGCAGAGGACCCTGCCGCTCCGTCCTGATCAACAGGGAAGCTAAACACACAGTCTTAGACATGGCACCATTTTTGCCTCCCTACCAATCAGCAGCAAACAGCAGGGCTGTCCAGGGCCACTCAGCTAATCAGTAGCAGGAGGCAAAAATGGTACCATATTAAAACTGAAGTCTTCGCCTCCCTATTGATCAGGAGTGAGCCATACATGGGGCCTCTCCACCAATCAGCAGTGGGAGGAGGTGTGGGGGAAACTGCAAGATTAAAGGAGCCACAGCGCACCCTGCTCCTGCTATCAATTTGGTAGGTCCCTATTTATAAGTCTTGGATGCATAAATCCATGTACAGATAAGAAAATGAATCTAACTATTCAAGCGACTAACTGATCTATGACTACAAATTAAGTGCATAATTGCACATTTATCTTGTATGCCAGTTTTTGAAAACTGGATTGTGAAGTGTGCCTGCCCTGCTGCTGATTAGCAGAGGACCCTGTCAGTTCCTCCTGATCAGCAGGGAAGCTGAAAACACAGTTTTAGAAATGGCACCATTTTTGCCTCCCTGAAAGTCAGCAGCAAACAGTATACACATGTGTCCATGTGTGCATCCACACGCTGCAGATGTGCTTGTATTGAGTCTGAAATAAAATTCAAGAGCTAGCAACATATTAAGAGTCCCTTTCTGCCATATGTGAAAGTTCAAAAAGCTGAAAGAGGGTTCTGTCTCTGAAACACCCACACAAGATGAAAAGGAAAAAACAACTCCTAAAAAATCTGTTTAGTCTATTGTCAAGTCATCAACTGTCCATAGCTTGGTTTCCGATCCATTAAGGTTCACTCTCCTGTTCAGCCAAAATGGACCTATGGTTTGACTCAATAAATGACAGCTCTTATGTTCTAGGCTAGGGACAGAAGTTACACATAAAGTAGTTTAAGTGATCACAAACTGGTTCAAACCCATAACAAAAACAGAAGCTCAGTACACACAAATCAGTTTCAAAATGGCTGAAACTAGTGTAAGATAAACCTGGTTGAATGTAGTATCAGACTTAACTGATATGGGTCAAACTGGTTTACAAAATTTCTGTCCCAGACCCCTTCCTGGTTCAAGTTAAATCAGAGTCCATCAACATCCCAGCATGCTTTCCAGTATTGGCTGTGCTGTCTACTCCAGAGAGCAGGGCTAGCCCTGCGCCTCTGTTCCCCACCTGGAGCAGTAACCACTGGCTGACAAGGGGGTGGGGAGGCAAGACTGGCTGGGGATACAGCTCAGTCTCGGGGGCTGGGGGGGAGGAGGAGGGAGGATACTGCTCCCGCCTCCCCACCCCCAAGGCAAATCCCAGCTAGGAAGGGGAGTTAAAATCCAAACTTTCTGTTAGCTACAACTGTGGACTACAAATCCCAGAGGCATCTGGAAGCAGGAAGAGGATGTGATAAGCAACTCTGCAAAGTCCTGCTGCTGTGATTTTTGGACTGCAAATTCCAGAGACCTCAGGGGCAGCAAGAAGAGGAAGTGAACACACAGCCAGAGAGCTAGGGACAGATATTTAAAAAGCCTGAGTCTGAATTGATTCAAACTTTGCAGGTTAGTTTAACCTGGCTAGGCTAAATTCGTTTTGTAACCAGACAGACATCCCAGAAATGCAGGCACATGCCTACAGTGACTCAGACTAGAAGCTGAGGGGCACTAGAGCAGCCCTCCCTAGCTTCCACAGGGCTGAGCTGAGGGGAGCATGGCCAGGTCCCAGAAGGATGCTCTGATCATTTCTTCCTCGCTCCCTCCCCCCACCCAGCAGCAGATGTTTATCACCTCTCAGTTTTTATCAACCCACTGAGAAAACAAAGCCTCTCTCCATTAACTAATGGAGCCCTTCTTAAACAGCTCTTCCAAGGAAAAACATTAAGCTACCTGTTGATTAGCTCCAAAAAGCCTGTCTGCCTGTCATCTCCCACAGCACAGATCATAGCTAGCATGTGGTATGCTAGCTAATGCTGAGGTGTCTGAGTAAAGCAGAGAGGATGGGATAATCATTGCTTAGAAGGGAGAAGCCAGGCAGATGTTCTGTGCCTGCAAGTCTCTGTCAGAGCTCTGGCCAAGAAGCAGAGGGGAGGAGCCAGCTCTGCTATGGAGCTGAGAACCCCACCTAGCCCAGACAGCATGCTGGGATGCTGGGGGTGTCTGGTTTAACTTAAACCAGCAAGGGGTCTGGGACAGAGATTGCATAAACCAGTTTAAGACAAATCAGTTAAACCTGGTTGAATGTAGTATCAGACTTATCTTTGGCCATTTTCAAACTGGGTTATGTGCACCGAACATCTGTTGTTACCAGTTTAAACCAGCTTCTGATCACTTAAACCAGTTTATGTGTAATGTCTGTCCCTAGCCTTTGACTGTATATATTTAGCCCTTATGTTTAAGATGGCAATGACTCTGGTCCTTACACACATTCATTTAAAAGTGCCATGGGATCTGATCCCTGATCCCAACATCTGTGTGGCATGGCAGGAGGCTTGATTTTTGGAATTGGGGATGAGATCCAGATTATACCCTTTCAATTTGCTGGGGCAGGGGGTAACCTGGGATCATGACCTGAGCTCCCCCTGGAAAATTGAAAGTCGGGTGCCCACTGCTCTGAGGCCAGGGCCAGCAATCAGCTGATGGCCCCACCCATGGAACCTGCCACAGGTTCAATTTAAGGTGCCAAACAAACGAGCTTTATAAATGTTCTACATGAAATACATTTTACATTATAATATGTTATATGCAGAACATTTGTATGAGTGGTTTGCCATTTAATGGTGCTTTTAAATTGTGTGCACATTGCCATTTATGCTACCATTAACACATTAATAAAAGCATAAATGTAACATGTAGAAAAGGCCTCTGAGAACTGCCAAGGTAGAGCTCTCTCCACAGTGAAAGAGTTTTTAATTCAAGCTGTCTCACTTTGTTCTGTATTTGACAGCAGCTACACATGTTCTCCTACGAGCCAGTCAAAGCACTGAGTTTGATGGTAGATAGGTGCATCATCATCATATTCAGCAGGAAATATTCCAGGCCTGGTTGCTCCAAGCACATGGCAGCTGTAGAAGAACTTGCTTTATTGCCATATCTCTGCAGATTGCCATACAGACATGACAACAAACTTCCCTTCCTCCACAGTGACTGGCAGTTACATCCTATTATTGATGATTACTCCTTATTTACATTATAAATACCAAACCAGGAAACGGAACTCCTGGAAAACAGTCTTTCTTCTAATCTAAATAAATGAATCCCTGATCATTTCAAACTGCCTTTTCACTGGTGTTCCTTGTCAGAGTCCTGTAAAGCTAAGGTTACTTTTTTGCCCACCTGTGTTTTCAGTGTAGGCCAGGACTTACTGATATGCTGTATACTGATATCCTGTCATGCTATTTCCAAACATTTTCTGTCTCTGACTGAAAACACATCAATATAGCAGGGATAAAGTTACTAAAAAGTTCACAAAAAGGTTATAGATTCTCCCATCGCCTGCAGTGCAATTAATGGTACCTGTTGTGCAGTGCTCATGTTTTCTAGGTTTCAGCAATCTCCTGGGAAATTCTTGGTTTTAAAGTAGAATTCATCAGCTTGATTCAACCATGAATTCATGCCATATCGGTACCTTAATATGTTTTGTGTTAACTGCTGATGCAGACTTCAGGTACTGGAAATCAAGGGTATGAAAAACAGTAAGTTCAGGAATTGTTTAATGGGTATAACAATTAACGGTGTAAACTGGATTGAAATTAAGAGAGAATATTAGGGTATTATCAGAAAAAACTGAACCAAGAACTCTATTAGAAATCATGGAATAGTCCTCCAAGGGAGGCCATGAAAACTCTCTTTGAGTAATTTTAAATAGCAGCCACAAATATGTACTATAGGGAGCTGGTCAGAGTTTGGGATTGACTACAAAATCCTGTAGATCTTTCCTATCTCATAATATCTATTGACCTATATATGATCTATGTAATTAATTATTTCTGATGGTATGTATAGTGAATACTTTCTAAACGATTAAGAAAGATGGTCCCTACTGAGAGCTCAGCTTATACAAAAAAGGTATTAACTAACTTGGATCAAAAGGTAACAAAGCATCACCCTGTTCCACAAGTAGCTCCACTGATTTCAGTATGACTCAAGACTCTAGTCAACAGGCTAGAACCTGTCCACTATAACTAGCATGCCACCGTAAGTGTAGCCATGAAGTGGATGGAGTCGACCGATAGAGAATTTGCCCCTTGTTAGAAGAACTCTCCCTAGTGGAAAGCTGATGGAAGTGGACCTAGCCCTGAAGTAAGGGGGAGGATAGGGCATGTTGTCTGGGACAGAGCAAGGATGGAATGAGTAAGGGGTGGGCAAAGGCCCAATTTGTTCAGAGTCCAGCTGAACAGAATCAGGAAGGTCTTAACCAACTCACTGAGGTATTTCCCCTGACATTTTGTATGACCTCCATGTTGCTGGGAGAACTGAGGATGATGCAACTCATGGAATCACAGTCTGGCCCAGTGGGAGGTGATTTTATAAAATAAAATGTAACTAATAATTTTTCATCTTGATTCGTTTTCACCCCCATTCTATCAACTGGCTCTTCAGAGATGACACGTTTCACAGTAACTGCCATTTCAAAAATATTTTCATCCAGCTTATTTGCCAGCCTTGTTTACAAGGTGAGGTAGGTTACTGTGCTCATCGTGACAATGAGAATTGGTGTGAACAGATGGGATGGCTGAGAAGGCCTTGCAACTTCATCTTGAGCAAATATTGACTTAAATATTACACTGGAGAAATTATCACTTTGATGTTGGGTGCAGCACATGTTGGGAAAAGGATAAACTGCATCCTCAATCACCTGAGATAATTGTTCCCAGCATCTCCAACAAGTTGTCTGAAGTCATTTCAGCAGTCTTTGCTCACTTCTGTTTGGATTTTCATTCTCCAGGTGCTCCCTTGATCCCCAAATTTGCCTTAGAAACAGTATAGCACAAAAGGCATTTTTATTCTTTGGATCTAGCTGGTGGGTAGATATTAGCATATGCAGATAAATAAGGCAGGCACTAGAGAAGATTGTTCAGTTGCACAGTAAATCAACTACAAACTTAGGGAAAGAACCCAATGTGTCACTTGTTTGAGTACCTGGTTGTAACCCCTAAATCCCAGTGCTCCTTCAAGACAGTTTGCTTACCTCCTTCCCCAACTCATTACATGAGTTGTCAAGTAATAATACTCTTGCGTCTTACAGCTGAGTTCCTATGCAACTATTCTTTTTCACTCCCAGAGCACTCCTAAAGCACTTCTGACAATAACAGCGTGACGAATGCCAAGAAGGTGGATTGATTTGCTGTCAAGCATTGCCTAAAGACTTTCCCAGCGTTAGTAAATCTCTCAGTCTAGACTTTTACACCATGCGCATAGCCTTGGGATCTGAACATTTGCAAGTGATCATTTTATTAGATGGAGATCCTTACCTCTAGGACATCAAGTTTTGGAGCTAGTAAAAGACAAATTAATGCAATAGGCACTGGGAGCTCCTATCCCAGACAGCTGTGTAGCAAATAGATGTATGAATGGCTTAATTTGTAAAGCTTATAAATTTTAACTTTGGAGGGGTATAGGAGACAGATTCTCCTGATCCTTGTCATGAGTTCTTTACTGGAAGTTAGATGAAGGTTATATTTTTCATATTTCTCTGTGTAGCATTTAGAGAGATTTTATTATGCTACATCATGGTGCATGGTTGCTAGTTCCAGCATAAAATGAGGAGGGTTGAGCATCAGACTAACCACTTCGCCTCATACAGCTGCCATTCTAGTAAAAATGGCTGCTCAGATGATTTCTGGTGCTATATGAAGGCACCTGGCAAAAGCCAGTTACCGAACAGAGGACATTAAAAAGATTGATGTTGACAACATAAAAACAGCTCAAAGTTGGTTAAAAGAATGTGAGGACAAATATTTCAAACATCCAATATCTTGCAGATCATAAAGATGGATATCTGGGGAAGGAAAATAATGGACCAAAATGAGATCAGATTTATATGTGTGTATATAAGGAAAGCTTCAAACAAGGGACAAAACATTCCACCTAGACATACTGCAGACGCAATGAGCATTCACCAGCTCTGCAGAAGTCACTCATCAGTGGGAAGGCTATGAATTAATACATTATATATGCCTCATTCCAAAAAAAAAAAGATTCCTAAAGATGTTAACCCTATACTGCAAAGCCCAAAGATGAGTTGTCTCCAAAATGTAACTGACAAAATGCCACACTCAGTCCTGATGCTGGATGATTTTAACACCAAAGTGGGACATAACTCCCAGCCCTTGTTTCCCTGCTGTTCCTTCCAGTTCTTAGGCTTATCAGTCAAAACAGTGAAAGACCCCTTGAACTGAACTTGATGTCTGACTCTGATGTTGCAAGTGCCCTGTTTACTCACAAACATATACAAAAAGAAATGAGGAAGTTGCCAGATGGCAGAGCAAAAAACCCAGATTGGCAACATTTGCATCAATTCAAGATTCAGGTTACTTGTCCAAGATGTGAGGACATACTGAGCTCCACATGTCAGCAGGTACAGTAATCCATGCCTTGCCAAACTGAAAATAAAACTTGGAAATATTTGACTTTAAATGGAAAGCACAAGGAAAGTCAACAGAAGAAAACTGAAAACAAAAGAGAACTGGGACAAATTCCAACCTGAACCGAAGACCAGATCTGAAGAGTTGTCAGAGGCTGAGGAAGATGAGACCAACTGAATCTGAAGCAAACAGGCAACAGCCAGAGACTCTGATTTCCAGCTGCAACTATTGCAGTTTGAATCACAAAGTAGGCCAAGCAGGAATAAAGTTGGAGAAGCCAAGAGATGAGGTTACTCACTGAGGAAAGAAAAGCACTTGAAAGAAAAACTCCTGAATGCTAAGACCAATGAAATACTGGAAAAAAGTAACAGAAAGGTAGAAAAAGCAGACAAACCTGTGAAAAATGTGAGGAAAGATGCAGAGGGATTGCAGATCTGGTAGTTGAAACTGAGGCTTCTGTTATGGCAAATGGCCCTGAGGTTTCCTACCATTTGCTGAAAGCCTGTGCAGAATTTTTGGAAGAGGAAATGGGCCAATCAAAAGCCAAAATGTTTACAATTGAGGCAGAACAGAAAAAATGATGGTGGTGACGTAGATGTTGTACATTACCAATCCCATTGAGATGTCAGAAATGCAGAATGTGAACAGGAACATGCATGGCAGAGTGACAGGAGACTCTCAGAGCACAGCTGAAACTCTAGAAACATATGACAAACCATCATAAGAAAACTGACTGAGGTATTCAATGGAGCCTGGGAAGAAAAGCTATCCTTCTACTAGTGGATACATAGAATTATTCTCATAATATCCAATATGTTAGTGGCCTGAACCAACTGGAGTTGCATTATTCTCCACTATACCATAATACCCAGGATGAAAGAGGCAGTGAATATAAAGCTTTGGGAAGAACAGGCTGGATTCAGGGCCAACCATTCATGTATATTCACATGGACTGACATCATGCACAGTGTCACACTCTCCTCAACTGAACCGAGTTAAGAACGGTACCTCACAACTGTGCAGACCTACCTTGTGCAATGTTCTTCAGTTCTAGAGAATCCAGTCTACAGCCATCAGTATCAGCAATGCCATGCAGTAATATATGAAGTGCTCTATAAGGTCAAGCAATCGGACAACAGAGTGCTCCAATATGGACACTGCATTATCTCTCTGATGCTATCTGGTGTTGCCACAGAGTAGATAATGAAATGCATGGATAACACCCCCACCCTTAGCATAGCCTGGATAGAAGGCCTAGAAGACCTACACTTTGCTGCTGATATTGTGACACTGAGCAACACCTGGAAAAAAGCTGAAGACAGGCGAAAACTGCAAGCCAAGGAGAGCTCAAAATCAGTTTCACCAAAATAAGCACCATTGAAAATTAGAAAATTGCAGATGAACCTGCCTGCATTTTCCCTTCAATTATTTTCTAGGTTGACTGCACACAGCAGAACTTTATGCTCACTTCTAGAAGCTTTTCTAATTCTGAGCTGGTTTTAGAAACCTTATTAGGATGCTTTTAAAATAAAAAATGAATCCAGTCAAGATGACCTAGACCCTGTATGAACAACTGGAGATGGAATATGTGAGAAGACGAGTGGGCAAGTTTCAAAGGCATGATGAGGGAAGTCCATGTTAAAATGGCATAGAGGAGGAGGGAAAGTCTGTGCTAAGGTGCTTGTCTGCGGGGGAGGCATGGGCGAGCGTATACTTGGGTTCTCAGGAGGTGGAAAGAAGAAGCCGTGACCAGATTCCTGCAGTATTCTGCTACTGATGCAGAAAGATAAACAGATTTTTCCAAGCACCAAACAACTTTCAAGTGAAACTTTTTGTAATCTCCAGTTAAAAACAAGTCTTACAACACCTGGGATGTCTCTAGAGGAATACACATCCGATTACCATTCATTACATGACCGCAGTCCTCATCTTCCACAGGTGAGGAAAGCCTGTGAGACCTCCTATGAAATATTCCCAAGCCCATATGCCATTTGATCAAATTTAACTAGCTCTTCAGTATTTCAGCCATTTCCCAGAGAAGCATTTAACATGTTTTTTCCTCCAGCAGTGTGGAAGGAAAAGAGTTTGTAATTAAAAAGAAGTCAAGCTGAAATTAAAGTACACTTAATTAGTTCTAGGTTCCTAAGTATGTGTGCTCCCACAATGACTAATATAACAACAATAGCTGAGCAATTACTAACCTAAAAGGATAAAGCTTTTTGAAGACATTAATAAATATTGTCCAAGAGTCACTTGGATGACTTGTAAAATGTAGCAACCTCTGGGGGACCTGTCTAACAGTATCCAGCCAGTCAACATAAAGATCATAGGTCACAAGGCAGAAAAAATCAAGTGGCAGAAAAAACCTCCCATATACAGCTGAAACTGCAGAAGGGATGGCAACCGTGTCAGGGCATATTATGTCATTTATCCAAACAGTAACTTAATTAGGATCCAAAAGCTAATACCAAAAATTCCCTATGGGTCTCTCCTTTAAGCCAATGAAGAGTCACAGTGGGCTTTGGACCATACTTGAAATGCTGGACATTTACAGCACACTTTTTTAACTTTTTAGTCAGTGCCCTGTAATGAGAGAATGATGCTAAACCACACCGCCCTAGGGGGAGCTGCAGCAGTTGTTATAAATACACTGTGTTCTCGGCGACACATGCATAGTTCCCATCCATGTCAGTGGGAGTCCCATGATTTTATGGAGGGTAGGGAAGACTCCTAAATATTTAGCAAAAGACAGTAAATATACAGGCTTTTATTTTTTTAATCATCACATGAAATAAAATGTATGTTGAGTGTCCCAGGAGATTATACCATTGATACAGCAGCCACTCTAGATCAGAAGTCCAGTTACTCTTTGCCCTTAACTGGGTGAACAAGCAATGCTGTATGAACAATTTAATGAAGAGCCTTGCACTTTGTGTGCTCTCTCTGTGCTTTGTGAATGAACTTGTGAATACCCAACACAATAATGCTGATGTGAGAAGCAGGACTAGAAAGAAATTACGCAGTCCAATAATGGCACTTGGCTTTGGAAAGGACACACATAAAATAAGATTAGTCAGCTTTGTCTGAGGTTTTTTAACTGATAGTGTCCTGCCTTTGGATCAAAACTTCCAAACTGATTAAAAATATCATTCAAAAAGTTTTCTGTAAAGCAGGACCTGCTGCCTTTACTGTCAAGAGGCCTAGAAAGATGCAAAAGTAATGCCTGTGAAAGCAGTTCACCTTCATATTAAAAGTTTCCTCTTTCTGTTGTGTTTGCAGAGAGGAAAGGGAAACATACCTATGTGTGGCCTGTGGTATCCCGTTAGACTAACAGCCAAGAGAGGAGGCTCCAAGGATTCTGGGCATTGTGCATAGAAAGAAAATTGAATGGAGAATTGAAGTAGCAACCAAAAATTCATCTATGAGGATGCAATGATGAAGCACCTGAGAAATAGCTGCTATTGTTCTCCACTGATCCATATGGAAATCATATATTTATTTTACATGCCAGCAAGTCTACAAATCAGGGGACCGGTTATTCATAATGCAAGCTGGCTGGGCAAAGTAGAGAGACGTAGGAAATGGGCATGCATGTGAAGGATCCAGAAAGGTTTAATTTGTGCAGACAATATCCTGTGTGAGTTACTTAAAGTTTACATTCAAAGCAGGGAGAGAGTCAAGTAAAACCAAGGGCAATTCTACATAAAATAAGCCATTGACATAAGTCAAACTACAGCAGAAATAAGCCTTGCGTTGTCTTTAGATTTTGGTTTTCATAAATGCAGCCCTTCCATTCATGGTTGCCTTCCAAAAGACCTGGGGAGACCATTGTCAATATAAAAAGACAGAACTCCTCCTTTGTAAGTCTGTGTAAGCCAAATTACTTTATTACTCATAAATAATGAACAAATGAATTGATGCCTTGTGGAGAGAAATTGGTCTGAGGCGAGGGGAAGGAGTCTGTTTGACGTTGCTGTTTGATGCAGAATGGGAGAGTTCCAGACTTAAAAGGAGGAGAGATGAGAGGTAGCAATAGGAGCTCCTTAACTGCATCCAGCACCTGAAATGACACTTTGGGCATGTCTACACATGCAAATAAGTGAGACTAAATTTCATGCATATTAAGCAATTTTTGGCAGGTGTCTCCACATGTGGCGAACTTGGCACTAAAGTTAGTTTTAAGCCCCCCAGTCCTGCCATGTGCCCCTGTGGCCACCAGGGGGAGCTCCAGCCTCCAGCAACATGGCTGCTGGCACTTAGCAGCCATGTTGAAGCTAGAGTCAGGTGCCAGCACCTGGCACCCTTCTTGGAAACTGTGGTTCCTAGCTAGCCCCTTCCCTGCCCAGGAGCCACATGCCCAGCACAGAGGCAGCAAACAGCAGCTCCCTCTCTGCCCACCCTACCTCCCCATGCCAGGGCTGCCCTTGCCAGTGGTGCCCTGTGCTGCTGCTGGCCATGGTGCTGGCTTTACTGACCCAAGGAGAGTCCCTCCCCACCCCAGCCCCAAGAGAGCTGTGCATCCACCAGCGGGGTCCAGGACATTGGTTGCAGGAGGTCCTGGCACACACGCCCTTAATATACCTTAAGCTAGCCAAATGCACATTAACACATCTCGTGTAGACATGTCCTTTGTCATATAACATCCTGATTGCTCCCTGAAGGAAGGGACTTTCAGAGGAACCTCCAAATAAGATTAACATGAGTCGACAATGTGACAAAGTGATCAATAGAGCTAATCACACTTTATCATGCATTAACAGGTGCATCATGAACAGGTCTAAGGAGGTGATACTTCCCTTCTACACAGCATTGGTAAAACTGCAGCTGGAGTACTGTGTCCGGTTTTGGGCAGCACCGCACTTCAAGATTGATGTGGATAATCTTGAGAGGGTCCAGACAAGGGCCACATGTATGGTTAGGGGCCTGCAGGTACAAGGAGAGACTGAGGGACCTGGATCTCTTCAGCCTCCGTAAGAGAAGACTGAGAGGTGATCTAGTGGCCATCTACAAGTTTGTCAGGGAAGAGCAGCAAGGAATAGAAGATACTCTGTTTGCTAGGGTGCCCCTGGGAGTAACTAGGAACAACATCCACAAACTGACAGCAGGCAGATTTAGACTAGACATCAGGAAGCACTTCTTTATGGTAAGGGTTACCAGAATCTGGAATAGGCTTCCAAGTGAGGTGGTGCTCTCCCCTACTTTGGAGGTCTTTAAGAAGAGACTGGACAAACACCTGGCTGGGGTCATCTGACCCCAGCACTCTTTCCTGCCCAGAGCAGAGGCCAGACTCTATGATCTGCTGAGGTCTCTTCCAACCCTAAAAATTGATGAAATCTATGAAACATGAATTATACAGCAAACTATGGCATGTAAGTAGGAGTTAACCTATATCACAGGGAGATTTACCAATTTTCACAGGTTGATCACAACGTAAAGTTCTCATTTTGTGGTCATTTCACCGCAGCCCTGCCCCTTGGAGCTGTTTGGCGGAGAGGACCTGGGGGTAGGGGAAGAAGGGACAATGGGGCAGCAGCCATTTTGTTTGCTGCCCTTCATGCTACCCTACCCACTGAGGTCTTCCTCTCCCAGCAGTGAAAATCACTAGCTCCCACTGGGAAGCTAGAATTTTATTTTTATTAAAATGTTTTTGTTGATTTTGTGCAAAGATCCCAGGTTTCATGGTTTGTAGGTTCTTACCCTACATACAGACAGGTAGTCTCTAATAGGATGTGTAAAGCAGAGCAGTAGGCAGCAGAAGTGGTTTCAGAACAGAAAAAGAAGCCTACCAAGGTTTCAATCTCCCCTTGCAAATAACTAGTCTGCTTTCACTACTCGGAGAACACACTGTGCAATTAAAAAATAGAATGTATTGATATTTCTGTAGCTCCCAGGCTCAAGGTGCCCTTGCTGAAACTTTGCTTCACCTCCTGAGTCAAAGTGATATGCAGAATGGAAGTTCTGGTGTTGATCTTAAATCTTATTTTCAGCCAAATAATAAAAGTGGGTTTTATTTTAGCTCTAATCTCTCTTTTCAATATACAGATGCACTGGAAGAGATTATCGTATTCAAATGAAGGAAACAGTAGTATTTTTAAGGCCTAATCCATTTCCTCTCATATAAAATAAGATAAATATCTCAATTTAATTCAGTACAATTACAAGAGGATTTTCTCTTATCATAAGATTCTTGGCTTTCTCTGGCAAAACATTTCTAAGCGATGTACCAAGTCACAGCACAGGAGCCAGAGTTAACACTGACAAGACTGGGACACTATGAAATGGGGTGAGGACAGTCCCCCAGAGAAATGGGTATGGCTCAGATCCTGATATCGCCTCGCCTGTGGTTCCACTGAACATGGGCAGAGAGTGTCAGAACTGGTACAATAGAAGGTGTCTCACCGGGAACACCATGAAAGCAGGGTTGTATATTATTCATCTGTATATTATCTGCCTAACACACAGGGGCTGGAACTTAGAGAACGTATCTCACACACACGAGGATGTGCTGTTCTTGCACAGATTCCTCAAACAAGCCGATGTCACAATAACCCTGCTGCCCAGAGAAACCAGCCATGCTGCAGGACCTCCATGGCAGAAGCTGGATATCTGTGAACATATGGGGTGTGTCAGGAGAAGGCTGGACTCTTCCCCCACTCCTTTTGTGAACTCGGTCAGGCACATTTTAACTGACCAGGCAAATGCTCAGATATCTTTGAAGCTCTTGAAAAATCTAAGAGCTAGTCTGGTTTAAATTCAACACAAACCACCAGGAAAGAAAAAAAAGGCAGTGATGGGGGGGTGGGGTGGCACAAATAAATGAGAAGGAAAAGCCCACTCCTAAACATTTAGGTTGACAGATGAAGAGAAAAAGAGAGGGAAATTAGAGCCTTGTCCTTTACCCCATGAAGACCCCACCTTGAATAAAAATCTGTTAAAAAAAGGATGTAAAGGCAATAACTGTAGGGGAAAGAAATAAAAAACCCCAAGCATCCTCCCTGTCTCCCAATCCTCCCCACCACACACCTACACAAGCTGGAAATACAGTAAATGCCACAATGTTGAGGGTATTTTTGCTGTGGTACTGGGGCACTTTTTTCCTTTAGCAACTGTAGAACCTGGTCACCCATCCTCCCAAATAATTAAAGCTCAAATATCAAGCACAACCCACAGGGGATTCTTTACTACCCTTATTAGCCACAAAAACCTCAATATGTTTTTGTTGCCATGATTAATAATGTTGGAATTCACTCTCTTCCTTTACTAGATATGGTTACCATCTACTATCTACAAGCGTTTTGCCTTTGATTTTTTTTTTTTTTTTGGTCCAATAGCTGGTTTTAAATGAGGGTGGTGATGATTTGAACTAATGATCCAGCATAAAGGCAGACTGGATCAGAGCTTATAAATAATGAGACTATAGCGCAAAGATACCTATCACACCAGCAACCCCAATGTCGCTCTGAAAAGCCACTTATTAAAGAGCATGGGCCCAAATCTTAGCAGGTATAAATCAGCATAGCCCCACTGCAGTCAGTGTAGCTACACAGATGCCAGTTTATACCCAAATATCTGGCCCTTGATTAGTGCATGTCTATATGATTGTCTTACCGGCAATTGTTTCTTTCCTAGAAGTAGAGCCTTCCCCCCCGTACCTCATTATATAAAGCAATTAGCCTATCTATATTACAGTGGCTTTGGCCTTTTATTTCAGCGCTCTCATCCAAACACTAAAAGGGAAGCAGCCAAATGAAAGCTTGGAAGGCTCCGTCAGACGGGGTTCAGTAATGAGAACCATTGTTAAAGGAATGGATGTGGGGGGGTCAGTGGATGGGAGGGAGGCAAAAAGAAGCAGGAACCCTAAAGGAAGATAAAAAGAGCCCCACAACGAGCACGCTGTACCACTACTTCTAAACAGGACTTTCATGTCTCCTAAGCCTTTTCACTCCCTGTCTGTTTCTCTCTGCTGTAGGCACGTTCTGACCATTGCAAATGTCTTTCTCGGGGCTGGTTTCAGCCTCTGAGGAGCACATCTTCTGCCTCAGCACCCTCTCATGATACAGAGCCTTGCAGGATGTTCTGGGTATGTCTTTGTAGAAGTTAGGACCAACTGAATAAAACTGCGGCTTTTCCAGCCAGCTCAGCAAGTGGGAAAGGCCAGAGGTGTTGTCTCTCTTTTTAGTTCAAACAGCCTTTGATATACAGAACACTCCTAGTGTCCAGCTCCTCTGTGAGTTCAGACTGAATGACCATCTAGGCTGCTGCCCCAAACAAAAGACTGTAGAACTTGACCCAGAAATTCCTGTCTGTAAATGATAATAAATCAGCTATGCCTCCCTGACAAGTGTTCAGGTGGTTAATTACCCTCACTGATCTTTATAGCTTTCCACATCCCACCTTTGATCCTTCATAAGTATGTTTACAAACCTGCCAGTCTCAACATGTGTGAGGGTTATAACAAAAACCCCGTAGGGCAAAGCAGGTTCTGAGGCCAAAATGTAAAAATGCGGCCAAAATGTAAAAATGCAGTGAGACGGCAAGTGCTCCTGAGCTCGCTGAGTGTGTTTTGATTGCAAATATTGGCTCACCATCTTAAAAGAATGGTAAGAGATCTCACTGAAGAAAGTGAAAAATGATCTTTTCTTTCAAGTCTAACCCCTATGCTTTCCCAAAACACTTTTTCAGAGTTGATGAAAGCTACCTTTAAAGTAAATTGATTCTCTTGATTTAAGGGTAACAAAATCAGAAATAGGAAAAAAACATTTAAAATTATCTAGTCTAATTCAGCTTCTTACTTTCCCTTCCCCATTAGAAGACTGCCTTCACCAGCACATGCATTTCTGAATGTATTGTCCAACCCAGTAATAGTATTATAAATCTGCACTTATTGTCAATACCTTCAGATGCTCCTTTCCAAAAAAGAAAGAATTTGGCAAGAACAGCTGTAGAAAAATAAATAAATTTAAAGCTTATACAAATCCTTTTCAAATCAATGGGAATCTTTTTGTTGGATGTTAATGGACACTGAGTATAAACCATTAGCCAGTATATTTTGTGTTATTTCTTCTATTATTTGTAGGTGTGTAGACACCTTAGCCTTTTAAAACTTTTTTACTCTGTTTCGACTGCAGTTATGGGGTAGAGTTAACCACTGACATAGGTATTTCTTTAGACACCTACAAAAATTTGACAGTTGTTTAGGCAAGTGATGCTCAATCTTCTGGCACTGTGGGCTAGATGAGTGGCATGGGGCCAATCCATGGGCCAGACCAGTGCCCACACTGCCTCTTCATGGCTCTGCATACTGAATCAACTCTGTGTGCTATGATCAGGCTCCGCGGCCCTGCACTGCCTCTGCCTGCTGGGATCATGGCCCCACCTCCATGTGCCAGGATCAGACTCTGTGCCATCCTGTGTGCCCAATCCCGCGCACAGGGCCATGCTATCACACCAGTGGGGCACCCCATGGGTCCAGAAATTTGAGAGCAGGGAAGTGGTAATACTGCTTCCCCACTGCCAAGTATTCAGACCCCATGGGCTCGATGACCCAGTATCAGGGGCCAGATCTCACTCACGGGCCACAGATTAAGCACCCCTAGTTTAGGCCACTGACGTTCTTTGCTGACCAATATAATCTCAGTGTTTCCTTCTGTTCTCTATCTGTCAGTCTGTACACATCTGTTAATCTCTTGTTTTATACTTAGATTATGAGCTCTTTTGAAGCAGAAGCCATATTTTTGATCTGTGTTTGTATATCACCATACCTATGAGGATCTTGTTTATGGGTGGTGCTTCTTGTTGTTGTCAAAACAGAAATAATAATATTAATGATAAGTGGTCCTCCACTGAAGACCCTTTTTTGCCAGAGATAAATGGGGTCTAAAATCCTGTACTTATGAGAGCATGGTCCTTAACCCTTGAAATAATAGTGAAACACTAAAGAAATGCATTGTGAGCAGGAAATATTGAGTGTGAATACCAAATGCAACCTCAAAAAAACCTATCTGACCATATTCAACAGCATTCTCTTATTCCTTGAATTTGTGGTTGGGTTCCTGTTTCTCTAATAAAAAACAAAACTGCAGTCACAAAGAATGGTGCATCTGAATCACTTCCTTTCTGCAGAAGTATAGGATTAAGTACAATCTGGTATTCTGGTTTATTTAGAGTCATAAATTTTAAGGCCTGACAGGATCATTATGATTACCTAGTTTGAGCTACATAAAACAAGCTGGAGGTCTTAATGTTTCAATTTCAATCCCTGTGTTTTGAATAAGAGCACATCTTTTAGAGAAACATCCAATCTTGATTCAAAGTTTCCAGTGATAGAAAACCTGACCCAACTGTTGGCATATTGGTTACCTTTGCTGTGTAGACTTGCACCTTATTTCTAATCTGACTTTACCTAGCTTCACCTGCTACCCAATAGATCATGTTTTAGCTTTCCCTCTTGGCCTAAAGAGCCCCTTTATTTTTCTTATTCATGTATGTGCTAAGAGACTTAATCTTCTCTTGGATAAGCTAAATAAGTCAAACTCTTTGACTCTTTCACTATATAGCATGTTTTCCAATCCTTTCATCCTTCTCATGGCAATCTACTCAAGCCTCTCCCATTTTTTAACATTCTTCTTGAAGTGTGGACACCAGAACTGAATGCAGTGTGCCAGCAGCAGTTGCATCTGTACCAAACACAGAAGTAACACAATCACCCTACTCTTACTCAATACCCTCAGATTTATACATCCTCATCTTTATACGTCGAAGCACCTCATTTGCATACATCATCTTCCCCAAAACTTTTTCAGACTTGCTGCCTCCCAAGAACAGGGTTCCATATCCTATAAGTAAGATCTACATTCTTTATTCCTAGGAATTTCACATTACATCTGGAGATATTGAAACATTTGCTTGAGCCCAACTTCCCCAGTGTCCTGAATATGACCCCCAATCTTTTGTTTTTTGCGAGCTGTATAAGCAATGATTTTCTGCTTTTTCCCACATCACTTAGGCAGGTGAACAGGAACGGTGGAAGAAACTGATTCTTGCTGTACCCAACTAGAAACACACCCAGGGAATGATGCTGCTGATTTCCTGTTCAGTTACATTTTGCTAACAGACAGTTTTTAATCCATTTAATGTGTAATATGCTGATGTATGTCATTCTAGTTTCTGAATCAAAATGTCATGAAGTACTGAGACAATTGCCTTACAGTCTGAGTACAATGCAACAATATATGCATTAATCAACCATACTCATAATCTCATCAAAAAACCATCAAGTTAGTTTCAAATCTTAGCCTCTATTTTTTATATACTCATGAAGATCAGTATTAACTGTATTACTCTCTTTTAATTCTTTAATAATAGAGTCCTCAGTGGGCTCAGTGGGCAGGAGAAGATTACTTAAGGACTGGTTATCATTCTCAGTTTCTTTGCCAGGAGCTGGCCCTAGGGACACAAAAGAGCAAACTCGGGGCTGCTAAACTGTGCCATCAGGTTTTGATTCACAAGAGAGTATCTGATACTCTAGGAATAATGCTCCACATCAGCCACTGCTCCTCCCAGAATCCTGGAAGCTAAGAGGAGTTCAGTTTAGAAACCAATGGAGCGCTTGTACATGTGACACCATTAACATGTACATGTGACAAAAATCTCAGTCTGTGTGACTTAATGGCATCACAGTGTACACATGCAAGACTTTGGGGGGTTTTAATGACTTTGAATTACTGCAAACTAAACTTCTGGATGTAGTTGTTTGCAATGTTGCAAATTACAACAATGCAGCTGTAGCTCACCCCCTCTCTCCCCTCCCCTCCCCAGCTGCAGGAGAGGCAGGCAGGCGTTGCAGAAAAAAAGGATTGGGCCCATCGCTGTGCCTGCTGAAGGCAGAAGCTACAAGGGACCTGATCTTTTATTTTTATTTTTTTGGTGGAGCCTGCCCGCCTCTCAAGCTGCCAGTGGGCCGAGCAGCCCATAAGCTGTGGGGGGCCCTGGTACTTCACTCCACAGTGGCAGGCCCCCCAGGGCCACCCAGGTGGGCTGCTAGCAAGCCAGGTGCTGCCCCAGCTCAGAGGTAGCACCCGGCTCAATCCAACTCTTTCCCAACCCTGAGCTGAGGCACCACACAGCCTTCTAGCAGCCTACCTGGGCAGCCCCAGGGGGTGACATTGCTGTGGAGGGAAGGACTGGGGCCTCCACAGCTCAGAAGCCACTTAGCACACTGGCAACTCACCTTCTGACTGCAGGAAAGACAGGCAGGCTCTGTCAAAAAAAAAAAAAAAAAGGGTCAGGCTCCATGCCATTTTTTCTGCCTTCAGCAGGGACCTGGATGGGCAATGGATCAGGCACCAAAAGCTTGGGAAGCCCACTAGCAACCCACCTGGGTGGCCCCTGGGAGCACCACCACTGCAGAGGGAAGGACCAGAGCCCCCCACAGCTCAAGGGTCCCTCAATCTGCCGACAGCTCACCCCCCCGGCCACAGGCAGGCTCCAGCTCCAAAAAAATAAAAATAAAAAAAGCATCAGGCCCCTTGTTGTAACGTGATAGAAAAAGTAAAACAGTTTAGTCCTCAGGGTTTTATTCTATGCCCCACCGTTTCAATTTATGGGGCATAGTATAAATCTTCCCCAAACCTAAGCAGTCTAATTATTAAACAGTAACTCTGAAATTCAAATAGACCCAGGGCTCAGATTATTGGCCTAGAATCAGCAGGTGTGTACCAACAAGCAGGAATCCTTAAGTTTGAATCCACTCTGTGAGCTTTTATCTCGGAGCCAACAGAAGATCAGAGCATTTAACAAGTTTGCCCAAGCAAGCTACAATGTGTACTGAAACAGTTAATTCCTATATTAAAAATAAATCCTCCCTTCAGCCCTGGTGGTAACTATTCCAGCCTCAAGATAAATTTCACATCCTCCTTGAAATGTCCACACGTCATATTTTCAACATAAAAAATATGACATTGGGAATGTAACACTTGGTTGGTCAGAAAAACTGTACACAACATTGTCCTTTTAGAGAAAAAAAATTCTTCTGGTTTACCTAGTGCTTAATCAGTTGTGTGCATGTCTATACATAGATGGAGGAAGCAATAGTATAGCAGCAAATGATTTAGGACCAAGTTCCTCTCTGCTGCTGTTCCACTGGTATTCGTGGAATGTCAACAGGTATAGACTAAAACTGGCTTGTGGCTTATGGACTTTCCACTCCTTAGTTCAGAGTGGCCATTTATTCTTTCTATTAAAATGCTGTCTTGCTGCTACAGGCTACATTTATTTTATGAGTGAGAGAGTGAGATAACCTGCATAGCAATTCTTGCCTCTTATCTCATAGATGAAGCTAATGCACCTTCCCTGACAAAAAGCCCATGCTGTGAACACTTTTTCAGATGTCATCTTCCAAGGGACAGTTCTACCACAGGGAAAGCTAGAGCAGAAGCAAGTGAGTGGAAAATAGGCTACATTTGAAGGGCTGTCATGAGACAGCCCTTTGCATTCTGGGTGCAAATCCCCAGCTGTGCAGGGATGGGGAAAGCCTAGGCTCTCCAACACTCTGTTTATCCTGTTCTGTAAAGGTGAGAACTCGCTCTGGGGCTTTCGAACTGGCAGTGTAAATTGTAACGAATGCATTTTACTCCAACTCAGGAAGCTCTGCATTCTATGGATCTATTTAATGCCTAGGACAGGATAAGAGAAAAGATTAAAGAGAAGCTGCAGCAGCAGAGCAAGGGATTTCTGGTCACAACCACAGCCTTTGAAAAAGGCTATATCAGAAGCTGTAGGGATGACACATTTTGTAACTAATCTCACAATTTCCTGATTTAAGCTGTCTACATCCCACAAAATCTCCCCAAGACAGGTTCAAATACACTGCTCCCCACTTTCCTCAGGCGCGTGCATTTCAAAAAACTTAGATTGTCCCCTGGAGGTCACTTAGTCAATGAGGTCCCCAGCAGACATTAAAATATCTGAGGATTTTTTTATGCCAAAAATATTTATTCTAAAAAATCAGATGATTATTAGTCTGAAATGTAATATTTGCCACATCATATGATTTAAGGTGCCATACAAACCAACCACAAAGATATCCTATGTTATATGAGAATGTGTCTACATGTAAACAACATCATAAATGTAATGTCTGCCAGGGTCTCATACCAGTCAGAAAATGCTGGTATCTGGTTGTCTTTCTCTGTAGGCAGAAGAACACGTTTTCAAACTTAGACACAAATCAGGCAGACCCTAGAATCTGGGCATGGAAATGAGTTCAGTTATATACTGTGCTCATGCAAGTACTTGTGTTTTTCAGGTCTTTGCAGCCCCATTGGAAAATCCTAGCCTGAGACTTAAATGCATAAACTGTGCTTGATCATATCCTGTGGAATAGGCTGGAAGAGTTGAAGGTAGGGAGGGAACATGTCATTGAGAACAAATCCCTGTAGGGACTCCTTGCTAATGCAGCCTTTATTGCTATGGTGATTACCCACCCAGTTAAAATGGCTTGGAAAAAATGAGCAGAACTCAGTTCATCAGCTTTTGAATAAACATATTGTTCTCAAGGGAGAGTCTTGAGAAGAAGCACTGCCATTGGATGGTGCCACGTGGACCATGTCAGAGGGATGCCACAGGTGCTGCCACAAGTGTGCAAAACAGCACGTGCATGTGTATGCACAAGGACAGAAAACACATGAAGTGCAAAGCAGGATGCCCTCCGCGCATGCTGAACTGATTTCCTCTTCTGCTGCTTTGGGACTTTTGCTCCTCCATGTGAATTGACTAACTGGTTTCCTTTCTCTTTCCACAACAGTTTTAACTTGCTTCTGGAAGAATAATGGAGGAAGCAAGATGCCCAGGTGTCTGAGAGGTGGGGAGAAACCAGGACAAAACTGGAAGTAGAATGGAAATGTACAGATTTGACCCTTTGACAAATGGCAACTTACCTTAAGCACTGAGCATGTGGTTTTCAAAACCTTTCCCAAACAGGAATGCATCAAACATATTTGGAGTGATCAAGGACATGCTAATGTCCCAATATGACCTGTTGATAAGAGCCCTAGTGTTTGTAACTCAAAGTAAAGACTTTAACCAGTGGCTAGATAGGAACACTGGCACTGGAAAATTGAAGGGAGGTGATCAGGAGATGTAACTGGCTGTTAGAAGAGGGAAAACAAACTCCTAGCACATAACTATGAGCTGATGATCACAGTGCTTTCAGCTGCATACGGGAGGCAGCGCCAATACAAAGAAACCTAAAATCACTGTAATCATAAAAAAACCCTGCTCTGACTCAGGAAGAAGGCATTAAAGGTCATTATTTTCAAAAAAGAAACTTCATATCTAAGAATGAATTCAGTCACCTTGCACAGTTTAGGGATTACAGACACATATGGCTCTTTAACTACAGTGTATTATGCCCACTGTTTTAGTCTTTCCTAATACAGCAGCAGGTTTCACAATAAAGCATGCACGAGTGACTGTGCGAAATCCTTCCAAGCCTTGGGTAAGCTCTGACCACTGCTCAGTTGCATCTTCCTTCCAGCCCTATTCTCTACACTGTCAAAATGCCAGTGCTCATTCCATGCAGCAACCCCAGTGACACGAAGGGAGCACTCTCCAGATTTTGCAAGAGAAGTTTTAGAAGAGAAGTGGTAAAGGCACAGTTTTCATGATCTGTGTTTAACAGGAATGAGGCACACTTCAGGCAATGAATTCCAAGGGGAAGACAGCATTTCCCAGGTGCTTATGCCAATTTACCATCAGCTTCGTGACTCATACACATTTAGTAGTTTGCTACAGTTATCCAGGAATTCATGCCTGTCATGACTAATTAATGCACCTAAGTTGCTTAAAGACATTAAAAAAAACCAACCTGTGCTTTATTTTAAACTTGGTGTTTACTAGGCCCCCATGCCAAGCCCAGTGCATGCCCAGAAGAGGTACCACATTAGTCTGACCTGGCTTGCCCAATGTCTCTATAGACTGGGCACATCAGTAAGGCTTTTCTGGCACTTTTATCTAATAGCTGGTTGAATCAGCTTTACATAAAAGCACCAAAAAGCCCCACTGAAGCACACAATCTATACAGATGCTGCAGAGCCCAGTACACTGATGTGCTGCCTCTTCTGGTAAAGCATGGGTTTTCTTGGGGTTTTTTTCTCCATGTCTGTCAGCAGCTTTATTTTTCACCTTTTGCAGGTTGTAAATCCTTGTTCCAGTTCATTACTCAAAACTATTTCCTAATATGTTCAGTAAATGGTATTCAAATCTGCAGTTTACTGGAACTGTTTAATCCATGTTGCAATCTGAGCAACAAAACACATGCAAAAGACATGTGACCAGGTGTCAGACATATTAGAACTAATATGCATGAACTTCACATTGTAGATATCACTGCAGATTTAAAATTCAGTTCACCAACCTTGCTTGAATTTTTTGTAGTTGATGTACACTTCAAAGGTGAAGACTCAAGCATTCAACATTATAAATGCACTGCAGAGGATTATTTGTTCTAGTAACATGTAGGTGCTCAGATTTTTGAAAAAAGCAAACCCCAAAGGGTTGCAAATATGATCAAACCAAAATTTGTTTTTAAAGTTAAAATATTTGACTTTTTTTTCTATTGCACATAAAGCATGAATTGTGACTGAAAGTGGTTTCCATCTTACAGCTTCATGATATGTTTGCAGCAAGCTTGGTGGTCTCATTTCAGGTTCCAGTGGAGACACACCTTTGACACTTTGGCAGGATTCAAGAACCAAATGGGTCTTATGGAAACTGATCTTTGCTTTCACCCCCTATTACTGACTCATGTTTAAAACACATTGATAGAGTGGCATAATCTGCCATCTCCCAGGCCCACTGTTTTTCATAAGTACTAAAAAAAATAAAACAACAATGGGAATTTTACACATGCTCCGGCAGGGGGGAGGGGCAGAAAGGCACTTTATTTAGTGAGCCATGCTAAGTAAAAGTGCCCTAGCATCATGTGTGTCAGCGTCCCCCCTGCACTGAAAAATGGCGGCAGGGCGCTTTGAGCGAAAGCTCGTTAAACGAACTTTAGTTCAGAGCACCTCACCACCATTTTTCAGCATGGAGACACCGATACACATGAAGCCAGAGTCTGCTACAGCGTGCTTATTTCTTCTGTGCTCTAGCAGACTCAATTAATCAAGTCTGCTCCAACGTGTTGGATTTCCAGTGCACCAAAGCCAGCTCCCTGCATGTCTGTAGGAGCCCAATATAAGTCTCTTCTTTCATTGGTTTGGATTTGGTGAAGGAGTCTGTCTCCTATGTCAATGTAGTGTGTCTTACCTGATCCTTCCTCCTTTTTTTCCACTCCTAACATAAAGGTGAAAAATCTCTAACTGGCATAGTCTGAACTTTTTGGCTAGGGACAGACATTACACACAAACTGGTTTAAGTGATCAGAAATTGGTTTAAATCTGTAACAGAACAGACATTCAGTGCACATAAACCAGTTTGAAAATGGCTGAAGCAGGTTTGAGATAAACCTGGTTGAACATAGTATCAGACTTAGCTGATTTGGCTCAAACCAGTTTATGCAATGTCTATCCCAGACCCCTTCCTGGTTTAACTTAAACCAGTCCCCCAGCATCCAAGATGCTTTGCAGAGCAGGGCTGGCCCCACCCCTCTGCTCCCTAGCTGGAGCTCTGACAAAGACTGCAGGTACAGGATCTTCCTGGCTTCCTCATGCCCCTCTTTCCTCCCACTGCTCACTGCTTAAGCAGGGATTCCCCTCCTCCCTTCTCCCACAGCACAGACTGTAACCAGCATGTGGTCTGCTAGCTAATGCTGAGAGGTGTGTGTAAGGCAGACAAGACAAAGGCAGACTGGACAGTGTCTACTTAGGATTTTTTGGAGCTAATCAACAGGTCAGCTGGTAATGTCCCTCTTTTCCTTCCTTGGAAAAAGTTGTTTAGTTCAAGCTCTTCCTAAAAAGTGAGGCTTTTGTTTTCTTGATAGTGTGTTAAATGCTGTATTACTCCCTGTGTAACTCCCTGCTGGCTTCTAGCCTGAGCCACTGCAGGCATGTGCCTGCGTTTCTTCAGTCCAGAGGGGATGTCTTTGCAGTTACAAACCAGTTCAGCCTAGCCAGGTTAGGCTAACCTGCAAAGACTGAACCAATTCAGACTCAGGCTTTTTGAAAGTCTATCCCTAGCCTTTGAGGCAAATAGCATAAAAAAGAACACTTTTTTCAATGTTTTAAGTCAGATGCATCCCAGAACAGTATTTACAACCCATCTTACACCAAGATGAACATGCCCATCCTATCTAGAACCTCTACTCTGCCTCAGAAATACCTGATAGCTACAGTATTCAGGGATAAGAAAATGGTTTCAATTGAAGTAACAAGGTCACCCAGTGAAGTTAGAGCTACTTATGAGTAGGGCATCTGACACAGGTAAGGCATCTATCCTCACATAAGCTAGTACTTATTCCTGCATCCCTAAATAAGTTATCCTGCCAGGATGAAGCTTTCAAGTTCTTTTTTTTTTCTGTAGAAAGCACAGATTCAGTGCAATACTTCTGTCATCACTGACCCTGGGGCAATGCAGAGAGCAGCTGCAACTTGCCCTTTGTTCAGGGAGTTGTAGAGGTCATCACAAGCCAAAAAATGGAGTGCTGTTCAATTAAAGAGAAAAATGTGCAGAGCACCAGAGCTGAACAATTTCTTCATTGCAATTTCTATGAAGCCAAGGACATAACTTTAAAACTGTCCCCACACACTGGAAAACTCTGTTGGAGGGTGTCAGCACCCACCTGCTTGGGTAAAAAACCTAGTCTGGTGAAGGGAGATACTTAGCCTATAGCTTACAGAAATCTACCTGACTGACTTTATCCTCTCTCCATGTAGGTCGCAACATGCTTTGTCTGTAAAAGAAAAGTTTTGATGCAATTTAACTTAGAAAAAAAGTTTTCTAGCAAGACTAGATGCCCACAGATTATAATTAAGCAGTTTTATGTTAACCCCAAACATTTATTCATATGAATGTATAACGCCCACAGGGAACAGCTAACAATTTCTCATCAGTTTAGGAAGCTGAAGAAACCAAGAAAATAATTGCTCTCTGAAGGGCTGCTGTGCAGAGCATGCGTTCTTTAGCATCATCATTTGATCACCCTGGGCTCCAGTGGAGAAGAGCTGGGAGGTTGCAATGTGAAGCAGACTTCTAGGTTTTGCTATGCTAAGCAGGATTTGGGAGGCACTGGGAGACGTTACTCCAATGGGAAGTAACTCCAAGCCGAGTTTCATTGAGTTCAGCCCACTAAAGAGACGTGATCTATCTTACCCAAGAGTTTGTCAGAACAAATTGTTGTAGAGTCAGAGGAGTAAAAAGTGGAAAATACCTAAGGAGTCCTAACCCATTTCTCTGCTCTATATGGAATTATTTTTGCATTTTTAACTGCTCTGTCCACTCTAAGATTAAAGTCATAGAAACACAGGAAAAAGTGCAATTGGTTCTTATGTCACCACTCATTCACACAAAGGACTTGCAAGGGAAAAACCTTGGGAAAAGTAGGATTCAGGTATGGAAAGTTACAAATAGAAAACCCTTGCTGGGATGTCACCATCATATAGAATCCCCTTTACTATAGTCCAATAACTTTCTCCTACTGTGGCCAATTCTAGCTTGGCAGGGAATGAGTTACTGCATTCTCTCTGGCTGCAGTTTCCAGCTATATCCAAGGAGAGTTTAATAGAAGGATGCCTTTGTGATGGCTAACTGGGATGCCTAGTGATGGAGGTAAGAAACCACAGGCAACTCATCCCTCCAGGGCTTCCTTCATTGCTCACTCTCTCTAGGACATGTTCCCTCTCTTCCCACCCCTCCAAACAACCCATTTAAGAGAGAAAGGAAGTTCACTATAAACCCTCTGGCTTGTCTGTCTGACAATGTAGAATTGACCCCCAGACCCACTGACCTAGACAAATACGGGTCTCCCTCCCTTTTCAGACCACTCAACTGTCCTCACATGCCTGGACTTTCAAAACGGTGGAGCCACTGACTGGTCCCCACAGCAACTGGTCTCATAAACATCCTGAGCCGAACAAATGAGTGAATCGTCATATAAAGCTGCTGCAAGTCCACAGTCTTTTCCCTCCCTGCTTCCTTGCGGTGACGCATATACCTCATCCAGCAGTTCCTTGGGAAGAGTTATTGGCTTGCTTGTCATGCGCTGGAGAGCTCTTTCAAAGTGAGCAGTGCCAGGGACAGCACGGCTGATCTGTAAATCCTTCCTCAGGAGAAAAGTGTTTGGCTCATCCCTGAGAGCACTGCTATGATGTAAATACCAGCTCAGATACAGACTCGGATGTGGCACAGTGCCAAGGCTTGGTGATGAATCACTGGCATGAGGAGCTTAGCCGTCAGCACTCAGTTTTAATCAGCAGAGAATTTTAAATAAATAAGCCTTGTTTGTGGCTCAGAAACTTTTAAAGGGCCTTTCAGAGCATCTGAGAGGAGATATTCTGCTGAGGCCTTACCTGTCTTCCACCTGTTAAACTTCCATGGGCCTATTTCCAGATGGCTTGATGTTCATCACAAAAACAGACAAATCAACATATCAAACTCAGTTTCTGGGAGTTCAGCTTCCAAACTGAACTTCATAGCAGGGATACATTTCTAGACACTAGTACAGTTATCTAGGCATCACTCATTATGCACAGCTATGAGTGTCCAGTCCTATCTTCCCATAAACAAATCATAATATGCTGCCACTACACACTGGAAAATAAAAGGTGCTCACCTTGACCTTCCCCAAACCACTCCTTGCTTACCCCCCCGGCCTGTTGATAGCAAGTCAGGGAGGCACTTTTCATACAGCAGTCATTCTTCTGGTAGAGAACCATAATGTCCATTCTTTCTACTAACTCACCTTATCCTGCTCCCAAATCATGACTCTCAACAGAGCTGTGACCCCTTATCTGCAGCAGGCTCACAGGATTTGCAGGCTAACACTTGACAACAATAAAAGACAGATGTCCTTTTGCAAGTACATTCGTAAAATACCTTAGCTGGAGGTCATTAGCTGCTAATGAAATTCACAGAAAAACACAGGGTAAATGATTACTATGGCATGCCAGTAAGAATCAGACTCCTTCCATTGATTCAAAAAAGAAAATAATGGCTGGGATTTTACAAAGAGAATGAGGCATAATATAGAATAATAATGAAGACTCTTGCTAACTAGAAGGGTTGCCTTTCACAAAGGTGTAATTCTGACCACTTGGGATGGTGTAGTTACATGGAACAGATGTATCCATAACCATGTTTATGAAAGGGGTCCAGTCCTATCTTCCCATAAACAAATCATAATATGCTGCCACTATACACTGGAGAATAAATGTTGCTCACCTTGACCTTCCCCAAACCACTCCTTGCTTACTTCCCCAGCCTGTTGATAGTAGGTCAGGGAGGCACTTTTCATACAGTATTCATTCTCCTGGTAGAGAACCACAGTGTTCATGCTTTCTACTAACTCGCCTTATCCTGCTCCCAAATCATGACTCTCAACAGAGCTGTGACCCCTTATCTGCACCGGGCTCACAGGATCTGCAGGCTAACATTTAACAACATCTATGAATGTGTGGGGCCTATTGTAATAGTGCAACCTATGCGTAGGCCTGCATTAACTGGTATTGATCAGGCACTACTCCAAGTTTGTTCTGGTGTTATAATTGCACCTCCTTTGGAAATGTAACCATTTAGGTACCCTCTGGAAAAAGACATTGGTCCTTGTGATAAAGTCACTGACAACAGCAAAACAACTGCTGAAAGCAACTCAAGATATTCTACTATGTCTAAAAAACACTCACCTTAGCACATGTGTTGATCCATTTATAGTGGTGGTAGAACAGGGGACAGCTGGTCCCAAGATGGAAGGCCTTCGGTATCGTTCATCACCACAGCACAGAATGATGAGGAAGGCACGTCTGAAAGATTTGTTCAAGAAGGCGTACAGGAAAGGGTTCAACCCTGAATTGATGTAGCCCAACCACAGGAAAGCTGTCCACAGCTGCTCGGGCACAGTGTAGTTTATGAAAGGGTCCACTATGTTTGTAATAAAGAAGGGAGCCCAGCATAGGCAGAAGCACCCCATGATGATGCACAGGGTTTTGGCAGCTTTGGTCTCAGTCTTCATACGGTGGGTACTGTGCTGGTCAGGATGGTGCTGCCTCCCATCTGTGGGAGCTCCTGCACGCTGGAGGATCCGGATCTGGCGGGCATGCTCCCTGGCTGTGATGTAGATCCGATAGTAGGCCAGCACCATCAGGAGGAAGGGAATGTAGAAGGCCACCACTGAGCAGGTAATGGCATATGGCTTGTTGACCATGAATACGCAGTAGGTTGAGTTGGAAGCCTTGTTGAACTGCCTTTGTTGTATCTAAAAGAGTGGGATGGGGAGGGGAGAAAAAACAACAAGAACAAAAAACAAGAAAATGTTTATCACAGTTTCTCTGATGACACAAATTTGACAACTTGGTTGCTTTTCTGCCTCCTCAACTGGCTTTTGCTTCTCTATCTTCTTTTTTTTTCTCCCTCATTTCTCCTATCTATTGTGCCTGTCTTTTCCATCTGCCATTATATCATATCCTCCCTGAGTGTTCATCACCATGTAATGTGCTGCACTGCAGCTCTTGATGGGCTATTACTCTGTAGAGAGTGCCACTGCTCCAAACTTGCCAGAGACCTCCTCAACCTGGCTATTAAATATTCATGATCTCCCCGAATTAGAGATCAAAGAATCTTAACCAACCCCCCACAACCTCAGACAAAAGCAAAAGAAGAGTAATATTTGCTTTCTGCTCTTCATCCAACATCTACCAGCAATAAGACTTTCCAGACTTTTCCTAACCAAGCCCATCTTGGAAAATAGAGAGAAGAATCTGAATGAAGTTCATGATCTGCATTAAACAGAACAGATTTCAGCCAGCCTCATCTTTTGACTACAGAATTGTAACCCATAAAGAGTTCCTGTCTAATATGCCATAAATCTGCCTTGAGCTTCTGTAATGTTCTTGTGTTGAACTTCCATGGGGATATATTTGTAGGGGCTGTAGGATTCCATGGGCTGTATCCAGACCCTGGCCCCAGACCATGAATACTCACTGGTAAAGAAGAAACTGAGAGTGGGTGGTAGAAAATGAAAGAAACTAAAGTCTGTGAGTTTAGGAAATCCTCTGATAGATTCATTTTGCTACATGAATGAGGCATCAGTTCAACCAATACTAACATTCCTGCCATTACACACCTGTGAGATAAGCATCATTTCCTTTCATTTTCTTTCTTGCACTGATTTTAACAAGACTGGGTGAGAAGAAGCTTGTCATTTTATTAAAAGCAGTGGCCACTGTCACATTGATTTAAAAATGAAGACACAGTTTGAATGTTTTCAAAATGGGTAGACATGAGGTGTTTTCCACACTGTCATGCCTGAGCCCCAGCATGACTATAACCCTATTTCTTTCATGTACTATGCATTGTCAAGTAAGACAGTTACACAGGGACACAATTACAGCAAGCGCTTTGCTCTGGCATTTAAAGAGTCAATACACAGAAATAACATTAAGCTTTTTCTAAAAACAATTCAGGCAGAAAAGTCAATGCAAAAAAATCAATGGATGGAAAAATTATTTCTTTAAAAATGCATAACCTAAAGTGGCCCCGTTTCTTACAAAATGTATCATCTAAAGATGCCCATCTGTTGGTAATGATCCCTTTATCGCCTGCTCCAAATACCAGACAGATTGCACCTGGTGCCAAACGAGAGCCCTAAAATATTAATATCACCTCTGAGGGTTTGAAACTTTATTTGTTTCGAGACTTGGCTTGTAGGACGCTACCCCAGGTTCTCTCTAAATAGGGCATTTTTACACTGCATCATTTTTCTTAATGCTGTTAATTCTATCATCTACATACTGGTAGGACAGGCAGGGATTTACCTCCATGCTCTGCAAAAGAGATTCTGAAAATAAAGTTACAGGGAATGGTATAAAAACTGACTGTATAATTTAAATAGCCCAGAATCCAAGGGAGATTTTGCCCTAACTTAATAAGGGCTACATTGAAACTTGGAGTGCTTTGGTGTTTGGCAAAAAGGAAAAGAAGCAGCTGCCCTGCCTGGCCTCATGTGTATGCCCTCAGGCCACCCAGGGTTTCCAGTTCACGTCTTAGATCTCCATATATGTTGCTCTTAAAGGAGCAAGACTCAACAATCAAATTCTAACTGTACCATGTGTCAGTTTAGATCCTACGGCCAAGATCTTCAAAAGAGAGTAGGGATGTTGTAAAGTCCAACATTTGAGTGTTCAACTAGAGACACTTTTAAGTACTAAATATTTGCCTTCTGAAAATCAACCGCCTTTTTAGCGTCACAATTCAGACACTCAAAATCACTAAGTGCATTAGAAAATGTTGGCCAGTGAGATGTCTTCATTTGCAGATTAACATCAGACTTTCTCTTTCTGTGACTTTCTCTGATGCATCTTCACAAAACACTGACTGCGCAATTATTACTATGCAGTCACTTAGTACTTGTATAAACACATACTAAATGACTGTGCAGTAATCGGAGTTATTGTGCAGTAGTGCTGATGAATGGCTTTTCTGTGAGGCTGCTGCACTAGTGTCTGCATAGTAGTGTTGCATCCTGGTTGATGCCACACAATGCTACTGTGCAGTCAGTGTCTCGTGTAGATACGGCTACTGTCAGGAGTTAGTCATAATCATGGTACATGAGCCCTTCCCCACCACAAGGAAAAAGTTAAATTCTATGTGTGCAAGATCAGTTCATAGGAAGCTTATTTCCCCTAACAATCAGAGGGACACAACAGAACAGTGAAGGGCCTTCAATTTATAAGCAGATGTGCAGTCCTGATGAGTTAAAGGACTCGCGCAACGATCTGATCTATAGACAACGTGGTCTGTGCAATATGCTCCCTGTACAGAGTACATGCAACTAGACTCCCAGTGTAATTAGTGGTTAAGTGGGAGTCAGCACCTTGCAGGTTCAGTCTACAGATCTTGAAATACAGATTTCTCTTTTTCCTAGTTTTGACCCAAAGTCTGCTCTTCTTCCTTGGACAGAATGCCTACTGGCCTTTAAAACAGAAGCCCCACCTCCAGACATTCAGCAGCTCCTCTAAAGAGATGACCTTGTGTTTGCCACTAAAACGCTTGCTTTTTTCCCCCATACCAGAAAGGGATGCAAGGAAAAACAAACTGCACATCCTGGATGCAATCACAGAATACTTTTCCCATCAAGCAACTGGAATTCCACTTACTACTCACCAAGTCTATTATGCCAATGCTATTCCAGCCTTGCATTATGGGGAGAAAAGAAATAAATGTCGGGATTACCCAGCACCCTCCAAGCATTACAGCAATGCGTATTGGCGTCATCTTATTCCTGTAAACCAGAGGCTGGCAACAGATGGCATAGTACCTGAAAGAAGAAGGAAAGAGATTGCCCATGAGTTATAGAGACCACTCCAGGTCTTCTACAAATAAAATCACAGGACATTTTATCCAACCTGTTTCTCCCATGTTTAAAAATGGAAATAATGCTTTGCTTTTCTATGGTTGCCTTTCATCCAAGGATCTCAGAGCACTTTGAAAATATGGAATGAATGAAGCCTCAGAATCTCCAGGGCAGGAGGGTCAATATCTTTGTTTCACAGATGGGGAAGCCAAGGCACAACTCAATACAGTCTAGTCCAAAGCCACAGAACACAATAGTGGGTATAGCCTCTAATTCAGTTCACATCTCTGACTGCTAATCCTGTTCTTTAGCCACATAGCCACCATGTTCCATCTTTTTCCAGTGGTGAAGACTGTTATGGCTACATAGAAGATAGGCAAGCTTAGAGGCTGATTTTTTTTTTTTTCCCAAATTAATGGCTATTTACATTGATGCATGTTAGCTAATCATTTCGTATTCATGCTGGCTGCTGAGCAATGGAGGGGGGGAACATGCTTTACTAGAAGAGGCAGTGCATTAGTTCAACCAGCGTCTATAGATTGGGCGCTTCAGCAGGGTTTTTTGGCACTTTTATCTAAAGCATTTGCATCTGTTTGTGCCTCTTTGGCCTCCTTAGCCCTGCTTTCACTTTCATTTCACTCAAATCTTGTCCAGACACATTTCCACATGCAACCTGGAGAACAGGCCAAAAGACTGGGAAACTGACTGTCTTTCAGTACCTCTATAGCACAGAGGCTGTGCACATGAGAGCATCTTAAGTTCAACTCTCACTCCCATTTCCATTCTGGATTAATGATAATAAAAACAAGACACCGCCTCTTTGTGCCATAGATTTCAAAGTGCTTTACAGAGAAAAATATTTTTATTTTGATTGTATTTTGAAGAAACTGAGGCAAGGAACTGCAACATGCCCTGTCCAGTGTCACAGGTAAATAAGAAAACCATAATGAAAAATGTGTCTTCTGATCCTCAGCCTTCTGACATCCACGCATCAGACATCTGCATCAAAGGAACTTACCTAGTACTGGCCCAAAACACACAATGTATTGACGTGGCTGAGAACTCCAAATTCAAACACAAAAAAGATCTATACCCATAGATGAAGCAATGCATCCTCCATGATACCATACTTCAGGTTTGGGCTGGATCGCATTCTATAGTCTTTGTTTGGGTAGTAGCGCTGTGCGAAACAGCATTGTTTCATTTCAACTTCCATTTCAACAAGACAGTATTCCATTTTGAGTTTTGTTTCATTTCAAAACCACTGCTCTGTTTTGTTTCATCAAAACTCTTTTGCTGTTTCGATGCTGTTTCAATATTTTGCCAATAGCTATAGGCAGTTTCATGCTTCCCCATTATAGCCTATGTCATTTCTTGCCTGATTCAGATGAAACTTGCAGGGATGGTAGGCCCTTCTGAGGCCATGAAGCGTGCCAAGTTTCGAGGAGGTAGGTGCAGGGGTTTCTGGGAAACTGCACCTCAGGCTGCTGACAAGCAAAACTCGTGACATGGGTGACACTGTGTGTGTGTGTGTGTGTGTGTGTGCGCACGCGCACATGCACGCGTTAAGGTGTACCCTTATTGGTGCTGCGGCCTCTACATGACACGGTAGTGTGCCCCAATGGGGTCTCCTCCTCCCCTACAGCCTCAGCTTGGTCCACCACTTTAAATGACAACAGGTAAAATAAAAAATTAGTGAGCAGTAGCACCAGCACCATCTTAGGCAGCCAAACTATGACAAAGCCTTTCTTTTCTCTCCTGAAGGAGCTTCTGCTCCAGCAGCTGCCAGGGATGTCTCTCTGCCAGGCCCAGCCCTGGGGCTTAGGTGTGCCCAGGGCCCTACATCCTTCTGGTCAGGTGCTAGGGGTGCTGGTCTAAGGATATAGCACTGGCAGACAAGGTCCTTTCCTTTAGGTGAATCTAAACTGGTATCTTTTAACAGACCAATTGAATAGTTACAGATATACACCTTAGCAAGCTCTTGGGTTGAAAAACCCTTTGTAAGGCTAAGGAAGAACCTGCAGTTGGTGTGTGTGTGTGCTGTTTCTGGATTGAAGGAATAGCAAAGAAGACAGAGGGTGGCCTGGCATGTAATGCAGGCAAGAAAGCCAGACAGTGAAAAAGGAAATGGAGGCATCAGGGGGTGAGGGACAGGCTGGGGTTGCGGGGGAAAGGAGATGTAGCAGCTCACATAAAAGTGGAGAGGTACCTGGGGAGTCAGATGTCCAGCAGGTTGTAGTGTGTCAGAACTCCACTGTCTATATTGAGTCCATGAGTTTCTGTACCTAGGAGGCTGATGAAGTGCAGTTCATAGGCACCAAGTGGTTCATAGTCCCCCTGATCTCTGTTGCCATGTGGGACTCATCCATCACCTCAGCTTGAAGGAGAACCCACTGATGGCCTGACTGGTCGCACCAGTGCCCTGAGGTGGAGAGGTAGGCATGATCTCCACCCCAGCTGCTCCAGATGTTGGAGGTGAAGCGTAAGGCTACCTATGGACCTGCCTTGCACAGCTCCTCCCTCAAGTACTCCCTGCATGTCTCATACAGGGAGGGCACTTGGTAAGATGAGGCCACAATCGCCATGAGCCACCTGAACCCTGGCCACTCAACTAAGGAGAAAGGCTGGTCGTTGACAGCAAGCATCTCCCCAATGATCTCACTCGCCCTTGCAATGCGCCCCCCTTTCTGTCAGCCTTTCCCCCACTGTTCCAGGGTGGTCTGCCTCTGCTTTGTGGAGACAGGGGGTTTGGAGCAAGCGGGGGACTTCCCTTTGGGCACGCTCACACTGGTACCAGGCTAAGGAGGAGCAAGGGCCTGCAGAGATGCATTGACATCCCCGTGGTGCTCATGCTAACTGCCTGCACTGCCGAGCCAAAACCAGCTGGGGCAAAGGAACAAAACACATATGTGGGATCATCTGCCAGCTCAAAATGATCCCAGACCACACTACCTGCTCACTTCTGGGGTGCAGGTGTGGATGCTGCAATTTCCCCCTCCTCAACGGGCAGGGGCACAGCAGCAGGAGGAGTGGACTCAGATGAGCTGCTTGCCTCTGCAACCTCTACCTCAGCCTCCTCTGAAGTGCCTTCTGGGGAAGGAGACCTGGCTCTAAGGGAAACTTGAGGGGTGTGGAACATAAACTCAACTAATTTCCCCCTCCTTCCCCAGAATTTCCCTTGCTATGACACTGGGATCCAGACCCAGATCCAGCTCCTCCTCTGGCACTGGAAGGCTCAGCATGGGAAGTGAAATGGGGGTGAAGGAGAAAGTCACGCTAGTGCTGTTGCTGCTGTTTGTTGTCATAGTGGTGGTGGGGCTAGGAGGATTATGGCAGGTGTTCCTGGAGGGAATGCAGACTCAGGCACAGGCAGTGGTACTGGCACTGCCCCCCTCTCCTTCCTGCTTCTGGAAGCCTCATCCCTGGTAGTTGTAGGAAAGAGGCTGCGCCACAGTTTGGGGGGTGGGATTTACACCTCTTCCTCTATCCCCTCTTCTGCCCCCCCCGAAGGCTTGCCAACTGCCTTTCTAGCACGCTTCATGGCGTGTTTCATAGTGTCTTGTTTTTATACAAATACATAAATGTATCTGCATTCCTATATAAATTCTACAATGTAATATGCTGCAAGATATAAATGTATAGAAATAAAAATACATGTATCTACCTTCCTATATAAATTCTATAGCATAATACCCAATATAATTATGAAATTGAAAAGAATAAATCAATGAATATAATAATAAAATAAAAGGGTCTAGAAGAAGGCAAAAGATATTGTGGAATCATACTTGGTAAGCTAGCAAGTAGGAAATCAAATCAATGCTAGTAGTAGCCTTTGTCGTCTAACACTTCTGAGCTGCTGGAAGATAGCTCAGTAACTGTCAGACTCCAAGGCAGAAAGTAGGCCAACTCAAACAATGCTGGGTTTCTATCCCTCCCCCAAGCACTGAGATTGGAAGGGACCTTAGGGAAGGATCACAGTCACTGGCCAGCTACACAGTCAATAATGAGAGCAGTCCTTCCCCCCCCTTACTTTCTGTTTCCCTACAGGCAAACCCAACATCAGCTTCAAAACTCGAAACAGTCTGAAACTTCTGAAACACTTTGACTGCCCTCGTTTCATTCTGAGGCTGTTTCCAAGCCCTTTTTGTTTCAATTTCTCTGTTCCAAGCTCAAAACAAGTTGAAACAGCATCAAAATGAAATGGCCGCTGGAATTTTGCACAGCACTATTGGGTAGTACTGTTAGTAAGAACAGCTTTTCTAACTGGTTAATTTGTGGATCTCAAAGCACTGTTTTACAAAGTTAGGCCAGGATTGTGATCCCTGGTTTATGGAAGGAGAAACAGGAAGAGTGACTTACCCACAGACTAAAGGTAAGTAAGAGCCAGGGAAAGAACCAGGTCTCTCCATTTCCAGTCCAGTGCTTTAGTCATAAGGCTTCATTGTAAATGTTTCTGTAACTTTTGTGCTTTGGATTTGATGGCATGGAAAAATGGTGTCAATATATGGGTACATGGACTCCAATATCAAAGGCACATACCCACAATATCAAGGACAGTTCCCATGCTAACTCTACCAAGTAAATTGATAGGGAGTAAATCAAATACTCTATTGGGTTGATACAAGACAATTTCTTCTTGATCTTTTCAGGCACTTTTTAGGCAATCTCTTCTTGATAAAACACAGGAATAGAAAAAAGTGTCTTTTAATGCAAAGTGTTTGATAGCTCTGCTCATGAAACTGTATTAAATTCTCCTTTAACAAATCAGCCCCGGGCTTCACTAACTGTAAGCATTTGCAAATGAGAACATTTTCAATTTCCTTTTTGAAGTCTCAGGGGATCCTGCAGCTATGACAGCTCTTAGAAGACTGCTCCACAGCTAGAGATGACTACATGAAAAATAGACCTGTACCAGCCTGAGCAGCATGAGAGTATAAGAACTGCCATAAATGATCAGACCTGGTATTAGACTTGCCCAGTATTCTGACACTGAAAAGTGACCAGTACCAGCTGTTTCTGATGAGTGTACCAGAAGCCTTGCAGAGGTCAGTTATGGAATAATCTGCATATAAGGAACAGAGGGAAAGCCGCTAGTGCCTGGATGGTAATTGAAATATTTGCTTTTCTGTTTTTCTGTTCAGTGACTGCAACAAGTGATTTAAAGAGAAACTGCATCTGAACACAACTTAATGGTTTATAGAGCATCTCAGGGCTAGTCGGAAAATTAGAAACTAACCCTTAGCTGGTAGTTGCACAAAGTATCTCCTTATGTCATGACATATTGCTAAGATGGAGTAGTGATGATTTGACTTCAGATTTTTCCTATAGAAACAAGCGAATTAAGTTCAAGGATGTATTCCTTCACTATGAAATACACCTCATTCAGTTGAACAGGGAGTGT
Source organism: Crocodylus porosus (assembly GCF_001723895.1). Classification (NCBI taxonomy): domain Eukaryota; kingdom Metazoa; phylum Chordata; order Crocodylia; family Crocodylidae; genus Crocodylus; species Crocodylus porosus. The sequence continues at coordinate 18,560,416 of NW_017728914.1, forward strand.
AGAATACCAGTTTTTGCTGTTGGGTGTTTCAGCCAGGCATCTCAAATTATTTGACAAAAGTAAGAATTGTCACTGAGGTTATAAACAGATGTTGTTCTTGGAGTAGATTCATCTGTGCTGGGATGTGTCCTGTCACAGTTGATCTGCTTCATTGTGTGACATGGATGTTGCCCACTGTCTCGCAGGGTTGAGCCTTTGCCACTCCCAGGGGTTCAGAGTCCCGATTCTGTGGGACAACTGCAAATGGGGAATCCTAAATTCCCCAGAGCACACAGGATCAGGACCCGGAAGCAGTAAGAGGTCCTGCCCATGCTCTCCTGCCCCGAGCTAAACTTTTCATAGGTACAATTTTGGACATTTATGACGTGACAGTCATGGAAATTTGTTTGGTTGGGCTTTGTACCATCACAAAAAATTTCATAGCAGCACAACGATGATAAATATCAAAGAGAGAAACTGAACCACAGGAAAGAGAAGTACCTGGCTAATAGTCACAGAGGCTACAAACAAATGTTGCATTTGTCCTACAAGAAACACTTTTCTCCCAAGATAAAGTGCAAATGTTCACGCACTCGTGTATGTTGTCCTGGGGCAAACTCTATTAGCACTTCTTATCCCATGAACCTTTTTTAGTTTTCTTCAGAAAATCACAAAGTATGTCTGATTTGTGTAACAAAGTACGCCCCCACTCCCCCGAAGCCCCCCAGACACCCCCTCAGCAGCCGCCGAGCCCCCTGCTGACCCCCAGCACAGCCGGAGGTGAGCGGGCTCGTGGTGGGAAGGGGTTAACTCCTCGCTTGCTGGGAGGAGGCCGCTGCCTGGTGCTGGGCCGGGTCAAGCCCCCGCCCAGGCCCCTACTTGGCCCAGCCCCGCAGGGAGCCAGGCGACCGGAGCCCCGCAAACAGGCTGCGTAAACAGGCGCTTGAGTTAGCGCGGAGTTCGCGCAGGGGAGGG
>NW_017728914.1:18561380-18573514 GCF_001723895.1 Crocodylus porosus
CTTCCTGCCCTTTGGGCGGGGGGCTGGACTCGATGATCTCCCGAGGTCCCTTCCAGCCCTAATGTCTATGAAATCTATGAATGGTTGTCCCAGGACTGCATCATTGAATGAATGTCAGAAAAGTGGCCCCTTGCTAAGCCCCTGATCGGAAGTGTGATATGTGTATATGCCAATCCTGTTCCAGAACAAGCACAGACATAACTGGTCCTGGGACAAATGCAACATCTGTTCCCAGCCAGAGTGAATCAAGGGTAGTATCAAGAGCATAACCAAAGAAGAGCTGTTGAAAAATACCTTTGTGGTTCTGTTTGGTTGAATTTTTAAAAGAATTTTCTCTGACCAGGTTTGTGCCCTGCCACAGGAATTTTTGCAGAAACAAAAATCTCTCTAAGGCCCTGATCCAAGTCCCATTGAAGTTAAGACTCACTTAGTTGATAGGTTTTAGAACAGACAGGCAACTGAACAGGTGACATTTTCTATCAAAAGACTTAAAAATGCATGGAAAGGTCCTGAAGGAGTTTCAGTCATGAGGTGGCAGGCAGTAGTGATACAACTGGGTGACCAGAGGGACCCTTGATCTATTTCTATTCATATTAAAAAATATGTTCTAATTATTTGTGTGTATATCCTTGTGCAATGTTGGTTATGTAAGTTAACCATTTGTTAACTTGCCTCTCTGTATATCAGTGAGACACAGAGGGTGCCTATACATGTGCAGCAAGGCTGCTCCAATGTGCTGTAATTAGATTAATCAAGTCTTCTCCAACTCGCTATAATCTGCTGGAGCGTGGTAATTACTATGCTCCAACAGACTCAGGCGTCATGTGCATCGTGTCCTCATGCTGAAAAATTGTGGTGGGAAACTTTAACTAAAGCTCAAACAAGCCTTAGTGAAAGTGCCCCTGCTCTCATTTTCAGCACGGAGACATTTTATACACTTGACGCTTCAGGCACTTTAATTAAAGTGGCTCTTGGAGCCACTCTAATTAAAAATGTTCCCCCCCTTCCCCCCCCAAATCCTGGAGCATGTCTATGAATGCTTGCAAGTGTCAAATGACAGCACAAGAGTATGTATCCCAGCTCTAAATAAATGAACACACCAATGCAAATATATAAATAATGTGCATATGTTAATATTGAACAAATGGCAACTATTGTTTGGTAAACTATTTTCCAGAGCCGGTCTGAAAAAGCTCTGAGACAGTGGCATGTTTGGTAATGGTAGCTGGGAATCCACAGGACATAAGGACTGCATTAAAAACTAAAAAGAAGCAAATTGCTGTCTGCTCGCCAAGAGGAATCAGGTATGATGGTGGGATTGGTCTAATACTGGAGAACTAGGGAAGAGGAACAGGGAAAAGTTCATTTTAAGAATGCAACAAGCATCATGCTAATATGGGACTATAATAAACAGAAATAACCAAGAGATAAATTAGCAAGAACATACTGAAGGACAAGGACACACTGGCTGCATCTACACGAGATGCTGACCACACAGTAACTCATTGCTACTGCGCAGGAGTATCGTGTGGCACAAATTGTGATACAATGCTGTTGCGCAGTAGTAGTGAGCTACTGTGCACTCAGCATCACCAAAAAGCCATTCAGGCATGCTACCAGGCAGTAATTACTGCACAGTCATTTCGTACCTGTGTATGCAAATACTAAATGACTGCACAGTAGTAACTGCGCAGCCAACTTCTTGTGTAGATGCGGCCACTGAAAACTATAACACAGTACTGACAGCACCCAGTGACAGAGCCTCTGAACTGGTTCTGCGTTATAGCTCTAGCCTAATTTAGAGAAGTGAAAATGATACTAGCCTATATTACAGTGAAAGCTAAGTGAGAACAGAGGAAATTCTATGATCTTGAAATTTGTCTTCCTCCAAACCATCAGGAAGACAAAAGAACTGTCAAAGTAGTGCCAGAAACAACATTTCATTTCAGATCATTCAGAATATTTTCATGTTGATGAAATCAAAAGGCTTTGTTTGATTTCAAAATTCTAAAACCTCTGTTATATATGAAAAAAATCAAAAAAGTAATTTCAAACCAAAATGTTACATTTCAGAAATGCTGAAGCAGAATGTTTTTACCTTGTTGGCATCCATTTCCTGCCCATTTTTTTTAAACAATGCAAAATGTTGTAATCAGTATGCTCCCAGTGGAAGCTTCACTTTCAACAGAATTGAGTTTTCAGACAAATAAACTTTTTGTTAGAAAATTTTCCACTGGTTCTAATTACATTTCTGATTGCTAGCTTGACAAGTAACATCAGACATTCATGATAACATGTTTTCCATAATGATCACACTTGCAAGCTCAGACACTATCTGAAATGTCTCTTTTTCTCGAATTGAATTCAACTGAAATTAAAGTTAAAGAAAATGATGTTTGTAGCCTGATTCTCAATTATCCTGAGGCCATTTGACACCATTGTGGCACAGTAAAAGTGTCTTAGTTTAAGTGAAAATTGGGATAATTTACCATAGTGAAAGGAGTTTGCCCTGCCATGGCCCTTTTGCTTAGGGCAGCACCGAGGTAGAGCTGAGTCTTGGTGTGCCCTTTTTAATGAGCTCTCATGGAATGAGGGAATGGGACTATGGTGAACAGTCAGAGTTTAATGACATAATATCATACATCTTTGTGATAGATGCAGGTCTCCTGAGAACTACCATCAGTTTATATAACCTTGTGCTATGTTTGCCATAGCTTATTAAGGCAGGGGTTTTTCCCTGTCTGTTCTGTACTAAGGGAATAAACCAGTTGACCCTTGAGTTCAAACAGCATTTCCATTAAAGCATTTTCCTGCTTCCTGGGACAGATGGTCCTGTTCCACATACCGCTTGCAGTGGCCCTTGTGGTACAGAGTACCAGGGAGATAAAACTAGGATTTTTTTTCTTGCCTAAAGACCCCTCCTGGAAAGTGTTGCTCAGAAGAAGTTACAGAATTTGTAAGGTGCAACACCGAGCAAGTCCCTGTGGAGCCCCAAGGGAGAAGGCACATTTTGCTGAGAGGTAAAAATAGAAAATAAATAAAGGTGGGAAATGAGAACAAAAAAATCCCCCTAGCAATTAACATGGTGAGTCAGGAGCAGCAGTCAGATAAAGAAGTCATCAGGAAATGTTCTCAATTTACTAAAGTGGGGAAAACAGCTGATCCTAATGGTTCCAGTTGTTACATTACTCTACTCTCATCTGTGCTGCAGCTGATGGCTATACACACTATTAAATGATCATTGGAGTAAAAATTATGACTATAAAAATAATATCTTAACATTTTATATTTCTTCCTGCTCTGTGATTCTGCAGCTATTTTTCTCCATTGACATGTCAAAAGATGATTTTTCTGTAAGGTTTACTGTTGTCGCACACTTCATCTGTAATCAAAAAGTTGAGCTGGGTTCTGACTGCCTCCTCTTCATCAGCATTATCATCATCCATAATAAAGGTTGTGCAGACAAAACACAGGTGGCGATGTCGCTGATCATATATGAGACCAAGAATGATGCAGTTCATTCCATCCTGATTCTGCAGGGCTAGCTGGAGGAACAACTTACTGTTTCACTGAACCCTCCTGTCAAGCCCCAAAAGTGATGGTCTCGGAAAGGAAGCCTACCGCATGGGCCAGGCGCTAGACAAACATGTAGGCACTACAGAACTCATGCTAACTGTGCCAGAACTTCAGCTGATATCAGTTAACATATCTTAACAGAAGTCAGTGGAACTACAGTGATTCACACCAGGTAAGGATTTGGCATATGCATTAATTTGGGCTTTCAAACAGCTACTGACCCACTTCAATAAAAATCATTCCAATTTTAACACTGCTGACAATTCTGATTTTAAAAAAAGTCAATGAAATAAGTGTCATCTTATTCCAAACAAGTTCTTCCTTTTAACATAGGAACTGCCTGTCTTTGCTCTTAAAGAATTAGCATATATTTGGTAAAAATGGACAATATGAATAAAAATCATAACATAATTTTGCCCGGTGAAATTAGTTTAATCTTACTCTGACTATCCAAGACCTGCTGTTGGGATTAGTATTTCTGTGAAAATGCTGACTTTATAACCATCCACTGTAGAAAGCAGCCCCCTTTTTGCTTTAGGGACCAGTAACTTTGGCATAAGCTATAGGGCAAATAAGCAAACCACTTTTTCAGTAGAAAAGCTTTAAACTTTAAATTATTATTATACTTTACCTTCCCCTCCCATCTTTCATTTGAGACTATATGTGAATCTCATTGATATATACATGAATAAAGCATTACACATATAGACAGGCATACTGAGGCAGAAAAGAACACGTCCATCCTTGACATAACACCACTTAAGTCCCTGGCTTCAGAAAGTTTGTGACCTGAAAAAGGTCAGACAGCAATTCAAAACCATAGAAGGAGTAGACACATTTAGTTTTAGTGAACATGGGTTCACTTTCACAGACACAATGGGTGATACATTTGCTTAAAGTCAATCTCATTTTATGCCAGGTCCCCTTGCATTATCACTTAATCATTAAAGAAAGACCTCTCTCTAATGGTGGAAGGTTGCTGACAGATAATGTACCAAGACTATAAAAATGTGTCAGAAGTATAAGTAAACTATGTTTCCAAGGCCTCTGCAAATAACTAGGAACCTAGCAAGGAACTGAGGAAAAACCTAAGAGAAAATTTCCCCACAGGCAGGTTGTTGGATACTTGTTAATTATGTGGCTTTTTGCATCTTCCTTTGAAGCATCTGGCTCTGGTTGGTGGCTGCTGTCAAAAACAAAAGAATCATGACCTAGCTGGACCACTGGTGTGATTCTGTATGGTAAGTTCCTCCATAATCCTATATCCCACTAATGGGTGCTGCCATGGCTAGGTGAGCACGTCAAGTGAAATATAAGATAGACCATATAAAGAAAATGTTGAAAATCCAGTATTCCCTGTTCCTTCCTTCAGGACTCATATTTTCCTGGCTCACCACCAAGCCTTAACAAAGAGTTTTACAAACATGGGAAGCCAGGAAGCAGATATAAATGTATGATAAAGTGTGTAATGTCACCCATCAACAATACCTTTGTGGCTAACATCCCTTGACACTCTGCATGCAAAACACTCTAGGTCACATTCCAGCATCATCCGCATCTTGTTTAACATTAAACCAGCCAGGTCTGAGGAGAGGGCACAGGGGAGTCGCAAGGTGGAGTCTGTAGTGTCTACGTTTCTCTTCATATACTGTTGCTCTAGAATGCCTGAGCTTCTCTGCTAGCTCAAGACCGTACCATGAAGACACATTACAAGTTACCAATATATGTTACCAACATTTCTGCTAGATAGAAGAGATTTCACATATCCAGAATTCAGCAAAGCCAAAAGAAAAAAAGGCAACTGCCTAAAGTCAGCTTTCCAAAGATAAGAGCCTTAAATCTTGCAAACATACCTTCTCCTTCTAGGCTCTGAAAAGTAAGGAAGGAAAGTAAACGGGTTGAAAAGTCCACAGTAGATTGGCATATAGGCTAGCTCAGGGTACTGTAGGTGACAGAAGTGGGAGATATGGCCTAGAGTGGGAATGGGCCCCTCTTCGGGCAGTGACCATCTCTATTCTGGGCTCATTCAGCAATACACACTGTGAAGCTCTGGGCATTAGTATCATATCCATAATTAATGCTGATTAATTTGCCTGTAGAGGCCACATTTAAAATATCACCGGAGTTTCTAGTATGATTTTGCTTGAGCACTCATCCTATCGATACTATGATGTGGGGAGCGTTTTTGCAGTATGTCTACAATGCAGTGCCTGAGTTAGCAGAACTCTGTGCTAACATAGATATACTGCTTTCAGTATGTGAGCTAGGTCAGGGATATATTGTACTGCCTTGGGCAATAGAAACATACCCTTAAGTACAACAAGTTGATAAATGGGGCCTGCCTCTGCTTGGCACTGTGGTCCTGTGAGTGTTTATCTGATGTGTTATTATATGCATATATAATACTTATATCCGTGTCTCTTATTTTATGAAACTCAGAACCAAAACAGGCTACAGACAATATAAGGAATTTCTAGTTAGATCAGTAAAAATAAAATCCACCTAAGCTATTTGAGCAAAGAAGTACTGGTAGCTTCTTGTAGAGAGGGAGGAAGTCTGTTACTATTCCTTGGTCTTTTACTGAGCTAGAATACAGCATGATGCATGCAAGCAGGTTATGTTATAGGGCTGGGAATCCTTGAGTGTCCGTACTGACTGCTCAGATTGGCTTTGTACTGTCAGTGTAAGAATAATTTATGTCCACATTATCCAAACGAACATCATGTTCAACCAGAGTAACAAATCAAGACAAAGCAAAACACGGGCTAATCCTCCTGTCAACACTCCTCCAACCTTAAGGGCTAAACTCCTAGGAAATTCCGTGTATTAACTGCATTGTTTTATGAGGTCATATAGAAAACTGAATTTTTTCTTTGACGGTCACAAGTTATGTGATAACATAGTTAATTAATATGATTTTGTTTGCATTTAGATCTTTTGTTTTATTCCCCAGAAAAGCTTTTGTATTGCCCCTTCAGTAAAAATCTGGAGTAGACAAAGTTTTGAGCAGAGCTCTGACTAACAAGGTCAGAGTTTAGAGTTATTTTTGCAAGTGTAAAATCAAAGTATTACTGACTTCAGGTGGCTTAGCAAGATCAGAATTTGGTCTCCAAACAATTGGATTCTTCCACCTTTGACATAACCTCTCCTCCTTTTTCTTTGTTCTGCAAGATAAACAATTTTCTGCCCCCAGCCTCTCCAACAAACACATTATGCGTTCCAGGTCAAGGCGCAAAATGTCCTACAATGATTTCATCTAACAAAACAGAAAATGTCATTAGAAAAATAAGGCCTTCTGTTGTCAAGATACTTACACCGAGGAAATATGCTAAAGAGAACAGTTAATCAAAGCTCAATAAATTTAGCTAGTAACAGAAACAAATGTATGCTGCCAAACAGAGACAGAAGACACCATCATAATCTCTTTGGAGGTGAGGAAGGAATTGGCAGCAACAATGGTCAAAGAAATTACCATATTTCTAGGGGTTTTGTAAAGATTAGCAAAGGACATTGCTTCCCTCAGGCTGTGCCATGACCATCTGCTCTGTTATTTTTCTTAATACTTTCAGCCTTTGAATTCTGCAACTATTGCATTAGTTTTCCTATAGAAGTGCAGTACAGAGCTGAATGGTGGTACAGGACACTTCTAGTATTACATACGTGTGTCTGCCACCCCATGTAAAAGGTATTGTTTTAGTCTACTTTGCTCCTTTCTCTCTCTCCTTCTAAAAGGTTACCATTACCTTTCCACACAGGTTTAAAACCCAACCACTCAGTCCAACAACACCCCTACAAGCAGTCAGAAACCAGATAATTAACAAATGTCACAATATTTAGTTTAAGCCATATTCTAATTGTCTTTGAGAAGGAAACAAGCACCACAGCTTATTCAGCTCATTATTATTGTCTAGTGGGAGGGATACAAGGAGCTCTGGAGTTCTAATCTCAGCTCTGCCGTAGCCATGTCCCTTTGGTTCTTGGGCAGGTAACTTGACCTGTTTGCACTTCAGTTTTCCCAAGTGCCGATGATGTAAAGATAAAGTAAGTAGTGTATGAAAGAAATGTCATTTTGGGGTGTTTACAAGAGTAGGGACTTGGACTGGGTAACTCTTCTAGCTGTTTCTATATGAATGGCTATGTATCTATATTCCCGAAGGCCTAATAATCTACCTAGCATGAAGGTTCTTCTTCTAAAGAAATTTCATAAAATAATACTGATTTCAGGTAGGACACGTTGAATCTTAAGGCTCCAAAACATCATCCCCTCCAGGAATTGTGTTAATTTAGTGTTTGAACATTATATTAATGCTAATTAATGTTTGTAAGTGGCACAATGAGCATCTGTCATTTTCTTGTTACAACATTCCTCAGATAAATCTGCTTGTGTCAACAATTATTTAGACTGTCTTACGTGATGTGTTTCTAGTACATGAATATTAGCTCAGTACGTGTGTACGTACACACACACACACACACACGTCTGCTGTGCTCTCTCCTAAACAGCAAACCTCCAAATGTTTTCCTCAGCACAGCCAAACTAAATACCCAGTGCCTGACAGTCAGCTAAACCTTCATCCAGATGCTAATGTCTGAGGCACAGCTCAGACAAGACTTAGGGCACTGAGCAACCTGCTGGCATTGTCATCTTCAGACTAGGCTAGTGACCATCTTGCAGAGGCTACTCCAGATGGCTACTACCTCCAACCATTCTGAAAGAACAATAAGCAGTGACCCAACTGCTTAAAGTTTTTCCTTTGTGGAAACCTCAACTGATCTCTCTACTTCCAAATCAGTTTTCAAGACAATTGAAGCTGCTGGTTTCAACTTTTATAAAGCCATAATATGTTTGAATTCTGGCTGCTTCCTCTTGGTTGTGTCTACATGACACACTAGTGTGCAGTGGCTACTGCACATTTATTTAGTACTTGCAGAAGCAAGTACTAAATAAATGTGCAGTAACTGGAGTTATGCGCAGTAGCACTGGCAGATGCCTTTTAAGTGATGCTACTGCACAGTAGCCTAATACTGCGGCACCACAGCATATCAGCATGATTTTTGCCACGTGACGCTACTGCGCAGTAGTATCAGGCTACTGTGCAGTCAGCGTCTCATGTAGACATTCCTCTTTTGTGATAAAAGGGCAACTATGTCCCTAAGGTAGAATTTTTTTAAATCCTAGATTTTAAGAAGAGGCAGCTTCTGGGGAAAGATCTTCATTTGGGGGTCCTCAACTCTGGAACTCTCTTCTCATCTGGTTCTGCTGATACACAGAACTTGAGTTTGAAAAGGAAATGGATCATAAACCTCAACAGAAGGAGCAAACTGTGATGCTGCTGAGTTAAATGCGTTGGAAAGAGCTTATAATGTTTCACTGGTCTGTTTTTAAGTGCTGCATTTATTTTTATTTCCCAGGCACTTAAATCAAATTGGCACATGCAACACATTACAATAAATATATTAAGCAAATATTCAGCTCTAACTTTCTCCCAAGCACTGTAGTATTAAAGAGAGGCTGAAAAAGTAGAGCTCAGTGACAGTAACGCCTAGATTCACTGAACACTGACAATCTTTTACGAAAAATCTGTTCTGAGACAGTTACGTGAATATTTCCATGGCCAGAAGTGCAGGCACATGCAACTTGTGGTGCCACAAACTGCACATGTTGCACGTTAAACTGTGCATGGCACTGCTAATTTACAGTGTGGGGGCAAAATTTGCCACCCAGCTGGGGAGTGGCAAGTAGAGACAGTGCACCATCCCCGCACTGAGGCATGCAGAGACAGGGGAGCAGCTTGCCCATCTTGAGGTACAGGGAGTCACTGGCTGGGGCACAGGATGCCTCAATATTTGTGTGGATGCAGCCCATCTCTACATCTCTCTGCTCTTTGTTCCTTGTTGCTAAGGTCAGTTCATCTGTTTGCACAGCTTCTCTACCTGAAGATCCTGCCAAATTCCTTTGGGTGTTAAGGACTGAGTATTTCTCAGAGATGGTAATGAAAATAATTCTGAGAGATTATCAAATAAAGGTTTTGCAAAGCAGGGCTTTCTGCCCTTTCTTGATATGATGACCAGGAAAAGTTTCTGAAGAGGATTCTGAGAATTAGATTAGCTGTACTATTTCCTAAATACACACGTAGATGTATGGCCAGAAATAAACAGAGGGGAGGGGATGTATGAATCATACAGAAAACACTGTCCAGAAAAAATATTCCAGTAAAGTCTGAATGAACAGAATGGCAAAACCTAGAAAAAATATTGAGAGGCAAGTTTTCCTGTCAAGTGATTCTTAAAAGAAAACAGTGAGATGCCAAGACATAGTCTGTGCTCATGCAGAACCCAGCTGTCAGGACTGCTGAAATACTTGTGATAAAGAGTGGCCAGATAGGCTGATCCATACTGCCCTAGACAGCACCCCAGAAACTTACATAATAGCTGTTATCTGCTAAGTGCCTTCCATCACTAGCACCATATCTACCAGCAGCTTTTTTAACATGGTTTCAGGTTTCAAGATTCTCTTGGGAGAAAAAAAGATCCACGAATGTCCAAAGTTGTTGGCAAGAAACTTTAAAATGCAAGTCTGGAGACTCACTGATGAGGGATCAAAGAAAAAGAACACCGTTCTAACAGCATCAGAGTTGCGCATTTTGAGCAAACTGAAGGACAGATTGAAATGCCTGTACAATGCTGCAAAAGTCAAACTACTTGGATGCCTTTTCAAGTCATAATGTTTACACAAGGGCGTTGGAAATATTCCTTAAAATCTGAAGGCCGAGTTCTGTGTGAAAACACTCACACTGCAGTTAGAAATCGGGTAATTTTGCTAGCCTCCTAGATCCTTTCTCTAATGAAACACATTAAGTGTGTACGAGTTGTTTGGATTACAGAAGGCTGGTTCTGTACAGTCATTAATTACAATTACAATATTCTGTAGGGTGTATGTCTTTTATCTAGTACAGAACAGTGCCAAAATGATACCTTGAGTTCATTGTAATGGTTAAAAAGGAAAAGATGTCAGAAAATGTGGTGGAACTGGTGGATTTTAGACTATCCTTTCAGTGGTTTCTGTTAAAATTTGTATGAGCACTAGGCTTTTTATCTTTCACCTCTAGTGAAGCAAAGTTGAAACTTCATCTTGCCTTTCTTGAGGGTCTCATAGATCAAACCACAGGTTGAAATTACATTTCAAGAAGGAATACTTTCTTCAGGATAGTTCTAACAAGACTGTGACAAAGTCAAAGACAGAGAAATTGCAGACTGAAAAGTATTTTGTAGCCACCAATTTGTCAAATGAATAATGGATCCATTAATCTCAGTGTTCTCACCAATTCCTAGTTCAAACTCCCACTGGGTACATCTACAAGTACACTTTACTGCAGAGTAAACTAATTAGCTGTGCAGTGAAGCATCACCATCTACACATGCACTGGTATTAGGGTGCAGTAGCTAATTAATAGGGCTGTGTGAAACAGCAACATATTTCCGCTTCAACATCTGTTTCAATGGAACAGTGCTTCATTTTGAGTTTTGTTTCGTTTGGAAACCACTGTTCCATTCCATTTCGTCATAACAGTTTCACTGCTTTGACGCTGTTTCAACATTTCAATCAGGCTGAGGAAGAGAACTCAGCCCGGCTCAGTTCCCCTCCCCAGCGCTGCGATCAGGCTGGGGAACTGAGCTGGGCTGAATTCCCTTCCCCAGCCCAATCACAGCCTGGTTCTCCAGTATCTCACCACCTGGCTGGCTGCTTTGAAACTCAAAATGTTTCAAAACATTTTGACTGCCCTTGTTTTGTTTTGAGGCTGTTTTGAAGCCCTTCATTTAGTTTCAGTTTCACTGTTTCAAGCTCAAAAGGAGTCAAAACAGTGTTGAAACGAAACAGCTGATGAAATTTTGCACAGCCCTAAGTATATCAAAGGTTTCTATATCATGTAGCTAAGTCCACATGAGCAGACAAATACTGTATAAATAACGGTAGGTAGTTAAGGAGTAGAGTCTCTTGATGCACTTTCTTGAACACCAATGAATATAGAAGTTATTAGAAACAGAAAGGGCCTTCACACAGTCATTCCAGCCAGGGTCAGATTGTTCTCTAGACCGACCTGTCAGATGCTTTGTCCAGTCTAGTGTTAAATTACTGCAGCATCCTAAATGTGGAAAAAATATTTGCTACTTTGTTAAACCGATATAATAAATGTAATACGAAAACCCAGCCTCTATCACTCATGTCTAAAGAGATAAAGACACAAAACAAGATTTGTAGTTATAATCACTAGAGAAGACTGAAAAAGGGCTTTCACTGATCCAGTTCCATAACATTTTCATTTGTGGCACTTCAGCAAAACTCACCAGCATTGCAGTAGAGGCAAATACCTGACCAAAAGAGGATGCTGTCACATCTTTATGGCTTTGGGAAGGGACTCTAACATCCAATGCCTTGTGACATGCATCAACCTGACTCAAGAAGTCTATGGGCCAACGAGAGGCAAAGTGCTGCTTGACCTGGTACTGGCTACGGGGGACGACCTAATCGGCGACCTAGTGATTGATGGGAAGTTGGG
>NW_017728914.1:18573525-18576588 GCF_001723895.1 Crocodylus porosus
TGAACACCTTCAAGAGTAAATTGGATGCTTATCTTGCTGGGATCCTATGACCCCAGCTGACTTCCTGCCCTTTGGGCAGGGGGCTGGACGCGACGATCTCCCGAGGTCCCTTCCAGCCCTAATGTCTATGAAATCTATGAAACAATTCTGACACATCTTCTCACAGGGGTGAGGCACACACACACCTTATGCTACTCACTAAAGTAAATGATGTTGTCCTTAGTGAGCCTGATAGCTGTGATTCGTGGACTCCAGATTTTTGCAATACAAATGATTCAGGCTGGTTTCTCTACAAACTTGACCAACTTATTGATAAATAAGTTTGGAAACAGCTAGTTGACTGGGATTCTTCATTCCTCATTAGCCAGAACTGTCCCTTTGTTTATCTCAGATGACGTGCCCTGGGGGTGAGCAAAGTTTGTGTCCACTTGCTCAGGGATAAATAATGTATTGTTACATTATTTGCTGGTTTCTTTGGTTTCTGTGCCTAAACTCCTACGGATTGCATTGACCCAGGATTTCTCATGGAATTTAGACAAGGTAGGAACTCCAGTAAAATTCCATAACATGATCTAGAGGGAGGGAGGGAGATACATGAGAGAGAGACTAAGAGAATAAACAAAGAAAAGTTGCTATTGCAAATTCAGGTGCCTTTATAGAAGAACAGCCTCTCACAGGGCTGCTTTTGCTAATGCTGTGATAATGATATTGTCTGTAGCGGTCACTGCTTTTAAAAGCACTTCTGAAAGCCATTTTGACAAGGGAATCAAGAAAATCATAACGCCAGCAAATTACATGAAATACAGATCAGACGTATAACAAGTGCCGCAGACACCTCATTCTCTTGGCATGAAGGCACTGAGCAGCAGATAAATGCTGTGATGATTACCAGTGTCAGGCTGTATTCAAGTTAGCCTAGACAGCTTATTCCTTTTCACGTTCCTCTAATTTCAGAGCAAAGAACAGCAAGTATATGGAGAGCAAGAGAGTGACTTCTCCCAGCAGCAATCTCTGGCAATGACATACCTGACAATAGCAAAAAGGAAAAGAGAGCAGTGATCTGTTTGAGTCATAGCAGCTCTACATCCACAGTCTTGACCCTGGACAGAATTTCAGCACACTCATAGCTCCTTTAGTTTTCCATTGCCTTCTGGTTCTTCTCAAACAATTAGACTGCTGTTTAGTCTAATGTTATATATTACAGGATCTCTCTTGGAGCTCTGCTGTTTAAAACAGTTTATAGCTGTCAGGGAGTTCATAAGCACAAGATTAGAGGCATTTTTAATGCTTTTACTTTGGCCCTTCCAGTGTGGCTATCATCCAGCTGAAATCTGCAGATTCCAAGGGATCCCAAACAGTTTATTTCTGTCAATTCTGCACCTGATAGAGGTGAATTTGGGTCTTTTAAACCAGGGTGCATCTAGTTTAAAACCTGCAGTAAATGCAATATGAAAAAACAGGATAATTTTACCATAGAAGCCCATGGCTGTTTCCTTGCATCTTTTTCTGCTGATATTTTACGTGAGATGATACTGCCATACAGCTCAAACATGTGAACTGCTGAGTGGCCTAGAATCCCGCTGGGAAACTGATGGCTGCCGCCACTACCTTGCAAAATCAGGCCCTAAGTCAGGTAGTTTACTTAGCTGGTCCCCACTGTTTTCGTCCATCCCATAATTTTCCCCAAAGCACTCAGGCACATAAAGTAGGACTTGCACAGAATTTAGATGTGTAAACCCACAACTACAGTTCTATGCTCAGCTGCTGCCAATCCCTGACTCTCTGCTGCTGTTTGTGACTGATATTCCCTTCATATCTGAAACTTCTGCTCAGCTTTGATAGGACATACCTAACATGCACTGGCAGGACTGGGTTTCCAACAAGATGAAGTGGCATCTGATATTGTTCTTCAAGAGGTGAGAGGAGAAGGGGGTGGTGGCAAGGCCAACAGGTCTCCATGTGTGTAAAACCTAGGGCTGAGAGCACTTGTCCAAGATGCAGGAGACTCTGATTCATTTCTTTTTCCTACTTAAAGATATTCAAGTTTCCCTTTCCAAGCTCACAGGACAGCATGCTAACCAATAGGTTACAGTCTATTCTGGATTGGGTCTTTCCACCCACCCACTGTGCAGAAAACTATTTGGGGGGAGATGGAAAGAGAGAGAGAGCTCACAATGGGGAGTGTGGTTTTCTAGGTTAGAGCATTCAGCTGGAGGATAGAGTGGGATAGAAAGCCTACCTCTCTCCTACTTTCAAATGTGATTCTACAATGACTGTTTAATGTAAAATTGAATTGAACTTGGTCTTTTTTTCATAGACGCAAGTCCTTAGCAGCTAATGGCAGTTGCTTTTTAACCTGATGTCTGGTGCGTCGTTCAGCAATAATGTTTTATTGAGCCTTGAACTTGTTTACAAGACCATCTCTCCATATAAAACTGTGATGACTACATGATCTGTGTCACTAAAATATTAGCATCTAGCAGCACATCTTGGCAGCAACTGACCCAACAGTGACTTAAACACAGCTGCTCTTGCGCTGCTGGTGAGAAACAAAAACTCTGCTTGTTGCTCAAGGAGTCTCAGCACTTTCCTCATTGGCTTTAAAACCTAGACAATTTCATGGCGTTTGAGAAGGCCTACAAAGAAAGTGGAAACTACAGTGCAACAGATGTAAAGTGGATGCAAGAGCTTCAGAGGGATGAACAAAAAGAAAGAGCCATTTTCACTGGGGATTGTCACTGAGTTTTCTGGGGCTAGCAGAATGCTTTCCATGTTCTCCAATCTGTATGACTCCACTGTGTTAAATATAAGGCTGGAGGATTTAACTGGCTGCCTTGGCAAATCTTTATCATTTCAATTTCCAGAGCTCCATGCCTAATATCTACTTGATTGTCAATCAGATGAGGATGGAAACCTGCAAGCCTTCCTGAGGCAACAAGCTTCCCATTCACAAGCCAGCCAGCCAGAACTGCAAGGTGGCAGGAAATATATTTAGATTATCCAAATGTCCCCCTTGATTCAGTTAGATACAGTATTACTTTTCACTTGCAATGCTGAACTGTT
>NW_017728914.1:18576721-18599957 GCF_001723895.1 Crocodylus porosus
ATTATTTGTACCAATAATAAATTAACACAGTTCTTCCTTCCTTGAAACCAAGATTGGAAAATTTAAATATTGCTTTATAAATACAGCTAGTCAATTTTTTCATCTAAACATTTTTTTCCAATAAAAATGGCTTGCCAAACAAGAATACAAAATTCTAAAAAGTTGAAAATGTCTGTTGTTGCAATGAAAAACTGGTAACAAAAATTAAAACTTCTTTTTGTAGAAAATGTTTGGCTTTCAGTAAAATTATTTGAATTTTTATTTCTCTTTTTTTCATAGGAAAGGCAAAAGTTACAAGTGTTGAAATTTTATTTCACCCACAAAAATCTGAATTTGTTTAACTATCCCTACACATTATTCACTAAGGGTGAAATGTGAAAGTGAACAGTGATGCTTTGGAACAGCAAGCATTATAGACATTTTGTTGTGTCGTTTTTTTCCTTCCCACAATGTTGTAGTCAGTCATAGAACCATTTTAATGCAGCTTTATGGCTGAAAATATTAGAAAAAGAAGTTCTGATTGTACTTTAAACACATGTCAAGGGAACACTATTGCAGATATAAAGCCAGATAATAATTCTGTGTACCTTTGCTTTGTGAGGCCCCTGTGGTAAAGGAGGGAGTGGGGCAAAGGCAGGCACTGCTCAGCCTCCCCCATCCTCTCCTTCCCCCCATACCAATACTTCTACAATACAGACTACAAGTATCTCTTTCTTTTTAAAAATGCATAGACCCAGGGCTCTTGAGAGACACTGAGCCAAATTCAGCTGATGAAGTCAATGAAACTGTTTGCATCACGTGAGTGAGGATCTAGTTCATACATCTGACCAATATAATTTGCATTTTTTCACACCTCACTGCAGTGCTGAAGTGTCATTGTGTTCTGTTACCAGCTAAAGGTTATCAGCTGCCCTGCTATACATCACGTAGCATGTTCGTGTATACCTTCCAGCTGAGATGAACTCCTTTGATATGCCACTTTCTCTACAAACTTAATGATATGGCATGTGACTGAAGAAACAGATGATCAGAGCATTTGCCTTTACATATCTTTGTGTTCATACCTGTCTAATGAAATACAGCAGAGGTGAAGGATTGATGCCGTAGTGAGGAGGACATCTAGAGATGTTCGAACCAGGCAGAACATCTCTCCATAATTCCAGTTATTCTCAACCAGTTCAATAGCTCCAAATGGCATCACCAGCACTGAAACCAGCAGGTCCGCGAAGGCAAGTGAGACAATAAAATAGTTGGTCTTGATTCTCCTACAAGACATAATATGAAAAGCAATATGAAAAGCTCACTGGTACAATCTCAAAGTAGGATACCCCATGTGTGGAGAAATCTGTTCTCTAAAGGGTATGTCTAAACTGTCCTCTAATCCTAAAACATCCTCTCTAATTTACTTCTCATTCTAAATAATCCATTTTAGTTATTTTTATTTTGTTTTGGGGAAGAATTATTTGCTGTGTTTGCTATATAACTATGGAGGTACTTCTGCTCATGAAGATACAACCAGGCATGCACACACATACCATTTACCAAACACTGCCCTTTCCAAACACTGACAGATAACTCTTTTAAGCTCAGTGGATTTTTGGCACTTTCTAATAAAATAAATCACCATAATTTGTTGTTGTTTTCTTTGTACTCTGTAGCCTTTTCCATTGTTGTGTCCCCCTTTACAACATCAATAAAAGCATCAGGCCTGGCGTTGTCTCCGTCCACTCCTTAAGCACTTACAAAAAATGAAAGCCAGCCAACCTTTGCCTTCTAAGACTACAGTATCTTAGATACAACCTTTTCTTTTCCTCATCTTGCTGCACTATGATTTCCTAAGGAGAGCAGGTTCTGCCAAGGAGTTTGTGGTTGTGTGGAAACCCTGCACTATTTGTGAATGGCTGATAAAGTAGGTGCCAGTTACAATAAGATAACAGCATACAAATCTTGGACTTTCAGGGGAAGGGTAAGAGTTTATCCAGTAAAAGCCTCTGTAATAATGATGCTGAATGTTTGGACTACCAGCCAATGAAGACTTGAATCTCTCTCAGAAAGAAAGATAATAGCCATTCCAGGAGAATTTAAGGAAGGACAGAAAAGAGATTATTTATGCAACAAGTCAGACTTTTCTCAAGGCATCCAGTGCAATTTTAAATGCTTATTAAATTAAATAATTATTAAATGCTGATGTACCAGTATCAGGATGTGAGCTCTTAGAAACTGGCAGTCAAAAAGCAAACTGTTAATCAGCAAGTCCCCCAGCTATAATTCTGGAATGGAAAATGCTCAGCTAATCTGTCCCAACCACTGACTGTCTCTCTCTCTCTCTCTCTCTGATACAGCCTATAAATTACTAATCTAATGAGCAGGGACCTACTGAATTTGCAATTTCACAGATTCCATGAAATCCAGGCAAAGCCCATGAAATCCATGGCGGTGAGGGCTGATAGAATATAAAATTCTGGCCCCACAGAGGGAGCCAGCAGTTCTCCGGGCATTGCAACAGCCTGCCTGGGTAGGGAAGAGGGAAGGGGGGATGCCCACACAAAGGGCTGCCAGCAAGATAGTTGCTGTCCCCAGCCCTCACTGATGATGGGCTGTATGGCTGCCTGTCATGTGGCGCCACCCCTTTCCAATAATTGGAGGTGGGGGCAGAGCTACATGACAGACAGCTCTTGGCCCATCAGTAGCGAGGGGCAGGCAGTCTTCACAGGCAATCAGCGGCAGGGGGCAGGACTGCTAGGGCCCCTCGGCCAGAGTGTGGGAGACCCTCTACTCTCTGCCTGCAAAATGACTGCTGGGCCCCTCATTCTGCACATGAAATCAGTGGGCAGCTCTCACAAATTAGGTAGGCCCATGCTAACGAGATGTAAAGTCCAGACATGTAACTTGTATTCCTTTTGATTTTGTATATTGTTTTTTACTGTATCCTAAATTACTAGAAAATCAAAATGGTTTAACTACACTTAATCTCTAATTTTTATTACTTGTAGGTGAATTGTTAGTATTTTTTCCCTCCTTTTTTTTAAAGACTGTTAAAAAGGTTGCATGTCACAATTAGACTCGCTGGCAGAGCTCTAAGGAACCCCAGCAAGCACCACTACAGGACAAGATAAGGCCGAGTTACCAGGGACTCTAGAATAACTAAGGAAATTAGGTACTTTAGGTATGGCCACTTAAGACTAAACAAGTACTTAAGATGATTTGCTTCTTAGTCAGGTTTTTTAAATTAATCAACATTTAAAGAACCCCTCCTTCATTCTGAACTTTGCTATGCCCCAAATTGAATTTGGGGTGTAGCAATACGTAAGAGCCTCAGTTTCCATACTTAGTTGGTTTTTTTGTAGCTGTCAGCACTTTCAAGCCACTTACAGCAAAGCTATTGTATGAACCTGCTGGTTTGTTCATCATGAAGCTGACCCAGCATATTTGTGTCCTGACCACAGGAAATATGAGCCCTCAGTCAGCAAGGCACTATGTATGGAGTCCAATGAATATTTTTGTGCCTGAAGGTAAGAATACACTTAGTACAGTCCTGGGACTGTTCACATGCTTAAAGTTAAGCACCTGTCTAAGCACCATGTTAAATTATGAATTTATTGTGCTTGGACAGTTGCAATATATCTTGTAAATTGAGGACAACCTTCCAGAAATCACTGAGAAAATATCTACATAGGAGCAAGATTCAAATTTTAGGATGATTCTTCTGAAAATAACTATACCAAAAAAAAAAAAACCCTTGAAGAAGCATTTGAACTATAACTATTGTGATTCCTTCTTCTACATCCTAAGCTCATCTGATGCATGCAAGGTCAGCACTGAGATCTGCGAGAGAGAAATCTTGCTAATCACTTTCTGCCCTTCACTGGGAAGAGCAACAATTAGGCTAGGTCAGTGCAACTGCTTAATGTGATAGACAGACTTGGGGCCCGACCTGTACGTTTTTCTGACATGTTTTGTTAAAAGGAAAATTGGAGTTGGAAAAAGAAGAAGCCTCGCTGCTTCTCCAGAGCTCCCTTGTGTGTGGTTTTCTTCGAAGTGACTTATCTGTTCTTGACATCTGGAAAGCTAAAAATGTAGAAAATGGATAATAAAATGATCACGCTCCTGTGGTATTAAATCTAAATCCAGACGTATTGAGAACAGTATAGAAGTTTGACTTTGCTGTGACCTGAACAGTTGCAGAGAAGCAAGGATAAAGTTTTTTATTGTGCTTTGTGTTCTTAGAAATGTGGGGGAGAGGGGTGGAGAACCCACCTGACTTTGTAACATTTGTTCTAATGGAAAGGATTGAGATTTTGTGCTGACTCACCTGAGCTGCCTGTCTCTGCATACAGCCACCATCACCAGCAAGTTCCCCAGGATGGCCATGAGTATGACTGCTGAGATGAAAGTGAGCAGTGCAATCTTCTCTGCCACGCTGAACCTCTCACTGGAACTGGAAACCACAAACAGAATGTGTATCAGAGCAGAACGAAAGAAAATGAATGAATTTCCAGCTACAAACTTTCATCAAATAAAAATCAGGCACATTATAATGCTCTCTAAGCACCATTTCTTCTAAAATTCATCTCTATACCAGTTTTCGGGGGGGAGAACATATGTGCCAAAACTTCAATTTTGCACTTTGATTTTTTTTTTTTTTTTTTGAGAAAAATGAATTTCTTGCTCTGGGACAAGATATAAAACATGTCAGTTTTCTGTATTTTTCAGCAAAAAAATGTATATGTAAATCTTCATGTCTGCTCTTGTTGTCCATGGAGCTAGAGAAATCGGCATATATATAAGGAGTCAATTATACATTTTGAACTTGAGACACCAAACAGGACATATTATCAGAGGAAGCATGTTGTCACTTTCTGAAACTCAGGTCCTTTTAATTGGAGCTGGCTGAAAACTTTAATTTGGGTTGGGGCAGGTAGTAAACAGTAAACTTTCAAAACTGGAAAACATTCAGGTTTTTTCAACATTTTCAAGGTTACCATCAAACTTTTTTTTTAATATTTTTAGAATGCTTTTTTCCTTTTCTCCTCCTTTCTTAACTGAATATAATAGAAGGAACGATGATTTCTTTTTCTAGTTTTTGATCTTTTTCCAAAGCTGGCAAACCTTTTGAAAAGGTACAAAATAAAGCAAGACAAAAGTGGAGATAAAAAAAATTGAGAGAGGAGCAAGGTGATCCTGTTCTGCCTAACTCTAAACATCATCACTTTTCTTTAACTTAGTGAGGGAGATGGGGAATCTAGAGAAAAGAAAAGAGAGAAATAGAATAAGATGAGGAACGCTGACATTTTAAAGTTCCAAATATTTGTAATTTTTAAAAAAATATACTGGGTATAATATTTTCAAAAAAAGTTTTTTCTGAAGCCTGCAAAACAAAAACCACATAAACTTTCTGTAGTTTTACTTGAAATTGTTGGGTGTTCTTCCTTTGAAAGGTGTCCCTTGTTAGTTAACCATACATGACACAAAAAATCACCACCCACTTGTGGAAAGCTTGGCATCCACCCCCAATATGTGTGGATGGGTGTGTTTATTCATAAGATGCAAGCATTTGTAAACTTCTTCACAATGTTTGGTTTAAAGTGTATCCTCTCCTATGTACAGAACAAGAATCTAGATTACAGAATAGATTTTGTGAGAATTTTCAAATAATTAGAAAATCTGTTAGTTAGTTTGAACCATATCTGTTTTAAAATACCTCTCTGATTTCCTTTTTCTACTAAACAAATAACATATTTTGGAAATTAACTAATTACCTCCTTTCCAGACTGTGCCAAAAGCTAAAACCTTAAGCTCCCTTTAAATTTGCCAATATATGCTCAAACAGCATCTCTCAAACAACAGACAAACAAACTCCCATCCTCACCAAGGCCTTGCAAAAGACCCAAATGCCTGCTGTGTCCACACATTAATAGAGGCCACATCATCACTGGACCTAATAACAAAAAGGAGTACAGTCTCCAAAGTTCATTCAGTTGCAACTCTACCAATGTCATATATGCCATCAACTACAAACAGTACCCTTCTGCTGCCTACACCAGATACAGGATAATTTCTGTGCATAAAATGAATGAACACTGATCTGACATCAGCTGCAGAAAGATACAAAGCCTGCGGCAGAACACTTCAACCTCTCTGGACACCATCACTAACCACAGAACTGCTCTTCTCAAGCGAAAAAAAATGTAGAAACCAATCTGAATGTCAGAACTAGAAATTGTCCACAAATTGGACTGTGTTAAGTATGGTTTAAACAGGGATGATGGATTCTTATCTTATAGATTAGCTTTTCTGGCCCCCTTTGTTCTTCTGGGTTTGCTACTTGTTTACTTTTCTCTTAGCACTACCCTGTTAGCACTGCCCTCTTCCTCCCATTTCTCTCTCTGTCTCTCCCTCCCCTCCCTTGACCTTTGCATTCTAATTTCTCTCTCCTTATCTTCTGCTTTCTGTAGTCCTTCCACAGCATCATACCAAGTTAAAAAAGAAAGTGTGCTTGATATATATACCTTATTTGGTTAGTCTACAAAGTGCAGATCTAATCTGCCTTCTGACTGACTTCAGACTAACACAGTTAACTACCTTTAAGTATAATTGTATCTGTTATATAATCTACTGGTTATTGAGAAATACTTTAATCACTGAGCCTGTGTTGTCATCAAATGGGTACTCTAAACTTTATTTTTTAAATGGTGTACTTTTTTCAGAACCTTTTGTATGCCAGGTGCTCATTTTGCCTATTTGAAGCGAGGATATGGGTGCGTTGCTGTCATGGACACATTAGTGAATAATGCTTGGGGTGTTCTGTCTCATATAAATTTAATCTGGATTTTGGAATTCTTTGATTTTTGAGTGCTTTTATTAGCAAATCCACCTGGGCATCTTTAATCATAAAGGCTAAGTACAGACATTCAAAAAGCCCTGAACTGAATTGATTCAGTCTTTGCAGGTTAGATTGAACCTGCGAGCATGTGAATAGACATTCACTTTTGATTCCAGATATGCAGGCCCATGCCTGCAGTGGCTCGTTCCTATCAGAAAACGTAAGTCAATTTGGCTAGGGACAGACATTACACATACACTAGTGTAAGTAATCAGAAACTAGGTTAAACCTGTAACAGAACAGAAGTTCAATGCACATAAAGCAGCCTCAAAATGGCTGAAACTGGTTTAAGATAAACCTGGTTGAACATAGTATCAGACTTAACAGACTGAGGTCAAACTGGTTGATAGAAATTCTGTCCCACACCCCTTCCTATTTTAAGCCCATGCTGGGCTGGTGTCTGGTCATTCCCTTGCCCCGATCTAGCTACAAAGCAGAGGGGCAGGGCCAAACCTGCTCTTTGCAGCAGACAGCACAACCCACACCAGAGCTGCAGAGCATGCTGGGAGACTCTCATTTAACTTAAACTAGGAAGGGGTTTGGGACAGAATTTCCATCAACCAGTTGACCTCAATCTGACTTTGAAACTGGTTTACGTGCACTGAATTTCTGTTCTGTTACAGGTTCAAAACTCATCACTTAAACCAGTCTATGTGTGACTTCTGTCTCTGGCCAAATTGACTAAGTTTTCTGAGTAGGAGTATTTACAAATGTGGTGGACTTACTGAATCAGCCTGGCATGTCCTGGGCTTGGAAAATCTTCATTTTGGATTGGTGGAGCCCATCCACCAATCAGGTAAGGGCTGAACGGAGCCAACCCTGCCCTGCCTGTAAGTGGGGGTGAGGAGCCTCACGGGCCTGAGTGAAGCCTGCATTTCGCAGGTCTGGCAAGACTTGGTGGGGGTGGAGCCTCTGAAGCAAATAAAAGGAGCCGTGTGCCCAGCACACAAGAGACATGGCGGGGGACGACGAAGGAAGAAGGGGCTAAGGAGAGCTGAGGAAGAGCTGCCTAGTGGGCAAAGCAGCGCCCAGAAGTACCCCCCCTCGCCAGGACTGATGCCTCAGCCCCATTGGTGAATGAAGTGGTGCACAGGGCTCAGACCTGGGGGCCGCTTGCAGCAATCCAAGTCTGCGTCCCCTGGCAGGGGGCCAGGGAGCAGTGTATAGATCAGTGCATGGAGCCCAGGTCCTGGGAGCCACTCAAGGCGGCTCAGGTCTGCAACCCCAGCAGACACCCAAGGAGCGTGATGCAGAGATTGCTGCATGGAGGGTCAAAATGCTGACCAGGACTCTGGGAGCTGTTTCAAGGCGGCTCGGGTCCCCAACTCCTGGGATACAGCCAGGCTGCCGACATGGCAGCATCCCCCAGTGGGTCCAGGTGCTGATCAAGCCCCGGTGTCACATGAGACAACCCGGGCCTCCAACCCCTGCCGTAAGGAGTGAGCCAAACAGTTCATGGGTCAGTGCACAGGGTCATGAGCAGGCCTCAGGATGGGAGAAAGCCCCAGGCAGTGGCCAGCCACCATGCCAGGGGAAGTGCCCATTCCACAAAGCCAGAACAACCCCACATCACCAGGAGGTTGTAAGTGTAGGGAACAAGGGTGTCCCACAAGGAAGGGAGCCCTCAGGAGCCAGAACAGGCTCCTGTGAAGTAGGGGGTACTGTCCCAGCCCACGAGGGATTGGAGGGGCCTGGAGCATCATCCCATTTTCCCCTGGCAAAGCTGCAGCCAGGCTTCCCCTTATTGAATGGGGAGACCCTAGCATAGTAGCACCTTCAACACCTGGAATGGTGAGTGGGCACCACATTTTGTCATTTGCACTGTTTATTTTGTCATTTGAGGTTTCACAGTTATATGAGCACAAGTGTATTTCATCTTTGATTTTCACTGCATACATTACAATGTTTTTTCATGGACTGTAAATAGTTAATTGTGTTTATCCCATTGATGTGCTGTATTTACCTGTTTGCTTATACTTACTGACTCCAGATCCGTTACTTACCTGTGTGGGTTGAAACTCTATAGGAGGTATAAGTCATATATATAATATAGTCCTGTATCACTGAATAAGTGATTACTTACCTTTAGATATGTGTATGTGCATAACTTTATTTTATTAATTAGTAAACCTGTATATAGTTAAGCAGTTGGGTCCTGGGCTGACTCTATGGGGAACTGAGGGGAAACTGTGCGGTTGACAGTTCCCTACCACATCACCTCTGCCTGCTGACAAGCCCCTTCAACTCAGAGAAGGGGGATACATTACCCTGTGCATGCCTGGGCTACACAAATAAAGAAAGGCAAGAGAAGGAAAGACACCCAGACTTGCATAAAGTTTTTATACTTTTGTGAAGGCAGTTAAGATAGGTACAAAAGCATGTGTAAAGATGGGGATGTGTCCAAATCAAGCCCATCTCATGTTTAGGTGTTGATCCAAAATACACAGCTTTTACTCTCAGAGAACATGACAGTGTAAGTTTTTATCAGTGTAAATTTGCATGTTTTCATGCTCCAGGCTTCATAGTTTCACACTGAGTAGAAACTGCCTGTTTCCCAGTTATCTCTATGGTTTTCTGTCAAAGCTCCCTGCTAGCTGGTGGCCTCAGTCCCTTTGGAGATGACATTTTTGGGAGCTTATGGTGAGATGACAGGTATACAGGTATGGGCTACCCCACAGGTAAAATGCCTCCGTACCTCTTATTACTATTAATGACTTCAACACAGATGGCAAAAGTGTAAATATTGCAGGCTTTTGCCCTAAGGAGTGATCTCTGGTGCTGACGTCAGTGAAACCTTCTCCAGCGGCAGTGACTAGCAAGCTATCACACTTGGGGGCCAAATACAACCACAGCTTAGGTTCATCAGGAAAATATTGCCAATTATGGCCCCCAAAATGAAAACTTCTTTCCAGCGAGAGAATAGCAAAGACAAGGATGGCTTTTTTTAGCAGCTGAAGAAACTTGCATTTAATTAGAAAGATTTGTCTGCAGAGCTTAGCAGAAATTCAGCGGGGGTAATTAAGTCTTAGAGAAGCACTTCCATGTGTTTGAGCAACCTATAACACCACGCAGGATTTTGTTCCATTCAGACAGGTTGACAAGCTTCTGCTGTAGCACAATGTCAGTTTTGCACAGTTTCTGCACAGATTTGCTTGTTGCTACCTTGGGTCATTAGTTCTTGGGCAACTGCTAAAATTAGTGTGTTTAGGCTTTCAATTCTGCAATTATCCTGACATGGTCTTAATCAGTGGTTGCAATTTGCCTGACCTTCTCCATAAACACTTCCCCAGCCTCCTTCCTGCATTTCCCCCTCCTCCTTCCTTCTTGTCCGTTGTCCTTGTGTTTGAATTTGTAGGCGATATTCCTGAGCCTGGGTGGAGAATTGGCTATTTGTTGTGCTGTAGATGCTCTCGAAGTCAGATAAATACTGCACTTGACAATGGCCAATCCATGGCCACTATATCCGCTGGAACTGCAGAAGGAAGTGTTAATAACAAAACTGATGATGGGGTCAGGTAAACTCCTTGTTCCTTCCTCCTAGCTCCATAATCCCAAGTCATCAGACATTATGGGTCATCTGGCAAGTGAATCATCCATGAACAGTAATAGTAAAGAGATATTTTGGTGCCAGCATGAGAAAATTTCTTCCTCTTCCACCTCCCCCCTCCCTCCCAATCTCCACTACATCTGATTTAAAATCTTTCATTACCATAGAAATACATTTTTTCCTGTCAGTTGAAGAAAATAAGATACTGCTAATGATCACAGAATCATAGCAAATAGGGCTGGAAGAGTTCTTGAGAGGTCATCCCATCCATCCTCCTGCCACAAAACTGGATCAATGGTAGCTAAAATTGTTATCAGTGCAATGCTGATTAATGATGACAAATCTGCACTGCTACACAAGCAATTAGGAGATGGACAAGATGAGTTGGTTCTTTTGTGTTATGAATGATACAAAACCAGGCAGAACAAGGTAATTTTCCTCTTTTGGAGAGGCACAGAATTCTCTCTTCCCACTGTTCTCAATACTTGTGCAGATGGCTGCTGCACAGCTGGGGAAGGTTATGCATCTGCCAAACTCAAGTATGTTGAGCAAAACTGCTTGTCGGGGTCCTTGGTCTCATCAATAATGTTCATCAGCAGAGGAAGACACCATGTAAATTAGAGGGAAAGCAAAAGACAACTTCAAAGGCAGGTCTCTCAGCCACAGGTTTGCTTGCTGGGAACACAGTAGGATTAAAAGCAACCAGAAACAATGGGGGTGCCATGATCAAAGGCACCTTGATTAGGAAGCTGTAATTGTGCCGGCCTGAATAGACTCTTCATAACAGACTAACATTGCTCATCACCTGCATCTGAGGTATTCAATATAATGTCACATTATATTGAGTACCTCCAAAAGATATTCCTTTTCGTCCCGAGAGTGGCTGTGCATGCTATCACAGTAATGATGATGATGAAGGTTTAATGCATACACAGTGCTGTAACTATGCATAGTTAGATTTCATGGACGTTAGGGCTGGAAGGGACCTCAAAGATCATCAAGTCCAGCCCCCTGCCTGAGGGGCAGGAAGTCAACTAGGGCCAAAGGACCCCAGCAAGCTAAGCATCCAAGAGTTTCTTGAATAAGTTCTGAGTAGGTGCCTGCACCACATGTGGAGGGAGTCTATTACAGGTCTTGGGGGCTCAAACAGTAAAGAAATTTTTTCTTATGTCCAGCCTAAAATGGTCTTGTAGGAGTTTATGACTGTTAGTCCTTGTTTTTCCTTGGGGCAATCTGGTGAACAGATGTTCTCCCAGATCCTGATGAACACCCCTTGTGTACTTACAGGTAGCCACCAGGTCGCTCCCAAGCCTGCGCTTTTCCAGACTTAAGAGTCTCATGGCTCTCAGCCTCTCTTCATAGGGCCTATTCTCTTGCCCTCTGATCATGCGTGTGGCTCTCCTCTGGACTCTGTCAAGCTTCTCCACATCCTTCTTGAATTGCGAAGCCCAGAATTGGATGCAGTACTCCAGCTGCAGCCTCACCAAGGCCAAATACAGTGGGAGGATGACATCCTGAGATTTACTTGAAAAGCATCTATAGATGCAAGCCAGGGTTTTGTTTGCTTTACCAGCTGCAACATCGCATTGGTGGCTCATGTTCATCTTGTGGTCAGTTATGACCCCCAAGCCTCTTTCAGCAGTGGTGCTGGCAAGCGTAGCACTGCCGAGCCTATAAGTATGCTGCGGGGAGGGGTTTTCTGAGGTGGAGTACCTTATATTTATCAGTATTGAATGTCAGCAGGTTTGCATCCACCCACTTACTAAGCTTATCCAAGTCAGCCTGGATCACTAGTCTGTCCTCAGGTGTGGACGTTTTGTCCCAAAGTTTAGTGTCATCAGTGAACTTAGCCAGTGCACTTGACACCAATGTCCACATTGCTGATAAAGATGTTGAAGAGAACTGGTCTAAGGACAGAGCCTTGAGGGATGCCACTGGTTACGGAGTGCCATAATGACTTGCTACCATCGACCACTACTCTCTGGGTCTGACCACAGAGCGAATTTCCCAGCTGTGGTGTAGCCAAGGTCACAGTTGGCCAATTTTTCCATGAGAAGGTCATGGGACACCAGATCAAAGGCTTTTTTAAAGTCCAGGTATATGACATCAATCTCTTCTCCCTTGTCCAAGTGATATGTCACCTGGTCATAGAAGGAGATGAGATTGGTCAGGCAAGACCTACCCGTGACAAAGTGCTGGCTACCAGGGACCCGTGCTGGCTACCCCTCAGGATGTTGCCCTCAGCCAGCTTACCCTGAAGCCAGCTTATCCTTGATAATTTTCTTGAGAATCTTACCAAGCTGGGGATTGAGGTCAAGCTGACTGGCCTGTAATTCCTGGGATCTACTTTCCACCCTTTCTTGAAGATGGGTATCACATTGGCCTTCTTTCAGTGCTTTTTTTTTTTTTTCAAAGTTGCTTATCAGATGTACATGGTGCCCATCACTACCGTATCTACCGCAAATGTCTGAATTCTGCAGTATACACGTTACACTCATTTCACTGCCAGCAGAAATTAAGCCTTGGCAGTATCTGAGTGGAGCCCCTGGTTTTTGGTTGTTTGGTTGATCTGTCTCTGCGGCGTTACTTCAGAGCCTGAAGAATGAGCAAGGCTTGCATGTTGCTGGGAAACTGATGGCATTTGTGACCATGCTGGGATGTATAAATCCCTTAGCTGAAATGAGGCTGAAGTCCGAGTGCTGCAGAATCCACCATGCATTCAGAGAGGGGATAAAAGGGTTCTCAGTGCAGCTGAGAGGAGGAGGTACAGACCAGTGGTCTGCAGTGCTCCCTCTCTTGGGAAGACTGCACTGAAACCAAGCAGACAGTGACCCATGGGAAAGCTGCAGGAATGGAATGAACTCCTGTGGAAGAGCCTTGCAGCAAGGACAAGATTCAAAGGGAGGCAGCTCTCTGCATTAGTACTCTGCAGAAGGACAGAGAACTGGGGAAAACAAGATGACTATAAAGCCCAACTTCAGGATGGACAGCAGTTACTTAGTTTGCATTTGCATCTGCATTTTGAGTTTTGCTCTGGAATGATGAAGAAGGTTGTATAAGCTAATGAGCAGAAAATGGAGCAAGATTCAAGAGGAACCCCACAGAGACAGAAGACATTGCACCAATTACCATGGTTAGACTGGGCATAATTTTTTTGGGATACTGGTGGGACTTGATGGTGGGATAATGGTGGGACTTGATGGTGGCCATTTGCTATCTTCCAGGAGTAAGCTCTGTGATTTTTGAGTCCATTTGTTAAGGATGCTCAGTGTTGCATGCATTTTTGGTTTAGCTTTTGGGGCCAATAGTTTCATTACCCAAATGGAATGCAACTGTGACAAGAGACTTATGACCAGGGACATTGCTATCAGAGATTTTGCTTTTTTTTCTTTTTTTTTTTTCCAAAGACCCCAAAATCCAGGATTAAAATGAAAGCCCCCCCGGCCCTGCTGGTGCCCCACACTCCCCCGGCCTACTCACTCCCCGCTCCCCCATCCATGGGTTTCTCTGCTAAAATAAGAAATCTCCTATTTCCTCCGGTAAAAGGGGAAATCCGTGTTTTACTCTGTTTTTCTGTGGGAAACAGGAATCCCCGATCCCTACTTATGACTAAATCCTTCCATGGGATTGGCCCAAACTGCCTAAACGACCAGGTGTAAAGACAAGACCTGAAACCTTTAATTTGACCTATTGCCCAATACAGAGGAGACTCACAAATGAGATGATGAGCTTGTGGAGGACTGTTAACTGTAGCTGCTGTGTTCATAACCAGTTATAGCTAGCAGAGGAGCAGCAGTTTTGCACCTGCATACTGAAAACCACACTAATTAAGCCTGAATGTAACAAATGCTTTGATCATTAAGGGTGAATTCCCAACACCACTGCAGTCAATGGAAACTGTGCCACCTACTACAACAGCGTTCAAAATTCACCTGAAGTCTAAATCCAACAATCAGAAGCAGTCCTAACTATTTGGGAGCCCGGAGACAGTGAGGAATCCAGGCAGCCAATGAAGCTATGGGCTTTCTTAGCAATTGGAAAGCAGATGCTCTATGTGGAAGGTGATAGTCCAGCAATGACAGGTTCTTCAAAATTCTTCCCTCCCCTCCTTAGCAGTTTGCATTAGTCTTTCCAAGATTTGTTTTTAGTCAACTGCTCTTTATCTGGTTGCAGACCTCAGTCATGCACACACATTTGTTTGGATGCTGGCACATATACAATTACAACTTCTGGAAAGAGCTTATTCCCTCGTTATGACTTGCTTAAGCTTCCCAAGGGCTTAAACGGAACTGTTTTACTGAAAATATTGTATGAATGGTCATCTATATGTTTCTGTACATTTTCCTTTTTAAATATTTGCTAATTATGCAACTACTGTAATTCAGAGCTCTTAATAATGGAAGAAGTGGATATTGATGGCAATTTAAATCAATGGTTAGCATGACACCTTTGATGCAATCCGAATGTTTTGCCTCCTGAGCATGCCTCCTTGGTTAATGAAACCGAGATTGATGGGTTTGCTATTATCCAAGAATGAGATTCAGACAAAATGATTATTGGTTAGTAAGAATATAGAAATTACTTAAAGAAATGGATGAAATGTTCACGTGGAATGAATATATAAAATCCCTACGTATGAAAAGAAACCAAGACAGGTGTTTCAAATACACTGAAAAAGCTGTTATATCTAGTCATTAATGTTTTTAAAAATCATGTATAACTACTTCTCAAGCACTGTTCCTATTTTCCTACAAACACTGAATTTTCTAAATTACTCTAAATGCTTTTGAACTTTTTATATTGCAATTAGAATATATGACTTCATTATGTTGGTAAGACAGATATATTTGCAGGAATTTTTCTCCATGGGCTTTCATTAAACATGATATGCCATGGGCTCCCTGCTGTTATAATGGATCTGAAATGAAAGAGTAAAGCCTCTTATAAAAATTCTGGCACTGATACTGTCAGTGCAAACCTCTTCCACCTCCTCTGTTGTGCGCTGGACTCAATAGGTGCATCCCCACAAGCGAGAACACACATTTCCCTAGAGACAAACAGCAGCAGCACAATATGCCGCACGCCTGAGCATGTGTACTCTGGCATGCTGTACGTTACCCAGGGTGGGGTAGGGAAGCCTGGGGCCAACACCTGGGCTGCCCCAGCAGCCTTACCTGGGGGCCTCCGGGAGCCACAGCCATGGTGATCCAGCAGCTAGAAGACTGGCCAGCAGCTGGAGTGTGGTTCAGGCTGACCAGGCTCCAGTTTTGGGCAGCACATGCCACTGCCATGTACACTTACACTACCCCACTTTTTAGGCATGGGTTTTTTTACACCAGGATCTCCCTGTGTCAAAAAGCACTCCTCCACCCCCCTGCTGGCACTGCAAATTAGCAGTACATGTGGTGTGTGGCTCTGCAGATGGGTCTGTGGCATCACACACCGCACATGTGTGCTCATCTGAACACGCCCAATGGGACTACTTCTGGCAGACCTTGCAGTGACTTTCCTTTTGATACTGGGGTCTATTAGCATGACATCACCAGCATGTTAAGCTGTGAGTGGTTTAGTTTTTAAATGGAAAAGAAACTCACCAAAGAAGCTAAAAGCTTTTTCAGCTCAGTGAGAGTGAACTATTATGAAATAATTACGGGTACACATTTGTTTTTAGGCTCGGACAAGATGAAAGATGAAATTCATGTGATTTTATGTAGACACAAGAGAAGAGAGAATGATAATGGAGGCTCTACAGGATTCATATTTCTGTGATAATACAGTCCAGCAGAGAAAGAGGAGGACTAGAAGGCAAGAGAGGCCATTTCAAACAGAAGAGGAAAAAATCTGAACAGAGCAGGAGAAATTATTATGGATCATGGATATTAACAGATATTATAGCCAGAACAGGTAACCCCTGTTGAAAATGATAAAGTTAGGATTGTATCTTGGACAAATGACCAGTGAAGATAATTCTTATTAACTTCACAAAGGTTAAAGCTTGAGAAGAAAATGTGGAACTGTTTTTACGGTTTGTTTGTTTTTTTTAATGAACCTTGATTTCATAATCAGCTGGCATGTCTACACAAGCCGTTTACTGCAGAGCTGCCTAATTAGCTCTGCAGTAAATGTCTCAGCATCTACATATGAGGCCCTAGGAAACTAATAAACTGCAGCAGGATAGTACTTATAAATACAAATACTACCCTGCTGAGGAGTTTTTTAGTGCACAGTAACACAAGTGTGGGCGCTGACCCAGCTGGCTGTGGCACAAGGTGCTTCAGTGTGAGAATTGCCTGCCAGCTAGCCCTACGCTGAAGTACCCTCATGCCCCAGCCAGCCCCTCCACAGCATATTGAGCCAGGTAGGAGCAGTCCCAGGCTGGCAGACTAATCCCCAGGGCCTCCTGCCAGCTGGGCTGCTCCATCCCGGCACTACAGGGTGTAGTCCTGGGTGCACGTTCAAATGGCATGCCCAGGAGCAATAAACTCTGATGCAATAACCAATGGAGTTTATTGTTGTACAGGTAACCCTTGCCATTCACGGGGGATACATTTCTGTGATCCCTGCAAATGGTGAAATCCATGAATTGGACACTGTTTTCATGAACACAGTGCCCCCGGCAGCTGGGGAGGGCACAGCTTCAGTGGCAATGGTGGGAGCATGGCAGGAGCACGGCAGCAGCAAGCACAGAGCTCCATTAAGTGTTTAAAGTGTATTTAAAATGCAGGTTCAGCATTCGTGAATATTTGAAACTGCAAATGCGGAACCCACGAATACCAAGGATTTCCTGTACATTAATTACATGTGTAGCTGCACTCAGTAACTGTTGGTGTAACTTAAGTCACTTCACTAAGGTATCTAACTACTAACACATACACGAATTGTTTGCCATGACTATTATTTCCAGGTATAAAATTGGAGGTTGAATGGGAAGTGGTTAAAAAAAAGGTGTGGGTCATTGTCCCTTATGCTTGAGCCTAATCGCCTTTGTATCAGTATAGAAACATTAATTGAGGAGCATTTATCTGACGTATATTATTATATAATTATATTATAAAATCCTGTTTCCTTCTCACCCAAACATGCATTAATTAGAAGTCAACCTTAATGGAACACCACATCTTTTTTTCCCTTGTATTCAAGAGTTATACTTGGAACTGTTCTGCTTGTGCAGATGGCAAGGCTGCAACTAGTGATTTAAAACCAATTATTTCACTTCTGTCTTAGAAACAGATATGGATTAATTGAATTATTGACAAGGCACAGATAAATGGGTTTACATGAAGCTGGCTGTTCAAATGAAATCTCGGGAGACTTCCAATGGTTAGCTGGCTTCCATGGAATGACATTTGCTGTAGAAATGGCTGTAAAAAACCCACCATATTATAGTGACCAATAACATTTCCGTAGTTGTAGTTTCGTAGGTGATCAGGTCAGAAGGGACCTGAGCAGATCATCAAGTCCGACCCCTTGCCATGGCAGGAAAGAGTACTAGGGTCAAAGGACCCTGGCAAGGTGTTCATTCAGCCTCCTTTTGAAGACCCCCAGGGTAGGAGCGATCGCCACTTCCCTTGGAAGTTGGTTTCAGATCCTAGGCACCCTGACAGTGAAGTCGCACCTCCTGATGTCTAGTCTGAATCTACTCTCGGTCAACCTGTGGTCATTGTTCCTTGTTATACCTGGTAGTGCTCAGGGGAACAGGGACTCTCCCAATGCCTCCTGGTCCCCCTTGGCCAGTTTATAGATGGCCACTAGATCCCCTCTCAGCCTCCTCTTGTGGATGCTGAACAGGTTCAGGTCCCTCTCCTTGTACAGCCTGCCCTGCTGCCCCCTGACCACACGAGTGGCCTCCTCTGGACCCTCTCCATGTTGTCCACATCCCTCCTGAAATGCAGTACCTAGAACTGGACACAGTAGTCCAGCTGCGGCCTGACCAGTGCCACATAGAGAGGGAGGATCACTTCCTTGGCCCTGCCTGAGATGCATCTGTGGATGCACGACAAGGTACAGTTGGCCTTCCTGACTGCATTCCCACACTGCCAGCCCATGTTCATTGTGGCATCGATGATAACTCCAAGATCCTTTTCTGCCTCTGCACTGATGAGAAGGGAGTTCCTCAGCCTCTGGTATGGTGCTGGTTCTTCCTCCCCAGGTGCAGTACCTTTTACTTGTCAGTGTTGAATCCCATCCAGTTCTCATCTGCCCACCCCTGTAACCTGCCTAGGTCTGATTGCAGCCGATTCCTCCCTTCTAGCATGCCCACATCCCCCCACATCTTAGTGTCACCAGCAAATTTGAACAGGGTGCTTGTTACCCCCTTGTCCAAGTCACTGATGAGGATGTTGAACAGTGCAGGCCTGAGGACCAAGCCCTGGGGGACCCCACTGCCCACATCCCTCCAGGTCAAAAATGACCCGTCCACCACTCTCTGGGTGCGGCCCTCCAGCCAGTTGGTGACCCATCTGACTGTGTAGGTGTTGACACCACAGTCCCCCAGTTTCTTAATGAGAATGGGATGAGAGACCATGTCGAAGGCCTTCTGAAAGTCCAGAAAGACTACATCCACCATGACACCTGCGTCCAAGCATTTTGTGACCTGGTTGTAGAAGGCCACCATATTGGTCTGAAAGGACCTGTTCCTAATGAACCCGTGTTGGTTGCCCCTAGGCATAATCTCCCCTGCTGGCCCGTCATGGACACATGCCAAGATAACTCTCTAAAAAAGCTTCCCCAGGATTGAGGTAAGACTGACTGGCCTGTAGTTCCCTGGGTCCTCCTTCCTCCCTTTTTTGAAGATGGGAACCACCTCTTCCAGTCCTCTGGCACCACACCAGAGCAACATAAGCACTCGTACAGCTGTGCCAGGGTCCCGCAATGACCTCAGCTAATTCCCTCAGTACTCAGGGGTGGAAATTGTCCGGACCAGCTGATTTAAATACAGCCAGTCCCTCCAGAAGTTCCCTGACTAGTTCCTCATTCACCCTTGGCCTAGATGCGCTTCGCAGGGGGTCTGAGGGGGGCCCGGTGGGGGGGCTGATCTGGTCCCTGCTCAGGAAAATGGAGGCAAGGAATCCGTTAAAGAGATTAGCTTTGTCATCTGGTGTGACAACCAGCTTTCCTAGCGTGTCTTGCAGAATCCCCACATTACCCAGTACCACCTTCTTAACCGCTACGTACTTAAAAAAGGATGTCTTGTTGTCTTTGATCCAGGTTGCTTGTCCCAGTCCCATCTCCGCCTTAGCTTGGAAGATCGTCTCCTTAAGGAGCAACCACTCTTCCTGGACTCCCAACTCCCCTCCCCTCTGGGACCTCAGTCCCTCCCTGACTATTCTCCTTAGCTCATTGAAGTCTGCCCTCCTGAAATCTAGGGCTGCTGCCTTGCTGTAGGCCTTTGCCACTCTGCGCTGGATGGTGAATCCCAGCAGGCAATGATCGCTGTCGCCCAGGTGGTCGAGCACCCGCAGCCCTTCACCAGGCCATCGCCGGTGGCCAGCTAAAGCAAGAACAAAGATCTCTGAATGGCAGCTGCAGATGCTGGGGGGAACTAGCCATTTCAGAAGTGCTAGAACCCCATTCCAAGGGCCTATGTAAAATGAGTCGGTGGATCCTAGCCCAACTGCTGTCAGACCAAGTCAAAGCTAAGAACTTTGATGCCGTATACCGGTTGTACCTGCCAAAGTAGAGATGTGCTTCAGACAACATCTCTGATATTATGTACGAGCTTTACCTACCGACTCAGGATGAGCTGGACAAAAGGCTAAGTAAGATGTTTTATAAGATCAAAGTTTTTAAATAGCAGGTGATACTGGTTAGAATCAATTACCAAAAGAAAAAAAGACAGCAGACTAGTTAAATGCTTTTAAAATTGTTCTGTGTGGGAAGTATAGTCAGTCAAGTATGTGCTAATAACACTCTTTCCATTTAGGCATCAAATGCATACAGGAGCTGCCTGCATCTTGTGGGGCCCTACGTAGGAAATTGCCACATGAGCCTACCAGAGTAACTTACAGGGGGGAAAGTTAACATTTGGCAGTGGTCAGAGATCCACTCTCCCCAGCTCTCAGCTTTTAAGACTCTGCTTCAAGGAATCGCAGAAATGTAGAGACTTGGCTCCTATAAATCACTGTAACTTCATTGTAGGCAACAGACTTACTCAATTTATGACAGCAGTAGACCCAGCTCCTGAATCATGAGTTGCATTCGGGAATGGATTCTGAACGGTGTGATTTTCTGTCATAATTTCCATTGTACATATGGGCATCTGAGTCACTAAGGACATTTATCCCAAGTCAGACAGGTAAGCTGTGACAGAGGTAAGAAGTAAACTCAGAACTCCTGAGTCCCAGTTCATTGCCTGAGCTTTGAGGTTGCACTGTCTGTCACAAATATTCATGTTTGGACTTCAGGGTCTGGGGCAGCCTTCCCTCTGCTTATTACAGCATTTCTGCCTCCATTTTATGCCGATCCAGATATAATATGAGATAATCTGTGCTTTACGGTCCCTGGAAATGTTGACACCACAAGATGTTGGAGAGCCTGATAATTTAACCAAGTTCAAAAAGAGGCTGGATAAATTTATGGAGGACAGGTCCATTGGTAAATATTAAACATGTTAGCTATGTGTGCAGCCTCAAAATTAGAACTTCCAGGACCTCTGAATGCTGGAAGTTGTAGGGCAATGACTCGCAACCATGATGCCACAGCACCCTGTTGTGGCTTGAGAAGCTTGCAAGCGTGATGCAGGATGCCACTGTTCAGTGTGCAAACACCTACACATGATTCACAAGATAAATCCAGAGAGTTCAAAATATGGCATCAAAAATATGATGACCTGTTGTGTGGTCTTTCTGAGTTCTCTAAAGAAGAATTGCTCTAACATTTTTCTGCAGTCAAAAATGAATGAAACATAAGACCTGGCATTTTTTTAGGTTTGCTGTAGAGGGAGAGGGGCAGAGAATAAGTCATCTAGATACATTCTATATAAATACTCTTTTCCTTAGTATCCACTGTTTGCCACTGTGAGAGATACTGGTTTAGATTGACCTGTGGCCAACCCCATATGGCATTTTTATGTTGAATTTTACCCAAAATATCGCAAAAGAACATTTTAGGAAATTGACACTTGGTCCATTAACTACATCTCCTCCTTTATTTGGTATATGTTGTTAAAGCAGTATAGGAGTTCCATTGCACTAAGCATCATAAACATGAAGTATGAACATAGAGAAGAGACTATTGCTATGTAGTACCATGCTTCACAAGGTACTTTCAGGGTCAACATTTTCAAACTTGGGTGCTATGTATTCTTCTTTATGCTAAGTGTCCTTCTGTAGGCTTCTAAATAAAAGTGACTTAATTTTCAGGTGTACTGAGCTTTCATAGTTCCTACTGATTTTAGTAGGATGTTTGAGAGGTTGGCATCCATGAAAAAATCAAACTACTTTTATGTAAGAGTCTGAATTAAAATTAGACACCTAACCTATGGGCACCCAAGTGAGAATTTGTTCCAAATGGCCTCCCATCTGACTGTTGTTCATTATTTGTATGCACTGAAAAGTGCACTGGTAGTGGTTGTAATTCTTTATTACAGTAAAACCATCTCTTTGCTTTATAAGTACAGCATAAAGCAGAAGATCAAACATCCCTTTAATCAGAAATGTCTTGTTCCATACCTAACCACTTCAGAAATAAGTGCTTGATAACTACCATGCTATATATTTCATTTTAATAAAGCAGATGATAAAAGAAACAAAGCAATAAACCCCCAAAAGAACCTTCCATCAGAATAATGTGATTATTCTCTTCATTCAAAGTAAGTGGCTCCTGCTCATCCTATGTCAGCCTTAAACATAGCAGCCTCTGTATTAACATGATAAATATGATGTAGCTAGGCTAACTAGATCAGATTTAATCAACCAGATTATTTTCCTAGTAGTGTCCCCATTAATTGTCATTTATATCAGTTCCATAGCCCAGCAATGGCCAGTGTTCCAAAGCCAAAGTATGGCCAGTGGTTCAAATCAAGAATGATGGTAAGTCCCTGTGTTCCAGATTCTGCCATCAGTTACAGTAAATCTAAGGTAACTTCATTTGTACCAAGATAACTCACATCATTGTAATAGCTCTTTTTAATAGATAGATACAGAGACTTACAAACACCCTGATCCCTGGTTTATCTAAATAATACAGGAATATTAAAGTAATTGAAACTGTTTGATACAAATGAGTGTTATAATCTCATTTGGATACTATTATCAAGATTCAGATGCATGAGAAGTGAGAAATGCTGACTGAATGATGTACATCTGCATGGAACTGTATACTATGTAATTACATCCTGTCGCATCTAAGTGCAATACCATGACCTACTGAGGCATGGCAAGTGCTGAGTATAGCGGGTTTTGTACCTACTGGACTGCTACTTTGTGGTCCCTGAAGTTAGGCTTAGGTACAAAGTTTGCATAATTAAAATGAAATGATTGTGTTAGAACACCAGTACTTATCCATGGACAAACTTCTGTGCCCAGATCTCCTCTTAGATGTCACTATAGTTTTTATATTTTAATTTCCGTTAACGAGCTATTTTTGCTGGGGGCACAAAGTAAAAGTGCATGTTTTATAGTGCAGTTCAAGTAACTTCATAAGGTTATTTAATAGATTTGCAAGCTGGCCAGATCATTGGGCTCAACAGGTAGTGATCAATGGCTCAGTGTCTAGTTTCATAGATTTCATAGACATCAGGGCTGGAAGGGACCTCGGGAGATCATCGAGTCCAGCCCCCTGCCCAAAGGGCAGGAAGTCAGCTGGGG
>NW_017728914.1:18600812-18614983 GCF_001723895.1 Crocodylus porosus
CACCAGCCTGAATTCACTAGCTGCAGTGAACGGTGGGAGACAGTCCAGCAGAGGTCAATGAAAATGGTTCAGAGACTGGGGCATACGATTTCTGAGGAGAGGCTGAGGGAACTGGGCTTATTTAGTTTGCATAAGAGAAGCCTGAGGGGGGATCTGATACCAGCCTTTAACTACCTGAAGGGGGGTTCAAAAGGGGATGGGACTAGACTGTTCTCAGTGATGCAGATGGCAAAGCAAGGAGCAATGGTCTCGAGTTGCAACAAGGGGAGCTTAGGTTGGATATTAAGAATAACTTTCTCCCTAGGAGCACTGGAATGGGTAACCCAGAGAGGTGCTGGAATCTCATCCTTAGAGGGTTTTGAGGCCCACCTTGACAAAGCCCTGGCTGGAATGATCTAATCAGGGATGGTCCTGCTTTGAGCTGGGAGTTGGATGAGATAACCTCTACACTGCGGAAAGCAGGTTAATAGCATATATAAGTGTGAGAGAGCGCTGCATTAAAATTTAAGCAGGTTGAGGAAAAAATCCAAAGAAACATTTCAGTGCAGTTTGCCCATTTGGTAAAATCAAAGTGTTCCGGAGAGAGAGTTTTGAAGGAACCCTGCTAACTTACTCACTCGGGAAATTGCTGGGGAATCTGGATTTCCAACTGAACTGTGTGAGAGAGACAATTCCATTCCCAGTTCCAGTGTTTTTTGAAAGGTTGAGGTTGTAGAATGAAAACCAAATTTCAAAATATCAAGTTCTTTGTGAAACAGAATTAGCCCCTACCTTGCCAACCCCAAGTCTGACTTAAATATTTGGCAAGAATGTTGGAATGAATTCCTCTGTTGTGACTTACAGCTGGTCAAACAATTCAGTGACATGAACAAAAAGTACAATAGTGCTGGTTTCTTATTTTTCCTGTTCTGGCTGATGCACCTGCACTATATTTGCACATGTGATTCCTATTTGTCTAAATCATAGATCTGTAGCTCATATAACAGTATTGCCTTCCTTTATTTTGGAGTACATCCTGGAGCATTATAATAAACACCAATGCATGCCGCTGAGCTGAAAAAGCTCTTAACCGTCTTTGGTGAGTTTCTTTTCCATTTAAAAAGAATTGTTAGTATTGTGTTCTCGTAAATAGCTACACTTGAGTGGTTTAGTTTTTTATTTGCCTTGCAGCACCAAAGTCTTGTTTTCATTTCACAGCAAACCTTTTTTTAAGCCTCTTTGTTGTACAAATCTTTCAGTTGTACTATTAACAATTTAAAATAAGAAACATTAATGTTACAATTATACCTTTCAGGAAATAGTTACAACTAGGATTTCTAAAGGACAGTAGTCCAGACAAAGAACAGAGAAGTCTGTGTGTCAACTTGATTATTAAGAGATCTGTGCTGTGTACACTACCAATTTCAAAACTAGAAACTGTAGGTCAGCTGAAAATGTCAGATGTCCAGCTCCTAATGTCTACTGGACCTTCTCCCAGTTTTGAGAGTGGAGGGCAATAAACCAGTTTCTCACCATCACTGCTGCTAATGGAAGAATTGGCAGACACAGGATAACATATTCAATTCAAGAATGCATTTTAGTTGGGACATCCCACATAAAACCAGGTCCTCATCCACATGGAAACTGTTTTACAACTCAAGATAAAGACAATTACATGCACCTTTCTGCCTCTGGAGATAAGTAGGGACAGCATAGCCAATTGGGTCTTACAACTCATACTGCATGGCTAGGATTTGTATGTTTAGCTGCTGAGCTGCACGCAGTCCATTAATCAAACTTGGACTCATTGACTTCCCAGTGAATACACAAGTCTCTTAACCCTTCAGAAAATGTGCCTCTGCTTCGGGAATGTTCTTTGCACATCAGCTACTCATGTCTTTTCACAATTAGGAGGGAAGGAAAGATGGCAGGAATTTTGATTGTGAGGTCAAGGACCTTCACTATCCGTCTATTTTTTAAAAATTCTCTGTTTGGCCCTAAAGTGGAGAGCTGGCACTATAATTCCAGGTACAGCAAAGGGTAAACGTGCATGCATTTATCAATATTTGGAGTCTTTATGGTTGCATTGAGCCCTACTGTTTGTCCTTGCACAGCAACAAGACAAAAATTCTGAAACTAGGGAACACTGTACCAGGCTCCATCGTATTATTTAAAACTTTTTCCTCTTTTCCCCAAGTGCTTGGTCATTCTGAGGGCTCTAAGCCAGCCTCATCAGAGATATATTTTTTAATTTAAATAAACAAGATAAGATACCAATCACAGTAACCAAGTGGGCAATCAATCACAAGTGTGAATGAAGCAATGAGGACTACTTTTGAGATCCAGTATTCTTGCTCAGTGTTTTTAAACATCAGATGGTGACCTATACCAGGCATAATGCATAAACTTATCAGAAGGGAATTCTTCAGAGTGCCATTATTTTATAGCTGGAAACTGTTCCATGGATTATCCCAAATCAGTATTTGACTAGGGTTCTTGGAGAAAGGTATCCTGGGAGAACAGAATAACCCCAGCAAGGAAGACTATATATAAATGCCTGGGAGACTGGGTCTGGAATATTGCTTGAACTACAACAATGGTGTCAATAGCCATGGGCTCTGTTCCCAGTTCTGCCACTCACTCATTCTTTGCTCTCTGATCTTAGAGAAGTCATTAACCTTCCTACCTATTAGTTTTCTGATCTGCAAAATGGGACCAGTATTAAGTAAAAAATGACCATATCAGGGACAGGATTATATTCAAATTAAATAGAAGGAAATAGCAGTCATTTTGAGCTCTCCCACTGTGGTCATTCTCCAACTGATCTGAACGACATGGAAACAGTCCCTTTGTACATAAATTGTTGTAAAAAATGAAGGTAACACCCCTGCAATGTTCCTAGCCGGTGACTGAGGAAACTACTCCAAAAAATAGAGGGGAAAAAGAAGAAAAAGTAGCCAAAGGCAAAGAAAACCTCTGAAGATGTAGCCAGTTTACAATGGCTTGGAGTTTAACAGTCGAGATCCTCACTAGTGGGTCAGGAGACTCGAATGCAACTGTCTTTAGCCAAAAATAATATAGTGGGTAATTTTTCAAAAGTGGAAGGCAGTTCAGGAATCCTGCTAAACGTGAATAATTACCAGAAATATGGAAGGATATGAGGGCAGAGGTCCAAAGAGTCACAGCTGGAGAAAAATGAAGACATTATAGGACCATATGAAGGACTACAGAAAGGAAGAGAGATATTTCAAATGTGCTACATGTGCCTACAGCATTCACGCAGAACGTTGAGATGTTCAGTGTTATAGGCCTAGAACAATGCCCAATTAAACATAAAGATTGCTTTCTCTGGACTTCAAAGGACACTGGATTGGGCACTACAGGAGTGCAAGACCTTAATTTTAAATGAATGCACAAAATGGCATGGAAATAGTGAGGTAGTTTCATAGTTAGTAAGGCTGGAAGGGACCTGAGCAGATCATCAAGTCTGACCCCCTGCCATGGCAGGAAAGAGTACTGGGGTCAGATGAGCCCAGCAAGGTGTCTATCTAGCCTCCTCTTAAAGATCCCCAGGGTAGGAGTGAGCACCACTTCCCTTGGAAGTTGGTTCCAGATCCTAGCCGCCCTGACTGTGAAGTAGCGCCTCCTGATATCCAGCTCAGGGGAACAGGGTCTCCCCCAGTGCCTTCTGGTCTCCCTTGGCCAGTTTATAGACGGCCACCAGATCCCCTATCAGCCTTCTGTTGTGGAGGCTGAACAGGTTCAGGTCCCGTAGCCTCTCCTCATAGGACCTGCCCTGCTGCCCCCTGATCATGCGAGTGGCCTCCTCTGGACCCTCTCCATGCTGTCCACATCCCTCCTGAAGTGCGGCGCCCAGAACTGGACACAGTACTCCAGCTGCGGCCTGACCAATGTCGCATAGAGGGGGAGGATCACCTCCTTGGACCTGCTCATGATGCATCTGTGGATGCATGACAAGGTGCAGTTAGCCTTTCTGACTTCATCCCCACATTGGTGCCCATGTTCATCTTTGAGTTGATAATGACTCCAAGATCCTTTTCTGTCTCTGTGCTGGCGAGAGGGGAGTTCCCCAGTCTGTAGGTGTACTGCTGGTTTTTCCTCCCCAGGTGAAGTACCTTGCATTTGTCAGTGTTGAAACCCATCCCATTCTCATCCGCCCACCTCTGTAACCTGTCCAGATCTGATTGCAGCTTGTCCCTCCCCTCTAGTGTGCCCATCTCCCCCCACATCTTAGTGTCATCTGCGAATTTGAACAGGGTGCTATTCACTGCCTCGTCCAAGTCGCTGATGAAGATGTTGAACTGTGTGGGCCCGAGGACCGAGCCCTGGGGAACCCCACTGCCCACATCCATCCAGGTTGAAAAAGACCCATTCACCACCACTCTCTGGGTACAGCCTTCCAACCAATTGGTGACCCATCTGACCCTGTAGGGATCGACACCACAGTCGCCTAATTTTTTAAGAGACTGGGTTGAGAGACAGTGTAAAAGGCTTTTCTAAAGTCCAGAAAGATTACGTCCACCGCAACACCTGCATCCAAGGATTTTAGTGACCTGGTCATAGAAGGCCACCAGGTTGGTCTGACAGGACCTGCCTCTGATGAACCCAGGTTGGTTGCGCCTAAGCATACCCTCCCCTGCTGGGCCCTTGCAGATGTGCTCCTGGATAATTTTCTCAAAGAGCTTCCCCAGGACTGAGGTAAGACTAACAGGTCTATAGTTTCCTGGG
Source organism: Crocodylus porosus (assembly GCF_001723895.1). NCBI lineage: Eukaryota > Metazoa > Chordata > Crocodylia > Crocodylidae > Crocodylus > Crocodylus porosus. Next base: position 18,605,541 of record NW_017728914.1, read on the forward strand.
TCCTCCCTCCCCCTTTTTTGAAAATGGGGACCACATTGGCCCTCTTCCAGTCCTCTGGCACCTCGCCAGAGCACCATGAGTGCTCATAAAGCTGTGCCAGGGGTCCCGCAATGACCTCTGCTAATTCTCTTAGCACTCTGGGGTGGAGATCATCAGGATCTGCTGATCTGGACAAGTCCAGTCCCACCAGGAGGTCCCTGACTAGGTTCACTCTGACCCTGGGCCTGGCTGCACCTCCCCTGGGATCATAAGGGATCACGATGGGGGGATGACTTGGTCCCTGCTCAGAAAAATGACGCCAAAGAAGCTGTTCAATAAGCTAGCTTTGACATCTGGTGCAACCACCAGACTTCCTAGCATGTCCTGTAGAGGTTCTATGTTACCTGGAACCTTCTTTTTACCCCCTATGTATTTAAAAAAAGGACTGCTTGATCCAGGTTTCTAGTCCAATTTCCATCTTTGCCTTACCCTTCCTAACAGCCCCCCTACAAACCCAAGCAATGGCTCCTCTCTTCCATTGGGTGTATGCCTCCTTTTCAGCCTTGAGATGTTCCTGGATGATTTTTGTTAGCCAAGGTAGCTTTTGAGCACTCTTGCTCCCTTTGACCCTCATTGGGATTGCCACCCTTTGAGCTTGGAGTATCGTCTCCTTAAGGAACAACCACTCTTCTTGGACTCCCAACTCCCCTCCCCTCCAGGACTTCAGTCTCTCCCCAACTAATCTCCTTACCTCATTGAAATCTTCTCTCCTGAAGTCCAGGGTTACTGTCTTGCTGCAGGCCTTTACCACCTTGCGCTAGATGGTGAATTCCAGGTCGAGCACCTGAAGTCCCCTCACCAGGTCGTCGCCTGTGGCCAGGACCAGATCCAACGTGGCATTTCCCCTGGTGGGACTGTGCACCTCCTGGGTTAGATGGAGGTCCTGTAACATGGCTAGGAACCTACATGAGCATTCAGACCTGGCTGACTGCTCTTCCCAGCAGATGTCCGGATAGTTTAGGTCCCCCATGATGACCACATCCTTTGACCTAACTGCCTCGGCCAGCTGACCTGAGAATTCCCAGTCAAGTTCTTCCCCCTGGTTGGGTGGTCTGCAATAGACCCCCACCATTAAGTCCCTTTCCCCCCGATCCCCTTGTAATCTGACCCAGAGCACTTCAGTCTCCCCCTCCTCTGACCCAGTGCTGTTTGCTGAGGATGTGAATTTGATCTTTGATGTAGAGGACCACATCCCCACCTTTCCTCCCTAGTCTATCCCTCGTGTGCAGCCTGACAGGTACTGACTCAGGTATTGCAACTTTAACTTCATCATCCTCCTTGGTGAAAGTGTAGCCTAAGCAAAGAGGCACTTGGGTTAAGAAGAACCAGTGCAACCTGTTTGAGATCTTACATATCCATGGGCCAAAGCTGCAGTCTCTCCTCTATTTCAGAGCAGCTAGATACTAACCTAAGGCTCCTGGAAAAGTGCTAATGTGCCTCTCAGTTGGGCAAAAGTAGGATGCTCATGGGCAAGAAAGTAAAAATGTGCTGGCACTTCTTGCTGCTTTGTGATTATTTGGCAACTGCCATTAGTCTTTACTTCCTCTTTTCACCCTCACTATTTTAACTACATTACTGTATTTAATACAAGGTATTGGGGGAAGGGCATAAATTGTCTTGGTTTACATTTTTTTTAAAATAAACTCTTGGCTCCAATTAAAACAACTGCTGTTTTACAATCCGTCACGAGCAATAATTTTAAACAGAGATCCATGCAGGGCTGCAAGGAGACAGTTTAATGAGGGCTTTAAGTGCAGCTTCCAGCACAAAAGTACAAAGTAAAAACACAAGGTGACTGCCTGGATTAGACCCCAAACTGTTGGGTTTAGAAAAGCGCAATGAAGAGAGGTTGAATTACAGAAAAGAATGAGCTGATACACTGTTGTGTCTGGCTCAGCCTGACAGCCTTGTCCCTTTCATGGACCATAAAGGAAAAAGTCACAAATAATGGTAAAACAGGGTCAGATTCACCTGAACTACTGCAGACAAATAGTCCTCTCCTGACCTAGAAGGGCCCAAGGTGCTGCAGGACAGGCTGAGTTCCAGTGGAGGGCATTTTCTGTACATTTTCTGTAGGGGGACTGTCAGGGAAGTGCAGCTTTAAGCTTTGGCACAAGCTCTACACAACCCGCACTGATAGACCCTTGTAACATTTCCCCAGACTCTTCTATGTCCTTTCTTTACCTTTCACACAGCTGAGCACTGCCCAGAAGCATTTAGGTTCTCTGGGACCTACAACATGCTATGATATACCCAAACATTTTATAGCACTTCTATAGCAGAAGAATGACACTTTAAATCAACCCCTGCCACTGAAAAGGCAGATGTCGCTGCTCAGAGGACAATCTATGAGAACTACTTTTGTTAACAGATGCAGAAATGATAAGTTACTGTAGTAAGTGGCTTCCTTCTGCACAGTACTAATAGCAGCAGACATGACTATTTGCCAATCCAGTAAGTCATATAACCAATGATTCACTGCCACATTACCAAAAGGACAAAATAAATAGCAGAAGCACTCGATTAGATAAAACAAATGACAGTAATTCCTAACTGCATGGCATATACACTTTATTCCAAGGAGACAGTCCATCAACAATGCTATATATTACCCATAACAGACTGTAAATGCAAGACCAGCCAAAGATGCACAAACAGAAGAGGACCTGGTTTTATGTGGTATCGTTCATATTCATGATATTACAGGGCTCTTTCCAAAGCAGTGAATTAGATATAGGTGGCTCAGTAACTGAGCAAGCTGCACTGCAGCAAGGATTCAACACTCAACAATAGCTCACTGCAGCTTTGAACATTACAACCTGCACAAATAGGACTGAATCCTGATCAAGACGTGGGACTGTCCTCCTGAGCTCTTTGAAAGAAAGCAGTGGGAATTTTAACCAACCTGGACAGATAGAACAAGTGCCAGGTCATTAGGTTCCTACCTACAGCAATACTTGAGACCATTTGAGATCAGACTTGCAATACTACCTCTATTCCAGATGTGACCACCTAACACCATTCTTGCAGGGGAGTTCAGCTATGGCTTGTACCAGACTTTTTAACCATGACCTATAAAGAACACTGCTAATCTGATCGCCGTCTCCCACATAGCTCTATTTATGCTGTTCAGGCCTGATTTCAGGGGTTGGTCCTGGGGCTGGTTTTGTTCAATATCTTCATCAACGATCTGGCAGATGGAATGGAGTGCGCCCTCATCAAATCTGCAAATCACACTGAGCTGGTTGAAGTAATAGATATGCTGAAGGGTAGGGCTAGGATTTAGAGCCACCCAGAGAAATTGGAGGATTGGACCAAAAGAAATCTCATGAGTTTCAACAAGGAAAAGTGCAAAGTCCTGCACTTAGGAAGGAAGAATCCTATACACTAGGACAAACTGGGAACTGACTGACTAAGCAGCAGCTCTGCAGAAAAGGACTTGGGGGTTACAGTGGACAATAACTGAATACAAGCCAGCAGTGTGCCCTTGTTGCAAAGAAGGCTAATAGTATCCTGGACAGCATTAATAGGAACATTGCCAGCAGACTGAGGGATATGATTATTCCCCTCTATTTGGAAGTGGTGAGACCACATCTAGAGGACTGTGTTCAGTTTTGGGTCTCCTACTACAGAAAGGATGTAGACATTGGAGAGAGTCCAGTGGAGGGCAATGAAAATGGTTAGAGGGCTGGCGAACATGACAGCCGAGAGAAATGGGCTTATTTAGCCTGGAAAAGAGAAGACCGAGAGGGGATTTAATAACAGCCTTAACTGCCTAAAAGGTGGTTACAAAGTGGATGGAGTTAGACTGCTCTCAGTAGTGCCAGATAACACAGCAAGGAGCAATAGTCTCAAGTTTCAGCAAGGGAAGTTTAGATTAAATATTAGGAAAAACTTTTCTCACAAGGGAAGTGGTAAAGCACTGGAACAGGCTACCCAGAGAGGTAGGTTATGGCATCTCCATCTTTAGGGGTTTTTAAGACCTGGGTAGACAAAGCCTTGGCTGGGATGAAATAGCTGAGGATGGTCCTGCTTTGAGCAGGGGGTTGGTTCATAGAATCATAGAAAATGAGGGTTGGAAGGGACTTCAGGAGGTCATCTAAACCATCTCCTACTTTGTGCCTGTGTCTTCTTTGCAATTTTCACTTGTATCTTGGTCTGTAGCCCCTGGTTACCACAATCTCTAGTACACAATATTTTTTAATAGACTCCAAAAACTATCTTTTCACAAATCCTTTCCTGAACCTTTTAACTAGAGATGGCTGTTTTTACTTCCAAAGATACTGAAGTTTAGTAGCATAATGTGGGGTAGGCAAGCAGGACATATGCCCCAGGCACTGCCGGAAGGAGGTGTGGGACCTCACTTTTCCATTCCCCAACTTGGCTTGCACTTCCCAGTTGCATGTCGCAGAAGCACAGGCATCATGTCTCATGGAATACAAAGTATTCTGGGAATCATAGTTTTATAAAGCAGCAGCAGAGTTCATCGATGCTAGAGGGAGAATTAATGCCATTTTTTCTTTTGCCACTGAAATCAGCAATTATTTTGCCTCCTGACATGGTTTTCAGTGGCAAAAAAGTTCCCCCCAGAAGCAGCAAATTCCACTGCCACTTGAGAGGACTAGTTTCCAGAATGCCTTATACTCCTTAACACACATTGCCCACACAGACTGCTCTCTGCTGCTATGCATTGCCTCATGGGGACGGGTGAAAGAGGCCTGACCGCAGCATACTATTCAGATAGTACACCTCTGCTGAAGTTAGAGAGACTACACTAGATGACAAATGTTAATGTTTATAATCTGACTCTAACAAAGAAATGGTAGTGTTGGAATGTTGTTGTATTTGTGATAGTCCAGACTCCAGGATATATGCAAGAGGCAGCGATATTTTTGTCAGCAATGTTATTTATTGGGCCAATTGTATGGTTGGGAGAGAGCTTAGATAAGTTTTGAGGACAAAGTGTTTTTCTTCAGGTCTGAAAAAGCAGCATACACAGCTTGAGCCAAGTAAGAAATAGAATAACAGCCTGTGATAAACTCCATGTTTAAATAAAAACACAGTCTGCTAAAAGAAATGGAGAAAGGCTGTAAAAAGAGGAGAGAGAGATTATCAGGATAAGCGGGAAGACAAGAGAAATGCAGCAGAAAGGATAACCTGGTAAGTGGAAGAGCCACAATATTCAAGAGGGAAGGGGGTTTTAGAATATACAAATATTAGCAAGTGGATTATAATGAAACAAATAATCTCTGTATAATACCTAGCTTTTGGCATCCAGTAAAGTTAAAGGAAGGACATTTTAATGTGATCAGGATTTTCTTTGTAACCTAGTAAAAGAGCAGTGTAACCAAAAAGTATGGGTTATATGGCCATCTCCTATGCTGGGACACTTTGAATATGCAGACAGCAAGGAAATGTCCTTTTATCCACATTCTGCCTGTAAAATTATAAACATCTCCCCAGCTCTGCAGCTCCTGTCAGTGAGCACTCTCTTGACTCTGTTTGGTTTGATCCAGGTTTTAAAATTCCATTAATTAAGCGTTGATGGAGGTGTTTGGGAAGCTATTCTGATAAATATAGTGCTATAAAATGTTTCCTTAGAAACTTGAGAGAAAAATTCAACAATGTGAAAAGTACCCTGGCTGGTAACATTGTACCACTGTTGTTTGAGTTGCATCAAGGCTCTAAGGAGAATTCCATGTAGACAACATTACACATTACGTTACTCACATAATAAGGGCTTTGCAGGCAGGCACAAATATGTAAAGCTACACCCACCTGGACAAAGAACTAGTGCAGTGGCTGTGGTTTCTGCTTTCTCATAAGGAAAAGGCTCATATCCTGTTAGACATGGCCTTGACCTCTACTCCAGTTCTAGGTTTGTGGTAGTTTTTGGCCACTCCACACTTCTCTATCTCCACTCCTACTGTAAATGAATGTTGTTGCTACATTTGTGGCTACAAGCCTTTCTCCCAAGATCTCTGTGTTTGCCAATCATGGGACATAAACTGGGTAATTCTGCAATGGTTGTTACCCTGTCATTATGGCCAGATTCTATCAATGATGCATTTAAAAATGACAATGCCACATCCAGTAATTGAGTCCATCAATTCACTTTCTCATTCCTTCATCTTGCTCCTCATTTCTTAAAACCAAGACGAGATTAATGTAAGATGCAGTGTACTGTTTTCCGAGAAGGTCCTGCATTTTTCACCATGCTCTGAGCCATAAAATATCTTCAGCAATTAGTTGGCAGGCCTTTCACTGATAAAACCAAGTCTGGGAGCAATTAGCATTATCCTAAAATTCTGTGATTTCAGGGACTTGATTTAAAAAGGAAAAGCAACGCTCAGTGTGACAGATTCAAACAGCTTTCTCTTTAGTTTCTTTAATGAAGCGAGACTGCCTTCTGTGCGAGGTGCCTTAGGAAGGTTTATATAAAAGCCACACTTCTGGCAATGGCATTTGTAGTGACGGAAAGCGAAAGCTAATTGCTAAATAGCCCTGAGTCCTTTCCTCAACACCTGAGAAAACAATCTTTTACATAACTGTGTCCAGAAGGCATTATCTCTCACTAATCACACTCTTAATTGAAAATTAATAATTATAACACTTGGTACTTCATCTGAAGATCTGACTGCTCTGAAACATAGAAACTGATCTACCAGATCAGATCATGATCCATCTAGTTCAGGGGTCAGCAACCTATGGCCCACAGATGTAACCTGCTGCAGAGATTTGATCCAACTTAAGGTGATAATTGGTGGGGAGGGATTGGTGGCATGCAGCAATCAGAGAGTCAAATGCCCTGATGGAAAATACATAGGAGAGATCAAACAACAACTGCGCACCAGAATGAATGCACACCAGAAATCTATCAAAGACAGGAATACCCGATTACCTATGGGGGCACATTTCTCACAAGAAAACCACTCTCTCTCCAATCTCTCAGTCCTGATCCTCAAAGGGAACTTACAAAACGCTTCCCAGAAACGAGCCTATGAACTCCACTTCATCAACCTCCTGGATACTAAAAATCATGGACTAAATATAGACATTGGATTTATGATACATTACAACCTGCCTGACATCTGACTCCCCAGGTACTTCTCCACTATTCATCCCCCTTCTTTCCCCACCACCCAGCCTGTCCCTCACCCATTGACTCCTCAATCTACATCTTCACCGACTCCCTGTCTTGTATGCAGCCCAGCCCGGCCTCTGGCTTCTTTACTTTTCATTCCATCCAGGAAGTGCACACACCAACTGCTGAAACTTCCTTAGCCTGATGAAGGGTTTTTGAACCCGAAAGCTTGCTTAGAAAATGTTTTCCAGCTATTTATGTTGGTCTAATAAAATATATCCTATTCACCCAAAGAACCTTGTCTGCCAGGCAACCAGGAGGCATTTTTGGGGCAATACGAATGGTGTCACTGCTCAGAGGGAGGGAAATGGCCGAGGCTGACTGATCACCAGCTGCTGTTGAACTGCCTAAACGGCATGAGGTATTTCACTTTTCCTGTGTTGCAAATAATAGGAAGGGGCCAGGTTTACTTCTCATGTGGATTGGTGGTGGGCAGCTTTACATCATTTCTGCCTAGAAGAAACACTGAAAAGATGAAAATCCTCTGAAAAATGAAAAGACTATGACAGACTCTTTTAGTAACCTCATCTCTCCGTCCTGTCTATGTAAAGTATATTTGCTGTCCACTGCCAGATGCTCAAAAGAGTTGCAGCTTCCCTCATCTTCTAATGCTCAACTCACAAAAAGGTTGCACTTTTAAAGAGCTCCTTAAAATGCATCAACAAAACCTGTTGGATCAGCTCTTGACATATGGAAAGTCCTTTATCTGGATATGTAAACTGAGTTGTTTTCCCATCTACCTGCCCATTATGAGCCTACCACCTGGTTGCATAGATAAACAGATGAAGCTGCATATTCTAAGATGCCCTATGCGCACACACAAGTAATAAATCAGAGGTTTTAAAGCTGTCTTTATACAATTTTTAGAGGATTAATTTATCTTGTCTGTTCCTAAATAAACTTGGTTCATTTCTTCTTCTTTAGTCTCTGATGTTGAAACTGCAGCTGATGTATTAAAATTAAATTGTAGAACTTGTCAAAAACAGTAAAAAATGTTGCAGAATTTTCTGAAGCTTTTAAAGGTTTTCAATTTTTGTTATAAATGTTGCAATGTCAGAATTTCACTGAAAAATGTTTTCTTGTCAAAACATTTAAGTTGGCTTTGAACTGAAATGAAAAATCTTAGGTGGAGTTGTGTTGGTGCAAGACCAATAGAAAGGGAATATGACAAACACCACAGTGAAGATGCAGGCTTTAGGGCTAAGTTCTATGCAATGGAAATACTAGATGCAGAAGGAGTGCAAGATTTACAACACTGATTCCTCCTGAAGATGTGGGAAGAAGAAGATATCTGCCTTCATTGTCTGGTGTGAACATCACCAGCATGAACAAGCATAGCAGCAAAATCTCTTCAGGTATGAGAAGCTTGCTAACTAGGTAACTATTGCTAGCAAGCCAGTCAACATGAAGTCCTAACACATTCCTTTTTATGATATGCCCTGAGTTTTTTTGTAACCATTGTTTAAAATCCAGAGGGTGTTTTTCTTTTCCTGTGTACTCACTGTTTTAAGTTATGTCAAATTTTGATCCTGCATTTTCTAACAGTGCCTCATTAATTGGCTGCATATAATGAATGTGTCCACTAACAATGACAAGCCCACAAGAAGCAGAGAAATTCTATAAAATATAAATCTAAAATAGTTGCAAAGCCATTTATTTTTCAGTCTTTGAATTAGGGGAAAAGGAGAATTTTTTATCCACATTGTGAATCATATTTATAGCTGTCAATGGAGATTGTCAAAAACTCATTTCTGTTCCAGGGATGTTACTTGAACCTTCTTCAACTCTGCACATGAGCCTTTATAATTTACAATCCTTTTAATTTAAATGAAACATTCTGTACAACATTCATACAGTTGATTCTGCCTACTTAAACTTAGTGATAGCTGTGAACTAGTCATCCACCAGAGTCCTCAGCATCCTTAGAAACATCTTGTCAAAGGCACCCTTGGAATGTCTCACATCCCCTTCAGTAAAAGCACCAGCCCTCTTTAAGCATGGTACTACTTAAGTACATGCCTAATGTTAAATATGGCTGATTTCATAGACATTAGGGCTGGAAGGGACCTCGGAAAATCATCAAGTACAGCCCCCCATGCAAGGGGTGGGAAGTCAGCTGGAGTCACAGGATCCCAGCAAGATAGGCATACAAATTTCTCTTGAAGGCATTCAATGTAGGTGCTTGAACTACCTCTGATGGCAGGCTATTCCAGACCTTGGGGGCTCAGACAGTAAAGAAATTCTTCCTTATGTCCAGCCT
>NW_017728914.1:18615469-18634993 GCF_001723895.1 Crocodylus porosus
ACTGCAGGTTTTTCCACCCAAGGTGGAGAACCTTGCATTTTTTGGTGTTAAACACCATCAGGTTCTCGTCTGCCCATTTCCTGAGCCTGTCAAGATCTGCCTGGGTCACCCTCCTGTCCTCAGGTATGGATGCTTTACCCCAGAGTTTGGTATCATCAGCGAACTTGGCCAGTCTGCTGCTGACTCCAATGTCCACATCATTAATGAAGATGTTGAACAATATGACTTAAAGCAATTTTCTAAAACAAAATTTAGAAACTCTGCTTTGGTAAAAATGTTAAATATGTTATTTCAGGCTGAAACAACTGGAATCAGAAAAGGACAAAAACATCAGCTACCTACTGGTAGCTGACATGTATAGCTCTCAAAAACAATAAACCATGGCTGGATATTTGCAGAGTTAGAAGAAAATAGATATGCCTGGAAGGAAGCAGTGGATGTATCTGTCTAACATACTGTAAAGTAAAGGTCTGTGTTATGTAGTTCAGGAATAAATCCAGTAAGAACAAGAAAAAAAACATTTTTGCAGTAAACAAGAGAATGGGACTTAACCACAGAATCAAACTGATCAAACCAACTGGCAAACATTAAATTAATATTTTTTTAGGACAGTTTTCAGATTCCCATGGAAAGAGGAAAAATTGCTTTCTGCTGTCTTTTAACATCTGAATGACGAAAAGGATGATTTACTGGGTGAGAATGAAAATTCTCTCATCAGATATCCTTCCAGTTTCACCTGGATGAGGCAAAATTAGCTCACTGCACAAAATACTTAGTTTTCAAGTGATAATAAGCTTTTGAGAGCATTTCTGAAGGAGCACGAGCTCCAGTCACTTCTTTAAAGAGCTACTTTCTACTTTATTTAGATTACAAATTTAATTTTAAAATGTTGTAGATTCCATAAGAGAGAGACAAGGGATTTACAAAATCTTATTCTTGTAGAAATAATCTGCCGTTTGTTTTTACTCCGCAAAAAAAAGTGTCAATTTTAGTTCAGACTTTTTTTTAGAGGGGTAGATGTGCTAACGCAAGAGCAATCTGGTCAGGTCATAAGTAGAGGTGGGCAAATGCTAATTACTAATAAATGATACTAATAAAACTATCACTATTCAGCAATTTCCACAGTTATCATTGCAGTGAAGGGCAAAAAAACACTTAAATGTTGAAAAGTTTACTGGCATATTTTCCTTTTTATTTTTTTTACTTCTAACAGCCAATAACTGGAGATGCTTTCTGATATCTTTCAAAGACAGGAGATATGGATAATAAAGAATCTCTCTGGTGTCAGCACTATAACTCCCTTTATAGGGAGAGAGAAATAGCAATAATCACTGTGGTTCACAACTCGCACAGCAAAGGCAAGACAAATTTCATTAAGCAAAACACATTACCTCTCAGTATCGATTGCCAGGTTATAAATGTGACCTGCTAAGCATTCATTAAAGTACTGATTTCCGAAAACATTTGCAGAGTTGGACAAAAGAGGAATAAAGAGAAGTATTGATTGAAGTAGAAGAGTTTGGGTTTTTTTTTCCCTAAACCAGTAAACCATCAAAGGGCCTAGTCTCACAGTACACTTAGGACATGTTAAATGAACTTAAAATATGAGCATCTGCATGTTCAAGCAGTAAAACATGCTAAGTGCAATCATATCATAGCAAAATTTGAAGATAGTCCTCCCATGAAATGCCCTAGTTTTATTAAGTTACATATGCTCAGCTATCATCAGACTGTTGCACATTTTTCCATCCTCACTCAGCCATGACATCTGTCAGGGACCCTTCTGATGTCAGTCCCAGGCCTGGCCCTGCACTAAATTTTGAACCAGGTCCTGTGCGGTGCCAGGGCTGGGACTGACAATCAGCAAGCTGTGCAAGAGAGATTGTATTAGAGATCATGTCAGAGATCAGAGAAAACATTACCATGTGACTGCTCAGACCATTTTCTAACTTTTAATGCAGCATGGTAATGCTTACAGTCTAAATCAAATGCATGCTAGAAGTCCCATGCAACAGGGCTCTAATTCAAATCCTTGTTAAGTCAATGGCAGTCTTTCCTTTTACTTAATGTACTCTGGGTCAGACCCAAACTGACTGTGTAACCCAGGTGGTACGCAGAAGGTACCCCTTCTCCAACTGAAGGGATTCAGCGGATGCGTTACACTGTGGGGAGTGTGGCTGCCCAGCTGCAGGCCAACTCGCCTCCTTTTCCAACACAGCTGTCTCGAGACCAGGGACACCCAGTGATATTTAACTATTTACAGGTTTAATGATATGGCATTACATAAAGCTTGCAAACATGAACTTATGTCCATCTATCTCTCTTTCTACATATACACCTGCTATTTATAGATATAGGTTTACACAGAATATAGCTCTTGTTAACCCTTGACTCAGACACAGGCCTAGTCCTCTGTGGCCTTCCAATTAGTCTGCAGCCTCTGCCCCCCCCCCCCCCCCCCCCGACAGGGCTCACTTCAGGCAGCAAGCAAAGGAGCACTTAATGATTAAACACAGGTTAATCAACAAGCAATGACAAGAATATCTGGCAATGGTAGGACAAAAATTGTACATACACAATCAGGTTACATCAAATGAAATACAGATATACAGATAATCCATACAATGAGTTCAGATATAAAACAGCTTACAGTCCTTTACAGTACAACAAGAAGAATGCATGGTTACAGCAGGAATCCCAACAGTGTGAGGAACCAGACCACAACAATGGCACAGCAGCTGTGCCCAAAGAAAAAATGGCAATCCAGCGAAAGATCCGGTTACCTAATAAAACAACATTACTCTCTCCCAGGTCACTCAGCTAGGAGGGGTCCATAACTATGATACTACCCTTAACAAACAGGGGGGCCCTCTGTGCCCAAGGTCAAATTGTCCCAACCCCTCATGTGCTTCCCCTTGATCCCCCGCAGTGAGGAATGCCCCTCCTCCCCTGTGGAAATCCCTTTTCCGGGTAACTCACAACTCCCAGTGTCCTCCCTTGCAAGGGTGGTCGACCCATCCGGTCACTGGTCGTGGGAGTAAGGCCCAAGCTGCAGTCACCAACGCCTATCGGCCCTCTCTCAGCCTGCCATGCATTGAGACCTGTGCTGCCTCATGCAGCCGCAGCGACCTGTCAGCTCTATAGCCCTGTGGACTGGTCCGTGCGCCAATGACCCAGCTCCTGCCTCATGCAGGGTTGGAGACCCGCACTGCCTCATGCAGCTGCTGTGGTCCCTTCTAGCTCTCCAACAGCCCTGTGCACCACTCTGTGCACTGATGAGGCTGGGCTCCTACCTCGTGCAGGGTTGGAGACCCGCACTACCTCATGCAGCCATGAGGTCCCGTCTGCTCCCAGACCCTCCATGCACTGATCTGTGTACCAATGCCATGGCTCCCTCCGTGGCAGAGCTGGGGACATAGCCTCTTGCTGCTCCCTGCTAGGCGGCAGAGTCTTCTGGGGCGCTTCTAGGGCAACTGCTCTGCCCCGCTGGTCAACTCTACCAGCTCTTCACAAGCCCTGTCTTCATCATCCCTTGCCAACAACTCCCCGTGTGAAGGGAGTTTTTATCCCTTCTGGAGGCTCTACCCCCAGATTGAAAATGGCCCAATAGGAAAGCCTGATGGGTTAGTTCCCCCTCAGGTCCTCTTCTTCACCCTATGTCTGGGTCAGGATGGGGCAAGCTTGCTCCACCAATCGGCCTGAGCCATTTCAGGCTCACGCTAACAATCCGGGCTGCCGGTGAGCCCACTGGCCAGCCGGTGAGCCCGCTGGCCAGCCTGCCACAACTGTATTTGTGGTGTGGGATATGTATGTATGTATGTATGTGTGTGTGTACATGTATATACGGGCAACAGATGGGAGATTTCCACTACGTGTGTAATGCACACATACACACACATATATAATGGAACTCTCTGATTTGCTAACCATGTCAGCTGTGCAGCAGTCAACGGCAGTATATTATGGGGCCTGACAGTATCTGATATATGGGGACACGAGTGAGGAGCATAAACATTCTATTTGATGGTGTTGGACAAGCTCCCAAAATGAAGCCTGTTATGAGTCTTTATAGAATAGAAATTGCCTTTGAGACATAGTTACATTCACATCTTCCTACACAGCCTGTGAGACTGGGATGATTTGCTGAAGTAATTATCTTGCCCCAAGTCCATGAACAAGAAATCTGAGATGGCAGGGTTTACCAGTGGGATCACCAATACCAACAGAGTTAGGCAATGAACACTTCACCTAAAGAGGGTCCAAGAAATCATTATTTCAATCCCAAAGGAAAAGATGAAGACACGAAGTTTCTGAATAGATTCTAGTTTCATACTTTCCTCCTCCAACAACAGGTGCTCAAGTTATGCATAGCTGATGCTTGTTTTTATCCTGGTATAACTCCATTTGCCTCCATGGAAGCACCCTCTACTTTTACCTCTGCATTAGAGAAGAAAAAAGTGCCCAGTGAAGAAAACTCCCCTACGTCCGCTCCTCTTTTATTCAACAGGATGCTTTATTTTAACATAGCTAAACGATGCATCAATCCCTCTCCCAATTTTAAGCTTGGGAAATGTGCCTTATTTCTTTCTGTACACACTTCTGCTTTCTGTTAGGCAACTCACTGGGGAAATACTTCCTGGAAAATGAGAACACGTGCATTTGATCTACCTGCATTTGATCAGTCTGCTCAGTGGAATTTCTCAGATACCTGTCATTCAGTATCTTGGCAAGTAAATGTAAGGGAACAGTTCAGAGAAATGCTGCTTTGAAAAAAATAAACTAAAACATAAAGAAATGGAAAAGATACTGTTCCTCAATGTTGGAATAGGTTTATTTACTTCAACTGACCTGACAACATTGAGGTAAATCAACTGTTCCAACTTTTATTCCAACCAGGATATTTTACAACACTTTCAGCTCTCCTGTGAAATACGAATTTTCATTTCCATGTAGAAGAAATTTTACAATCTTTGCATTCTCCTATGCCTGAGAAAGGGTAAGTGTGCCCAAAAGCTTGCAAATAAAGAATTTTTTTTGCAAATATCTAGTTGGTCTAATAAAAGGTATCACCTCTGCCATGAGTTCTGATTCCTTCAATTTCCAGGGCATTACATATATGCAGACAAAGTATATTCTGTTATTTTGGCTCTGTTATTTCTGACGCACCCTGGCATTTTTAGAAGATCATACTGAACAAAAAATCAAGAAACAGATTCTCAGAGAGAGTAAACTGATTTACTTATTTGGTTTCAGTAAAGCTACCTTGATGTTACCTCTGGGAAGGACCAGAGTTGTAGTTTGTGAGATTCGTCACACTTCACTTCCACTTTAAAAACTAACAGAGTAAGACTACCTAATCATGCAAACTCCAGGAAGCTCCAAATCAAATAGTGCTGTATTAGCAGTAACCTTAGACCACAGACAAACAGAAAGATACAGACCCTGCAGCTTTGTAAACACACTGTGTCATTATTGACCTCCTGTGGCTCAAGAGTCAGCAAATTTCCCATCTCCTACCTCACATTAACATCAAGTTCTTCCATCACAGGCAATAGGCATAGGTAGCTGGAAGTCCAGTGCCCACAGAAGAAACCTGGTCCTGCAGTGAAGAGAGACAGAAAGGAATTTAAAGTTAAAGGGTACAGCAGTCAAGGGTATGCGTCAATCCCTCTCCCAATTTTAAGCCTGGGAAATGTGCCTTATTTCTTTCTCTTGTTACTGTGCACACTTCTGCTTTCTGTTAGGCAATGCATGTAGAACAAATTTTACAATCTCTGCATTCTCCTATGCCTGAGGAAGGGAAAGTGTGCCCAAAAACTTACAAATTTGCCCCATCCTTTTTCTGCTGGATGATCCTGATACAAGTTTGTCAGAATAATTTTATTGAAGTCATTTACATAGTATATTTGTTCTGGAGCAATTTCAAAGTCCCTACCTCAAGGTTCAATCTAAAGGTCAGATCCTATAAACCTTTACTTACAGGAGTCTGGCCTAAGAGTTAGGTGAGGTACAACCTGGCAAAATAAGACAACAGAACAGACAACAGGATTGAGAGAAAGGTTGATCCTTCAGTCCACCTACTAATGAAACCAATAGCAAAACTCCATTAACAATAATGTAACCTGTTTCTGACCCACAGGCAGTATCAGCTCATGAGGTTACTTGTTTGTTCACTTTATACTACACATTGGTTTGTTTCATTTTAAAATATAAATATAATTGAGTTAAGGTGAGAAAGAAGAGGGGATTTACTTGCATCTGTTTCTTTGATGAATCCCATCCCCACAACCATCTGTCAACAGGCTTCCCATTTATTCTAATTATTTACATGTTTACATCGCATTGTTAATCATTTGTAAGTAGGCAGTGAATACCTTATTAAAACCAAATAAAAAATAGCTCAAGAGGTAACGTAGTTGAAATGAATCAATGCCCTACTACTGCCCAAGGCAATGCTCTGTCTTGTGAAGAATATATGCAACAGAACAATGAAATCCAAGTCCGCAGTGAACAAAATGTCTACCCAGCCTGCCTTGGGACAATCAAAGGTGTTTCTGGCACAATGTCGGAGTGAGCTTCTTCCAAAGACACAAAGATTTCCAGGAAAGAAAACAAAGCTACTTATCATGGAAAGTTGAGTTCCTGGCACCAATGGCAAGAATTGTTCATCTCACCTGCTACAACATGTTTTTGCTCTTACTGCCAGCAGGACCATGCAACAAGTTTGGCCTATTGCTGCATAGGTGCGTAATCCTGTTTAAAGAAACTGTTCCTCCTAGCATAAGAGACATTCCTCAGTAATTACCAGGGGTCCAGGGTTTTCTGTTCACCATGGAAAAATGTGGTAAAACCTAGATTTTCTCATTTTAAGGAGAAAAACCCAGATTTTCTTTTTTTTAAATGCAGGAAACAGTGGGTTTCCCCTTGCAGGCTGGCAGAGTTCCAGCCTAACGGGGATTGGGGGGAAGCTGGAGGAAGGTGATCAGGTAAGGGCACCACGTGACTGTGAACATATACACGTGCATATGGCCACCACGCAGCCTGGAGAGAAGCTCCCACAGGTAAGTCTGGGGAGTGGGGTGGAGGGGGAATTGAGGCCCCAGTGGTGAGGGAGGGAAGGAGGCAGTTGGGTGGGGCCGGAGTTGCTGCCCAGCCAGAGTGGTTTGTGGGGTTTGGGCACAGGGCCACAACAGGAAATATGGCCACAGGACCTGAGCAGGGAGCAGAACAGAGCCGCAGCTTGGTTGTCCAGGGGCCAGCAAGAGGGCTGGCTTCCCACCACTGCATGTATTCCTGAAGGGAAGGGTAATGGGGGGGCATGTGCCCCCCAGCTTTGTGCATGGGGTGGGTGCAGGCTGCCCATGTGCTCAGGGCTCCCTGCCTTGGTGCCCTCCCTCTGGGGCCTTCACAGCCCATAGGATGAGACCCAGTAGGGCAGAGAAGCTTGATGCTGCTGCCACAAGCCCCACGCTGCCATGGCAAGGTACCCGCTGCTCACCCAGCAGCAGCGGGAGGCACAACTCCACACTACCACTCTTGCTGCTGCCAGGTGGGCAGGGGATGCCTCATCATAACAGCATTTGTCTCATGGCAGCAAGATCGAGCTGCTCCACCCTGCTCTGCCCTGCTGCACCAGGTCTCGTGCGCTGGGCAGCAGCGGGGAGAGCAGCAGGGCAGGGAGGGTAAACCTGCAGCAGGCAGCCTGCATCCACTCCCCACACAAGCTCCACTCCAGCCGTACTTCCCACGGGAGGAGAAAGCAGCTGTTGCCTCCCATAGCCAGCAACTGGGGCTCAGGGGCTGCTGGGGGTAGAGCAGGGGGCTGTGAACTCAGGTCACTGACCCCCTCCAGCAGGGCAGGGGGCTGGGGCAGTGGGTGGGAAGTGAGGGGCCCCAGCAGGGTCCAGGGGGCTATGGGTGGTAAGTGAGGGGCACCAGCAAGGGGTGGGGGGAGCTTAGGGTAATGAGCAAGGTGCACTGGGAGGGCTAGGGAGTTGTAAGTGGGGAGTGAGGGGTACCAGCAGGACCAGGATGGTTTGGTTGGAAAGTGAGGGTCACCAGGAGGGATGTGGGGGTTTAAATAATGGAATTTACAATTTTTAACCAGAGGAAAATCAGGATCCTTGGTAATTACAAAGCCTCTATCCAACTAGTTCAAATACAATGGCTCAGTCACCTGGCGTGGGAAAGGACGCACATAAAAGCACCATTGACCAACTTGTCTCAAGCATCTCTCCTCCTGATGAAACCTTCGTTGGCCCCCAAAAAAGGACATACATGCAAGTGCCACTGACCAACTTATCTCATGCGTCACTTCTCCTAAATTCTCAAAGCAGAATTACATAATAAAATTTTAATGAACTCTCCTCTAATTAAAACTAAATCACACAAATGTCTTTGATGCCTACCAGTATCTCCTGAGCTCAGTAAATTCCCAGACTGGAATATATTTTGCCCAAGTCTTATTTCTATAAATAAAGGCAACACTACAAAATCATATTTAATGTCCCAATCCTGTCAAGTGTTCAGCCAGAACAAGCACCTATGCCCATGCAGAACAATTTACAACATCTGGCTATAAATGTATAGGCTGGATCGGAGCTGACTAAAGAACAGGAATATTGTTTCATCACAGTTTTGAACATTCAAAAGTGTTTTTTCCCCCCACTGTGGAATGGGAAAAAAAACTTCCAACTGTTTTAATGAAACAGAAGCATAGAAATTCTTTTTTTTTTTTTTTTTAAAGCAACTCCCCCCCACCCAGTTTTTAAAAAATTCTCACCCTCACCAGAAGCAACCAGAATTAGCAAACTTTCTGGATGAAAATATGATTCAAACACAGACATCACCTCAAAATATTTCAGCTTTTGAAACAACATTTTTACAAAAAAAAGATCAAAAACATGTCATTCAGCTTTCATTGTTATTTTTAAAGGACATTTTCCCCCTTAGACAACCCTAACCATAAATGAGTACTTTTTAATTAAAAAGAAAAATAAGAAAAGTCCAGTCAACTGATAAAGTTGCAAACCTGGATGAAAAAAAGGCAAGTGAAAAATGCTTAGTAAATTAATGACTCCTTTGACATTAAGTTAAAACACTGACTTACTACTAAATTAAAATAGGTTTCCTATGAAATTGCATTGTACAACTGTCTGAATGCTCAATAATGAATGCTGTAATTATAAAGAACTTAATGATTTGCAAACCATAGTTTTAAAAAATGTAGTTTGCCCCAGTAATTTTAATTGGTATGAATATTAATGCCATTTTTAATTATCTCTAACTCCACTGTGAGTCAAAAGAACATACCATTATAATAAAAAACTTGTGTGTTTACTAGTGGGGGGCCCATTGAGAAAACATAACTAACTACCGGCATCCTGTCTTAAAAATATGTGCTAAGCTCTTTGGCGTTGATCATCTCTCAGTATATGTTTTTAGAGAAATTAGCAAAATGCCACTACTATAGCACTGCTTATAGTAAAACAAAAAATAATAATGAACTATAGTTTCTTCGGATGAAAGGAAAGAGTGGGAGTTTTGAATCAGAAATCCTGGAAATGATGCTGGAAAGGTATTGTAGATGCATGCCTACATTATGTCTCTGTCTCAGTGATTGCTGAAGTATACAATAAATTAACATCTATGGGCCAAATCTTATAATTTTCAACTCATGAAAAATTCATCCTTATGTCAAAGAGGAGGTTTCCTGAATAAGCAGTGAGCAAGGAGGGCTTTAGGGTCTGGCCCGATTGGTTATTCAATCCTGCAAATGGTCTTTTATACGAGTCTTAAGGCCCTGATCATTTACTGTCATTAAGATGGAACAATCCCATGCCAGGCTGCCAGTTAGTCAGTGAGTCTTACACAACTTTTTTGATAAAAATGGAAACTGGAATATCGGTGGACTATTTCCAAGAAGTAGTAATTGATAATGTGCATGCGAGACATCCTATTATGGGAATGTATGAGAAATAATTCATCCTAATTTACTAGGCCAACCTGTGGTTTGTTCATTAAACTATTTTTACCTCAAGGGCTTTCCAACATCTATATTCTGAATACACAGGAACAGTTTTACCCTTTTAAAAAAGTTCCATGGAAGTGTCACCTTTCACCCATAAACATGGAAATGGGCATCATTCAGATGTGAACTACTGATAGGATTGATATCCAGTCTCTCATAACCTTTTCGAGGTTAGCATACCATTAGTCTTATACCACTGAAAAAGGTAGACATACAGCATTCCAGTGTCTAAAGTACTGTTAACTTTAGTGAAGAGTCAGGACAGATATTCAAAAAGCCTGAGCCTGAATGGATTCAATCTTTGCAGGTTAGCCTAACCTGGCTAGGCTGAACTGGTTTGTAGCCACACAGACATCCCCTCTGGACTGAGGGAATTCAGGCACATGCCTACAATGGTTCAGGCTAGAAGCTGGGGGGCATTAGAGCAGCCCTCCCTACTATTCCACAGTGCTAAGCTGAAGCGGGCTATGGCCAGGCCCCAGCACGACACTCGGATTAGGGAGGGGTCCGTCCCCCCCCACCCCGATAACAGAGCATTTATCAGCTCCGTTATCAATATTTAGCAGCCCATCAGAAACAACAACCTCTCTCATTAGTTCAAGCTCTTCTTAAACAACTTGTTCCAAAAAAGGAACGGAGGGATATTACCAGCTGACCTGTTGATTAGCTCCAAAAAGCCCTAAGTGGACACAGTCCTGTCTCCCACAGCACACATGTAGCCAGCACGTGGTCTGCTAGCTAATGCTGACAGGAATCTGCGTAAGGCAGAGGGGAGGGGGGGAATCCCTGCTTAGCAGGGAGTGATGAGGGGATAGGTGGAAAGCAGACACCTGCAGTCTCTGCTGGAGCTCCAGCCAGGAGCAGAGGAGAGGGAGCAGCCCTGCTGTGGAACAGAGAGCCCTCCCCAGCCCAGAGAGCATGCTGGGATGCTGGGGGACTCCAATTTAACTTAAACCAGGAAGGGGTCTGGGATAGACATTGCATAAACTGGTTTGACACAAATCAGGTAAGTCTGATACTACATTCAACCAAGTTTATCTCAAACCAGTTTCAGTCATTTTCAAATTAGCTTATGTGCCCTGGTTTAAACCAGTTTCTGATCACTTAAACCAATTTATATGTAATGTCTTTCCCTAGCCAAAAGTTTGTAATGAATAGAGCCTTTAAAACAGTGACATAATTAGTTTTTTGTGTTTAGCATTTTTTCTCCCTGTTTGTTCAGGACTGTTGGACTTAGGGTCATTGTAGAGTCCCCTGGGCATTACAAAAATAGAAGCAGGAAAAATTTTAAATTCTGCTAAATTATGCATTTTCAACTTTTTTTTAATAAGTGTACCCCTAGCGGGCAGACGTGGAGCAGGTGGCGTGCAGCTGGATGCAGGGTGCCAGCAGCACAGAGTGGTGGGTGGTTGCAGCAGCCGCCATGTGTGAGCTTCCCCCCCTCACCCTCAACGCCTTGCCAGGCAGCACCTGTGCGGTCTGCAAAAGGGTGACACTGCCCTCGCCCATCCCGGCCCTGCTCCTGGAAGGCTGTGACAGTGGGTGGCAGGTGGCAGTGCTCTGTCCCTGCCCACTCACGAGTACCCTTAGGGCCTTCCTGAGTACCCCCAGTTGACAACCCCTGCCTTAAATGGTTTTATGCCAAAAATACATAGAATCATAGAAGTAGAGTCAGAAGGGACCTTGTAGATCTTCAAGTCCGACCCCCTGTCTGGGCAGGAGAAAAAACTGGGCTCAAATGATCCCAGCTAGGTAGGCATCAAGCCTCCTCTTAAAGAGCCCCAGGGTAGGAGCCAGCACCACTTCCCCTGGAAGCTGGTTCCAGATCCTAGCTGCCCTAAATGTGAACAAATGTAAAGTGCAGTATGACATGGTATGATATCAAGGAGTTTATTGATACATACTAGACATGTTCAAATCAGCAGGTCCTGATGATCTCCACCCCAGAGTGCTGAGGGAATTTGCAGAGGTCATTGCGGGACCCTGGCACAGCTTTACGAGCACTTGTGGTGCTCTGGTGAGATGCCAGAGGACTGGAAAAGGGCCAATTTATGGTCACCATTTTCAAAAAAGGGAGGAAAGAGGACCCAGGAAACTATAAGCCCATTAGTCTTACCTCGGTCCTGGGAAAACTCTTTGAGAAAATTATCCAGGAGCACATCTGCGAGGGACCAGCAGGGGAGGGTATGCTTAGGGGTAACCAACATGGGTTCATTAGAGGCAGGTCCTGTCAGACCAACCTAGTTGCCTTCTATGACCAGGTCACAAAATCCTTGGATGCACATGTCACAGTGGACGTAGTCTTTCTCGACTTTAGGAAGGCCTTCGACACTGTCTCTCAACCCATTCTCATTAAAAAATTAGGTGACTGTGGTGTTGATGCCTACACAGTCAGATGGGTCGCAAATTGGCTAGAGGGACACACACAGAGAGTGGTGGTGAATGGGTCATTTTCAACCTGAAGGGATGTGGGTAGTGGGGTTCCCCAGGGCTCAGTCCCCGGGCCTGCATTGTTCAACATATTCATCAGCGACTTGGACGAGGCGGTGAAAAGCACCTTGTTCAAATTTGCAGATGACAGTAAGATGTGAGGAGAAGTGGGCATGCTGGAAGAGAGGAATAGGCTACAACTAGACTGGACAGGTTACAGAGGTGGGCGGATGAGAATAGGATGGGTTTCAACACTGACAAGTGCAAGGTATTGTGCCAGGGAGGAAGAACCAGCAGCAAACCTACATGCTGGGGAACTCCCCTCTCGCCAGCACAGAGGCAGAAAAGGATCTTGGAGTCGCTGTTGATTCCAAGATGAACATGGGCCACCAATGTGGGGACGCGGTCAGGAAGGCTAAATGCACCTTGTCATACATCCATAGATGCATCATGAGCAGGTCCAAGGAGGTGATCCTCCCCCTCTATGCAACACTGGTCAAGCCGCAGCTGGAGTACTGTGTCCAGTTCTGGGCACTGCACTTCAGGAGAGATGTGGACAACACAGAGAGGGTCCAGAGGAGGCCACTCACATGATCAGGGGGCAGCAGGGCAGGTCCTATGAGGAGAGGCTACGGGACCTGAACCTGTTCAGCTTCCACAAGAGAAGGCTATGGGGGGAATCTGGTGACTGTCTATAAACTGACCAAGGGTGACCAGGAGGCAATGGGAGAGTCCCTGTTCCCCCAAGCACTACCAGGAGTAACAAAGAATAACAGCCATAAGTTGACTGAGAGTAGATTCAGGCTAGACATCAGGAAGCGCTATTTCACAGTCAGGGTGGCTAGGAGCTGGAACCAACTTCCAAGGGAAGTGGTGCTCACTTCTACCCTGGGGGGTCTTTAAAAGGAGGCTAGATAGACACCTTGCTAGGGTCGTTTGACCCCAGTACTCTTTCCTGCTGTGGCAGGGGGTCGGACTTGATGATCTGCTTAGGTCCCTTCCCACCCTACCAACTATGAAACTATGAAATAGTAAATGGTTTCCCTCTAATCTTCAAAGGCAGGCATTGTCTTGGGAAAGAAATTGCACAAACATATTTCTATTCCACTTCTGGCCATGCTAAGGACCAATGTCATCAGAAGCCATGTACCTATCAAACAAGACTCATTACTGAGTTAAATCTTCTGTCTCACCCCCCCATAAGTTACCACTTCATCTTGGAAGACTTCACCCTATAGCCTTTCCCATCAGCTCTATCAAGGGAAGGTGCAGAATGAATTCCAAATGAGGA
This sequence comes from Crocodylus porosus, assembly GCF_001723895.1. Classification (NCBI taxonomy): domain Eukaryota; kingdom Metazoa; phylum Chordata; order Crocodylia; family Crocodylidae; genus Crocodylus; species Crocodylus porosus. The sequence continues at coordinate 18,629,221 of NW_017728914.1, forward strand.
AGCACATGGAGAAATCAATTAGCCTTCTCCCCCAAACAGCATATTCACAAGCAGCCACAGGAAAGCTTTACTCAGAGCCCTTAAAAATAAAAACAATCTTACTTCTCAGAGATTATAAAACAGTAAGAGGGAGCCTACACTGACCAATCATATTTGTTAGACATGTATCTTACCTGTCCACCAAGGTAAGGTCACTTGGTTTGCTGCAGTGACCCTGGCTACTATCGTTAATTGTCCTTTGATAGCACAGGTCTGCTTGGCAGAGAAGAAAATGTCCCACTGCATAGCAGTAATAGCTGAGCAAATCCTGAAAGACATTTGTCTTGAAAGCCACTGATTAAAGGAGACAAAGCTGCACTCTGGATCCAATTTCCTTCCATTCCACTCACCTTGAGCCCTATTTAATTCCACTTTCTGTTGCCGCTGTAGCACTGACAACAGAAGCACTGAATCAAGCAACTGAAAACTTGCACCTCAGATTCTTGTGTAAGAGATTGCACATCTTGATCAGTTGTGACACTTTAAATAGGCTAGTCTCGCATGCTAGGTGGGGAGCTTGAGAAATCAATTTGGTTGTGACCAAAGAAGGGCTGAAGCCATAACATTCAGAGCCAGGTCTGGATCCTTTGCTCACAATAAAAGTTACAAAGGATGTAGCAGAAAAAGGGATAGTTCTGTGATTAAGGCACTGAATTAGTACTAGGGGGACCTAGATTCAATTCTTGGGTCTGCTTCAGGTTCCCTGTATGTTCTCAAAGTTACTTAACCACCCTAGAATGACATCCCCTATTTGTAAAAAGAGGATATTAAGTCTCATTTTTCCCACTCTTTGTCTGTCTTGTTGATTTAGATAATAAGCTCTGAGGGTGTGTACAGACAAGCATGCACATGTGGTTTGAGGCACCGCAAACCCATCTGCAACAATGCAAACCACATGCACCACACATGAACATGTTCACCGCACTGCAGTGTCGCCAGGAGGTCCCAGTGTCAAAAAAAAACTGTGGCAGAAAAAAGTGGTGCGGTGCACCTGGTAGCAGCGTGCACCACCCAAAACTGGAGCCTGGTCAGCCAGAGCATGGTTCCTTGTCCTACCCCCTGTGGCCTCCGCTGCAGCCCTAGGAGGCACCCAGGATCCTAGGTAAGACTGCTGAGGCCAGCTCTGATGCTAGCACCAGCCTCCCCTAACCCACCGGAGGCAACTTGCCACACCTCAGAGCAGGGGCATTCTGCAGGGACAAGTAGCAGCAGCACAAATATGTGCCGCTGCCATTTGTCCCTGGGGAAACGCACTTTCCCTCTCATGGGGATGCACCCTGAGAGGCAGACACCATTTCATACAATGTTTTTATTTATTTATTTATTTATTTTACCAGTGCCTAACAAAGAATCCATCCAAAAAAGGTATTTTGTAAAACATCCCTTTAAAACTAAACAGACTCACTGCTTTGAAAGGTCAAACCACCAGTGCCAATTATAACTCGCATATTACAGAGTGAGGAAGAATCACAAAACTTTACACAAAACAAAGGTAATTACTAAGTTGTATTTACTGTCTTGCACTGTATTTAGATGCAAAAAGACTTTTAATATCACCCTTGGCATTTTTTGTCAGTGATTGTTATTATTAAGATCTCCATCAAGCCTGAGAAGATACCTTTACAAAACATCACCACCAAGTTATTTTGCACTTTAAAAAAAGAAGAAGGTGTCCCACAGAAAGGATGTGTGGATGCAATTTTGCTTTCCTGTTTTCTTGGACTAAATCATACTTTCCTAGGACCCCAACCCAACAGCATATGGAGCGAAGATTCTCCTAGACAGACAGCATGCATCCTGCATTTGACTGATGTAAGCCAAGAATGAATACCGCACTGCAACTGTCAGCTGTCAAATCTCAGAAATTCACCAGCTGAAATCTTTTCTCAAGCATATTAAAAATTGCATTCCTTGGTTTCAGAAACCTTAGCTTTTTGTTTGTGACTAAATGTTACACATGTAAATTATGTTAATAATATCAAAATACTCAAAAATAAGTATTTCCCTCAGTGTCATGATTTTTTCCCCCTTTACAATCCTGAATTAAGAAAAATGTTTATTTTGGAAGTTGCAATAGGAAGGTCAAAGTAGGACCTTCTCTCCGCTTTGGCAGCTAGACGTGGCATTTTTCTTTAACAATCTAGCAACAGTTTACTATGGGCAACAGACTTCCCTATAGCTTCTGTATATGTAAGAAAGGGAAAAGTTGGATACCTTTCCTATGATTGTTTCCAAACCTCAACTACAAGAATAAAGCAATGAAAAGACTGTTGCATTCAGCCTAAGCGTATTTTAGAGAGACCAAAATGTAAAATAAAGGAAGAGAAGAGGATGTTAAATCCAATCAGCATGTGAGGAGATGGCAGAGATGTAGACAAATATAATTTTCATTATAGTAAGCAGTAACTAATCTACTAAACTTTTTTGTTTGAGCTCCGAGGTCAAGTCACAGAGTATTTCTGCTGTTTCATTGTAAAAAAGAATTAAAAGGGACATTTAGGGCAACTTTCCAATGAGTCAGCTTTCCTGAACAACCATACCACATTTAGAAGGAAACTTCAGTACTTCTATACTGCATTTATGTTCACTGACATCTGTCAATCTTATATGTAATTCATTGTAAATTTCCTCTCTAAAATAACCACCTTCCAATGCCTTCCAGTCATTTTGAATCCCAAGAAAAACTGAAGAAATCAAACAAAGGTAATCATTGTGCTCTTGATGACTGCAGCCAATTAAATGTACTTAATTATTTAGCTACAGAAGCAAATATCTGTGTGGAATTGTAGAAAAAAAGAGCATTAAGACATATATATGCAAACACTCGCTGCCAGCATTAGCTTAAAAATCTAACTGGAAGGCGAAGAGAGAACAACGGGGCAGTTGTGATCGACTGAGTGAAACCAAATGATTTATAGCATGTTTATCATACCAGGACTGTATATTTATAATATGTACTATGACCCAAAACATATTGTGGTTCAGTTAAACTGTATTTGTTATCTTGTACATCATAAAACCATACTTAAAATGAACTTTACTCAGAAGAAAGCACTAATAGCTTTGTGTCAGAGATCACCTCCTAATCCTAAACATGGGTTAAGTTAAGCATTGCTCTGTCCTGCATAGGCATGAATGTGGAATAACTAAACAGCAAATCCTCCATATTTATACCACTATAAACAGCAGCAGAGTCTTACTTGTTGTTTTATAAAACAGTGTGTCTTACTATTCAGGACAGAATAAAGAGAGTGATCTGGGGAGGAACATTGAACGCACTGATGGGTTCCACCACTCTGAATCAATTTAACTGGTTGCCACACGGAGGTAACTAAGGAAATAGTTAAAGAAAATATTAGCCTTGTGCTATTCAAGAGCTATAATGAAAAAGAAAGAGGCATAAGAGCCTGGAACCATACCCAGTCCAGTCATTTTTATACATCATTATTCATTTTTTTAGCTGGACAGGCAGTACTTTTTCACCTGTCTGCTTTCATCTTCTGCTATCTGCAAGAGTTCCCTTGATAGCTCTGTGCTGTCAGTGCCAGAAAGGGGACTGATCACAAGAGATTAGTGATCCTAAAAGAGTTCTCACTTCACCTTGCTGAGGCCTTCCTTAGACTGCACTACACATCATTATGCACATGTACCTTAATGACAAGGAGCATTTAGTTGCTATTTGCCCCTTCCCTGATATTAGCACCAATTTTTGGCCGGATCATTGTATATGGGGAAGCATCAACCTTTTTCTCAAGAAGCCATGCAGGAAACCAATTTTGTGATTATGACTCATGTCTATCATCATCACAGAATAGATTACAAGCATGCAGAACAAAGGCAGGAAATAAACTCCATAAACTCAAGACCTTGAGCCTGATTATTTGATACGCCAATTATTTCCTTTACAATTCAGTACAAATAAGAGTCTTGCCAGGTTGAGGCTTTTCAGGTGACTCAAGTAACTGTGATTAATTACTTCAGTGGAAGTACACCATATGACATCAACTGAGGAGCTTAGCACTCTAGGTTCCAAAAGGGAAGCCATCAAATAGTTAATGCTCAAGGTTCAACCTGCTTAAAATTCACTGTTAATCCTATCTGACAGCTGTCTGACTGTTGTGTTTTCAGACTTGTTTGGCTGGGTGGCTTGGCAGCAGAAGATATCTCCAAGATGCTCTTCCTAAGAGCTTTACTACACAGGGAAACTGCAAAAAATAAACTAAAGGCAAGAAGTTGCCGTGAATTCCAGCAGCTGTTTCTGAATTAAAACATCCACAGAGGGGATTAGCATGTTTTGAGTGATGCACATTACCTTCACATTTGTGGTGGATTCACTTTAATTTTCCTAAGAGTCCCCATGTAGACAAGCCCTAAGATGTGTTCTGATATGGCTGTTATTGAGCTATAAAGCCATGTGACCCCCCTGCTAAAAAATCTTCATCCTCACTGGACTTTTTTAAAAACTGATCTGAACATTCAAAAGAAAGAAAATCCCCAGAGTATTAAGCTACAGTACATGTAACCAACCAAACTGACTCATACCTCTGCTGTCACTTCTTCACACTCTTATTAAAAATGACATATTTTTCAGACAGAAAATTGAATGAGCATCTTACATACCCATTCTATTTGTGGCTCACTCTGCTAAGAAACTGGTTAGGTGAGCAGTGAGTCAAAACGATCAAACATCATGAACAGTGTGCATGTTTCTCCATGTCAGTAACAAAGTGTACAAATGTTCTCTGCAACTGTTAAGAAGCTTGTGCCAGTGAAAAAAGTGTAAACTGCAAATGTGTAATTGTTCAAGACACTTTCTCGCCACATGGCTCTCTAATCTCTATAGGAACAAATTTTGTTCCAAATGTTCCATAGCAGAAACAAGGCCTCCTTTTCAGTTGTTACAGGCACATGAATTAGAAGAAAAAATGGTTTAGGGAAAGGTCAAGCATTATCCGTTCGTGCTCAGAGAACACCACTGTGCTACGTAATTATTCCTAAAGGAAGACAGTCATCATGGGCTCAATATCCAGGCCCTATGGTCACTTTGCATTAGTGAAATCTTTGTTTTTATTAGGAAGGTTTATGGCTGTGAGATCAGCGCAATGTCACAGGGCGTGCTGGTCCTAAGCTGGTTAGGGCACAAAAAAGACACAGACAGAAGTGACAAGTTTTGCCTGATCAGGCCCCTGAAAGTGGTCTACTGCTGTGACCAAAAAATGTCCATGGCTGCAGAGTGCTTTAAAAGGGCCTGATAGCATAACAATCTGAACCCTCATTGTATGAGCATTCAGATGGAGGCACTCCAAAGCCAAGCACCTTCATTAACTTGTGGCTGCATGCAACAGGAACTGTTTTCAGATGTGGGGAGCAAGAGGGAAGAAGTAGAGGGAGCTCATTTTGGGGGTCGTCTGGCCAGCGCTGGAGAGTGAGGTGGGGGGACTCCAATCCACACCATCCCACTGCAGCACGGGCTGGGGAAACCTCCCTCTCCTGCCTTCTCCCCCTCCCATCCTGAGACAGCACTGGGGACCAAGAGAGAGGGGCAGAGATAGGTAAAGAGCCTGTAGAGATGCAGCCTCTCTCCCTGGATCAGGTCCACATTGGAGCTCAATCCCACCCTCCCAGCACAACAGCTAACATCTGTTAGCGACCGCCATGGACAGCTAGAGACCCTCTGGGTAAAAATTCATGGGAAAAATGGCACAGGGGACACAACGGTGGGAGTCTACTACAG
>NW_017728914.1:18635004-18644178 GCF_001723895.1 Crocodylus porosus
CTATGACCCCAGCTGACTTCCTGCCCTTTGGGCAGGGGGCTGGACTCGATGATCTCCCAAGGTCCCTTCCAGCCCTAATGTCTATGAAATCTGTTGGGTCAGGAGGATCAGTCTAACTCATGGAGCTTCCTGTTAGACTGAGAAGCTGCACTTCTGTCTGCATCTAAAGACACCTTGTTTCAGGTGTCACCCACCCGTCCAAGTGAAAAGAATAAGTCACAGGGTCACCTGGTAGATTTCTCAAAACTAGTCCTGCTGGGATATAAAGAGCAACCTTGATGTGAAGGGATCAAAGAGAATCCCAGGCAGATGATATGGAAGGTCATTCTTGCAGAAAACAGTCTGGAAAGTTAGACATTTCTGTGTGGGAGGAAAGTGTTAGCAGATGAAGGGAGAGAAACTTATCTTAACATCCAGACACAAGCCCTGAGGAGTAAGGCTTGCAGGGAACAGACATTCACCTCAGGAAAGTGGGTCAGAATAAAAGGAGCAGAGCTATACCTGACACTGTTTCATGCACACAAATAAAGCTCATTCCCTGAAGGAAAGGGGCTGAAACTGTTTTGCTGCAAAGAGTCTTCCTGGTACACCCAAGGAGGAGGTTCCCCCAGGGGAATTCCTCAGTTGATGTAAAGCTGCCATGAGTAGCTGGAAGTTGCCCAGCCTGAAGCAGCAGTGGGAGGTGGGCCAGGGATTTTTCTGATTCAGGAAGGGCAGGACAGGAGCTCCTGGGGCTCAGCAGGACCTCTGCAGCTGATGTAACTTAGCACATCTCTTAGGGCTCTGGAGAACCTATAATTAGACAGGACACAAACATGCCCTAATCACTCTTCTCCTGTTAAACTCGCTGCTAAACTGTTTTTTTGGATCATTAAAAGTGAAGTAACTTAAAACATTCGAATATACCTTTTACTCATGGACTAATCCTGCAACGCTTTCCTTGGGTGGGTAAACTGCAGAATTCAGCACTTGTGATATGATATTCCAAAAGCAACTGAGAGTTCAGTAAGCAAATTGCATTCAGGTAGATATTTCCCAGTCGAGGAATCCTTGCTCCTTTCCATAGTCTTTGGTCATACAAACAGACCATGCAAACATGCAATATTATTTATTCTCAGCTTAAATTTCATTCATTTCTGCATTTCTAGTCTATACAGACACCACTACATACGCTTTTAAGGCTCTAACAGTGACTCTCTCTTTGGCCTTAAGCAGGCCATCTTGTGTCTTTTCTTCAGTTTCTCTACCTCTAAAATAGGGATATTATTAACAACCTGCCACACAGGCAGGCAGCCTGGCAAAGATTACTTTGTTCTCTGCAGAGTAATGTTGCAATGAATAGCAATCTACGGATACTGAATTACATGATATAGTCAAATCCTCAGTGATTTGAATGGAATTGGGAGTTTTGAATTCGTGTGTGGAAAATGAGAAATTAGAAAATGAAAGTAATTTAAAAAACATCAGTATCTGTGTCCACAGAGTATTTGGGGTTTGAACCCTGATTTTTTGGGTCAGGAAAGTAGTAAAGAGATTCAGAGGTTTCCTTACCTGGATACCTGTAAAACTAATCCTGATTCAAGGGGAAAGGATTTACCATCATTGCAAAGGGCTATCCCTAGGGCTTTGTTTTACTCTCTCACCTTTCTTTGGACAGGCCCTATTCTAGCTTCTCAAACTTAAGCACATCTCTGAGGACATGGCATGTTCCATACATGTTTTCTCTGAAACCAGCATAGATGGCATTTGCTAAAGCTGACCACATGGTTGATTAGAGCTGGTCACCCTGATGTTGGCTCCCATTGGTAGAAACCAGAGAGACTGCCAGAAGCTGGCTCCATCGATTATATAGGGCTAGTTTCAGTTCTATAAAATCATGAGTGCAAATGTTGCATCCAGGCCAAGAGGAATTGTAGCTTGGGTACAAATAAGCAAGATTTGTTTATATTTACACTTACGTACAAACAGAATAAAATCCAAATTGTGTGCATGTGTGGTGCTTTAAAAGGTACACTTTCACAAAGCTGAAAGCAGTTCTGAGCAACCAACTGGTAGAAAGAGAACAGAAAAATGTGAATCATAATCAGGAATCATTTGACTGTAACCAACCAGGAAGGTGAAAGCAGCTTAAAAAAATTCTTATAAATTAAACTGGAAAAAGAAGAAGTTGGAACTTGGAAAAAGAAGAAGTTGGAACTTGGTATTAACAAATATAAATCACAAATTAGGAACTACTCAAAATGGATAAACGATAGGACACAGGGGAAAATCTATGGCCAGCCTAGTTAAATACAACAGAAAGACGTTTTGCAAGTATATTACAGGAACAAAAGGGTTCCCAACAATGGTACTGAGCCATTACTAGACAGAAATGATAGAACAGTCTATAATAACACAGGAAAGGCAGAAGTATTCAATACATATTTCTGTTCTATATTTAGGGGAAAGCAGATATAGTCATATTATAGCATGATGGAAGAACTAGTGCAGCTCATGGACATATAAATGGGAGAATGTCAGGTAGGAATTAAGCAGGCAAGTTCTTTGAGTAAATGTGATGTCTTTTTATTAGATAAACAGAGTAGCTGGAAAAAAGTTCTTAGCAAGCTTTCGGACGCAATCGCCCTTCTTCGGCCATAGGAAGCCTCTGCTATTCTGAGACTCCAAGGAATGCTATGTCTGAAGAAGGGTGATTGCACCCGAAAGCTTGCTAAGAATATTTTTCCATCTACTCAGTTGCTCTAAAAAAAGACAGCACATCTACCCGAAGAACCTTGCCTGCCTATGTCCTTAAACCAACACGGCTACAACCAAAAACCCAGTAGGTAGGAATTAGGAGGTTATATTAATTCTGTATTTGACACTAGTGCAAGTGTTACTAGAATACCACATCCAATTCCACTGTACATATTTCAGGAAGGATGCTGAAGAGATGTAACAGGAGAGACATTCAGAGGACAAAAGGACTTGGAAATGCATTTTAGAGTGAGGCAATCAAAGACCTCAATCTAATTAGCTCATCACAAAGAAGGGAAAGGACTTGACCATGCTCCCAAGAATATCTACCTGGGAAACAGAACTTTGACAATAAAGGGCTCTTCAGTCTAGCAGAGGTATAACAAGATCCAGTGTCTGGAAGCTGAAGCTAGAAAAAACTGGACTAGAAATAAAGTCCACATATTTCAGTGACAGTAGGTAACCACTGAAACAACTTACCAAGGACAGCATGGGTTTTCTATTACTGGAAGTCTTTTTGCCTCTGACAGAAATACCCTCGTTCAAACAGACATCCAATTAAATGATCAGGCCTTACAATCTATGATGGAGGCAGGGAAAGTCTGGCCCACAGGTTGGATCTGGCCGGCAGTGGACTCCCAGCAGCCCCTGCCCGCATGGAGACCCTAGCTGCAGCTGTACTGATACTGCAAGGCAGGGGTTGCCATGGAGACCAGCCCCAGCCGTGCTGGCAGGGCACACAACAGCGCAGTTCCGGGGGCTGCTCCAAAGCTGCTGGGCTCTTGCAGTGGGGGCAGCTTGGTCAGGGCTAAGCCAGAGCTGCAATCTACAGCCTGCATGCTCTGGGCAGGGGATCAGGGCTCTGCCCCAGCTTGGGACCACGCTGTCATTGCTGCAAGGAGCTTTGGTCTCCCTGGAGACTGGCCCCACCCATGTAGGCACGGGCTGCTGGGAAATGAAGTCTGGCTGCCAGCCAGATCCAACATTTTGCTCACCCCTGATCTATGACATGACTGATCTTTTTAGCTCTTCAGGGAAGGAAAGCATACAGGTGGCCAAACACATTTCTGGAGCCTGTCAAATTTCTGCTGAACTTGTTCAGGGGTAAAGTCAAGGTCAGGGAGCTTTTTTGATGAAGACAGTGCATGTCAGACCAAGGTCAATCTATGCCAAGACTGGTAAGGCAGGCGGTCAGTATTTCGAAACCTTGGCAGAGCTCTGAGGGGAACTAAGGTCAGGAGGACTGAATGGTGCATGCAGTTATGTAGATGGAGTTCACCTAGCCAATACCTCTAGCCAACAACATCAGTCCATCATTTATTTAGACAGAGACACTCATTCAGTAACAAGGAAAAATAACAGATGTCTATAAACAGAATTACCTGATACTATTATCAAGCACCCTGCCTTTAGCTATACTATACCAAAATCTCACAGCCTTTCTATCTAAGAGAAGCTTCTGAATTTCAGACAACAGAATCATGGAAAGACAATTCTTACAGTAGGGAGAAAAAAAATCAGAAGTTAAATATACACAAGGCATACAACTTTATTTCTCCCCATTATATAATGGAGGAGAGAAGAATACCTTTTGTAATCGGTAAGACTTCAAGCTCTTTTGAAAGCAGGTTTATTCTCTTAAGAGAACGCCTCAGAGTTTTTGTTCAAGATTTCATGCATGTGAGAGAGAACCAAGTGCCACTTCGTTCTAACAATTATTGTAACACATGGTTTTGAAGAAAGAAAAGTAAAAGGAGTTATGTATTTTCTCAAACGTTCCTAACTGCGTGTAATACATTTTGCTCTTCAGACTAATTCTCCATTTGCCCAAAATATTTGATGATTTACTGGTGGCATTCAGTAAGAGGTATCCAGCTGAAACTGACTCACTAATTATAGCATGACCTGTCGCTAATTACTGTTTGACTAACCAAACTGTTGTTCTATTATTGTACTAAATAAATAGTATCCACTCCCGTCTCGGCAATGTTCGAAGAACGTAATTTCTCATTCAGCAATATGTCAAAGCTGTAAACAGTCTCCCATTAAAACCAACTGTCTGCTTCCAGAAAACATTGCTCAGGCTGATCCACACTGGATGTGGGAGCTCTGTATTATTTATAAATAGCAATGGATGCATTATAAGTGCTGAGTAAATCTGACAGCTACTGTACTGGCCAACAAACCAGGAACTGAACCTCCAGAACTGAAAGCAGGACCTACCGCAGCTTGACCTCAAGATCCAAGGTCATCTCTAACTCATAGCCTCTGTAAATCTAGTTCGGATTTTTCCCATTTAACAGGTTTGTATTGGAAAAATGCTCTTTTTTTTTTAAACCCAAAATGCTTTGTGAAATACTTCACAAAATTCCATCAGTTTTGACAAACTTCTGATGAAACGCAGAGCAGGTTCTGCACCCTACCTGGTTTCCCTTCTGGTGGGATGCAGGAGACTGACCCCATGACTTGCCAGTACTGAGACTTCCTCAGATTAGGGGATCCTCTGGATTTCAGGCTGCCTCTTGTGGAATGGAAGCCCGATAGCTCTGTAAGCTGTGGCCCAAGCCAGGAAGTTTGACCTTTACGAGCCTAAATGGCAATTGTGTAGCTGCACTGGTGCACATGCAGATGTTGGATTCTGTTTCCATCTATGGCAAAATAGGATCACCAAAGTATTAGATGAAGAAGAGCAAAATGACCGGAATATGGCTCAATAAGACAAGGACTGCCCTGGAAGGGAATGTCTTAAGTCCCCTACCCCCCAGCGGTTTTTCAGCACCTTGTATTTAATATTCATAAAATAAAATAGACAAAGAGCAATAGGAGAGCATCGTTCTCAATGGAGCAGTCATCTTGCCATGGGCCCTTCAGTTATTTTAGTTTGAAACAAAACACATTGATTATTGTAAAGTGACGTATTATTTTCCAAGGGAAATGTCTATTTTTATCCCCCAAAAAATTCAGAATTTTTGGAAACAAGGAACAATCTAGCTTTCAACCAGCTTTTATCCTTTCCATATCAACCCAGAAGAGAATTTGGAACATGCACGCTCACCACTAAGTTTCAGAATCTGGGACAGATAATTATAGCTGTTTGAAAATTGCAAACACTTGCTATTTTCTGTTAATATGGAGGGCCAAAATCCCCAGTGGATGTAAATCAGTAGACTGATACCAACTCACATCACCTTAGTGTCCAGACAAATGCATAATTTTTGACATAGGTAGGAAGGTCTTGTCTAAGGTATTTATGTGGCCCTTTTTTATCCAGTTACACTATTTCCAAAGGTTTAAGCAAAAGCACATGTGAGCTTCTTTTCTTTTGAAAAAGCATCCATGCAGGGGTGTGATTCCATGCATGTAAATTTACCATCTCTATCTTTTGCTTTAAGTGCCATCCTGCAATGTCTGCCCAATATCATTCAGGAGGTGATAGGCAGTGGACCATCCTCACTGCCTTTATGTAGGTATAAGAGAACCTCCTTGGGTATTACAATATCTTAGAAGAAGGGCCTGACAGAAACAAATCGGAAGGAGAAGTGGCTGTAACTGATTTTTGATTCCATAATAATCAAACTTCAAATTTCTGGCTTAAAAACTTCAAACTACTTTAATGTATTTCATATAACTTGTCCTTAACAATCTGTTTTAAGCTACAGCTGGGTAAATATTATCAAATAAATCCCACAAATATGTATTCACACCCTTAGACAAACACTCTCTGACTGCATTCATGCTCTCTTTGGGCTTATTTTCTGTAAATATTCTAGCAACAAGTTTATTGGCAGAAAAGTTCACTAAATAGAAGATTTCAGCTAATCTTGTACAGTATTTGCAGAAGCAAGCTTTCAATATGTAATTGTGGTGGGCACCTGGTTCTACACAGTTTAAGCTCATCCAATCAGGAAAAAATAAACAGCACCTGACCTGTATTTCAAATCGAAACCTAATTAAAGCAGCTAGAATTTCAACTGTTAATCAGACACAGTGAATTGTCTATAGCAGTGATGCTCAACCAGGGTGATTCCAGATCATTTGAAGGGTGACCTGAGGTGTGAGGACATAAATAGATATATTAAGCAGATAAGCACAGGCTTGGGCTTTTCCCTTCCTGAATGATTCCCCACTCCCACTGCTCAGCCCCTCTTCAAGGTAAATATTGTAATTTATAAATTTGTTATTGAAAGTGGGAGCCATTAAATTCACAAAAATTATAGAGGTGTGTCTCTAGACTAGTGAAGGGTGCCTTGAGTCCAAAAAAGGTTGAGAACCACTGTTCTGCAGAATGGAAATTAAAATTAAAGTATTTCATGGATAACGATGATGAGACTGTACTGTGCCAGCAAAGGTTGTGTTTCTCTTAAACAGGCTTTCTACAGAATGCCTGCTATACATGCCAGTTTATACTTTTCCAGTTAATTGTCTCTATTGCTCATTTCTAGGTCAAAGCAACATAGTAAATACAGGAATATGGGGTACTTCTCCCATGTACTTTGTGGATTTAGTTAAACAATATAGAATGCATTTAAAATTCTGCCATTGGATTTGTCACTTTTTTGTCCTCATTTTGTATACGGTATAAACAAAAACATATCATGCAGAGCCACCCGGAAGAAGAATTCCTCAAAGACTGCACCATTAAACCCTTGTTATACTTAAGATATATTGATGACATCTTCATCGTTTGGACTGAAAACGTGCAATCTCTGATTGAGTTCCATCAGAAATTCAGCAACCCTCACCCCTCCATCCAACTATCTCTTTAATACTCCAGCACCAACATCTCCTTTTTAGACACAATGATCAGCATCCAGAATGGTAAAATACAGACTACATTACACAAGAAACCCACAGACCAACATACATATCTGGACAGAACCAGCAACCACCCTAAACACACCAAGAAAGCTGTGATATACAGCCAAGCCCTCAGATCCCACTGAATATACACTGAGAACACCCAAGATTGCCACCTCACCAATCTTAAATAGACTTTCACCCAACAAGGACACTCCTCCAGAGAGAGAGATGCACATTTGAAAGAGCAACCTGGATACCACATGAAGAACTGCTGCAAGTGCAGAAGGAAAACCCCCACGAATCACATACCTCTGATTATGACATATCACCCCTCCCTTGAACCTATATGGAAAATCCTCAAACAACTGCAACCCATACTAGAAGAAGACCCAATTCTTAAAGAGGTCTTCCCAGATCTACCCAGTATAGCCTTCAAACAATCAGTGAACCTTGCTAACCTCATCACCAGTAGCAAACTTCCTACGGCCCAAAAAACACCAAAAGGATCCAGACCATGCCATGAAAAGAAATGCAAAACCTGCCAACATATCTCCACCATCTCCACAATTACTACACCCCACAACAACCATCACCATTCCTGGATCTTACACCTGCACCTCCAGAGATGTTATATATCTCATCCAGTGCACCAAATATCCTGATGGAAAATACGTAGGACAGACCAAACAACAACTGCTCACCAGAATGGATGCACACCAGAAACCTACTGAAGACCAGAATACCTAATTACGGGGGGGGGACACACATTTATCACAAGAAAACCAGTCTCCCTTTCTCCAATCTCCCAGTTCTAATCCTCAAAGGGAATTCACAAAACACTTTTCACAGATGAACCTATGAACTTCATTTCATCAACCTCCCAGATACAAAAAATCATGGACTAAACATAGAATAAATGCAAGAATCTAAAACTCTTGCTTCCAAAATGATACCTTTTATTAGATCACCTAGGAAATCACAAGAAAATTTTCCTTTTCTGCAAGCTTTCCTAGTTGGTCTAATAAAAGGTATAATTTTGGAACCAAGAGTTCTACATTTTTGTATTTCTTCTCATCTCAGACCAATACGGCTACCAGGTACATCCTTGAAACATGGAAGATGCCGAATTTTAGCCAATTTTGGATTTTAAACTTTGTTTCAGAACAAGAAAGCTTTTTTTACTTCCCCACCTGCCATCTGACACCTCCAGGGAGGGACTTTTACCTAATCTACATACCAAAGAGCAACTCAGCACAACTCTTGAATACACAGCTATGAAGTGGACTAAACATAGACATTGAATATATGACACACTATAAGCTGCCTGACATCTGACTCCCCAGGTACCTCTTTCCCTGCTATATTCATCTCCCCTCCTCCTCTGACTTCCCAGCCTGTCTCTCATCCACTGGCTCCTCAATTTATACCTTCACTGACTGCCCTTCGTGCTGCAGACTGGCTTCTTTACTATTTATCCCATCCAGGAAGAGCACACACCAACTGCAGATGCTTTCCCAGCCTGACCAAGGGCTTTTAAACCCAAAAGCTTGCTAAGAAAAATGTTTCTATTTAGTTGCTCTAATAAAAGATACACACACACACACACACACACACACACACACACACACACACACACAC
>NW_017728914.1:18644278-18661052 GCF_001723895.1 Crocodylus porosus
TGTACACCCATCACGTATTACTGATATACACACACACACACACACACACACGCACCCCTCCGCCCTCCCCCCACCCCCCATAGCCACCTATGGCTCAGTCTCACTCCCCCCACTCCTGTTACACTCATGTGCAGAGAGCTGCTGCCTGGCCATCCTGAGCAGCCCCACAGATGCAGAGGGCTGGGGTGGGCCTGGTGGGGAGCAGGTAAGGCAGGGCTCCCCCAGTCCAGCTCAGCCCCTCCCTCTCAGGTGCGGCATCACCCAGCCCACAGGTATGGTGGGGCTCTTGGGTCAAGACCCCAGCCCTGCCCTCCCTCTCCTAGCCCCATTGGTGGAGGAGGGGTTCTGCTTCCAGCTGCCAGGGAAGCAAATGTGAAAGCCGCAGTGTTAAACTTGGTGCCAAAAATGGGTGCAGAGTTTAAAACTGAGGCTTTCACTTCCCTGCGGGGGAAGATGCCGGCTGTATAGGGCCCTTGGATGTGGGGCCCCCTGCAGTGGCAAGTTTCATGGGCATGGACAGGCTGGCCCTGGTGCTGTAGGTTGCTAAAGTGCTATAAAATACAGCACTTCAAATGTAATACTTCATTTAACAAGGGTTAATTTAAAGTGCTGTTCCCATTTTTAAAGTGCTATAAAGCAGTGTACTTCTGTTAAACGTTTCTGTTAAGTCATGGCAATAGAGCGCGATAAATGGTAGAAAAGCAACTTCAGTACACACGTGGTTAGTAATTTCAAAAAACTGGTATTTTCTGTTAATATGGAGAGCCAAAATTCCCAGTGGGTGTAAATCAGTAGACTGATGCCAACTTATACCACCTTAGTATCTGACCGAATGCATGATTTTTGACATGGGTAGGACAGTCCTATCTAAGGTATCTTTGTGGCCCTTCTTTATCCAGTGACACTACTTCCAAAGGGTTAAGCAAACACAAACTTAAGCTTCTTTTCTTTTGGAAGAGCATCCACGCAGGGGCGTAACGCTCATAGCTTTTCTCAATTCTGGTAATGCAGTACTCCTATATATCAAGCAGTCCCACTCTGGCAATCCACTCAGGAGGAAACATTAGAATTAATATATCTCAGGGTTTAAGTTGGGGAAAGGGAGGGACCTGGCAGATACTTTCATACTATAGATACCTTAATTGCTAGTGAGACTTGAGATAAGGAAACCAAAAAGCAGTTACTGGAAAGTAAGCAGCTGATTTCTGTATTTATTTCCTTAAAGTTGTCTATAGGTGAAATAGTGACAAGCCCTACTGTCTTATTGAAAGTTTTTAGTTCATTTTTAGCACGTTGGGACAGTCCAGAAATTGTGGTTTAAGATTACTTTTTCAAACTTCTTGAGGGCTTGATTCACAGCTGAGTTGCTTGAAGTCAACTTTTTATATATATAAAGTTGACTTCAAGCAACTTTATTTTTATATATATGTCCATTTTACCATTTCTAATACACCTGTTGTCATTACATCAAGGTAGTGAATGATAAAATGGTGGCTTTAAAATCCACATATTTCCTAAGACAAGCCCATTCCTTCAGTAGTAGGAATTTCATTACTGCTGAAACCTGCATGTCTAATACTTTGAAAGGTAATTTATAACTTATCCCTTAAAGTCTATGAGTTTAGGTACTGCTACCTGGCAGAATCAAGCCTTCAACTCCCACTGCAGTCAGCTAAAAGCAGCTAGCTCTCCCTTGGATAAGACTACTAGGTTAATTTGCAGGGACCGAACTGGCATCATAGGACCAACACACTGTTATAGAAAGGTAGACAGGGAAAGAGTGGAGAATGTATATATGTGGTGTGACGTTCAGGAAGAGATGAGAGGAAGGATTGTAGGAAGTCTCCAGGTGGAAACAAAAGGTCCAAAGAACAAGGGTGATGTAATGGTAGGGAACTACTGCAGATCCTCTAAATCAGGAGGAATAAGTAGAAAAAGCTATTTTTGAGGAATTATCAGAAATATCCAAAGGATAGGACCTGGTGCCAATGGTGTATTTTAATTACCTGGATATTTGTTGGAGAAATAATATGGCAGGACACAGACAGTCTATCAAGTTCTTGGACTGTGTTGGGGACAGGTTTTAGTTTTGCAGGTAGGGAAGCTACAAAGTTAGCAGCTACTATTGATTCCTTTCTGAATAATAGAGAGGCAGTGATTGAGAGTCTAAAGATGGAAGGTAATTTGGATGAAAGTGATCAAAAAATAAGAGCTAGCTGTTCTAAGGAAGATACTGTGAGAGCAGCAGAAAACCAGCCTTTAACAAACCCAGTGAACTGGCACATATAGTTGCTTAAGAAGAAAACTAACTTTATCCAAAAGATAAAGAAGTGAAAAAGAACTGGCAGTTACCAAAAAAGATTATATAAAATGCAAAACTGCAAACTACAGTTATGTTAAAGGAAAAATGAGAAGTCTAGTAAGAGAACATTATGATGTTCTGAGATTATGAACTGAAAATTATTGTAAAAAATGGAAACAAGGGTACATAATTAGAAATGAGTGTAATGGAACAGCACAAGCTTGTAGGGATAATCAAAATAATTTGCTATAAGAGCCATAAAAGGTAGTAAGAATGTGTTCCAAATACATTAGAAATTAGAGAAGGACAAGGGAAAGCATTTCCATTACCAAACAGGAAATGAGTGACACATGATGCAGAGAAGGTTGAAATATTCAATGAGGCTGCATCAGCATCTGATAAAGTGAGGTTGGATTAATGAAAGCTTATGCATCTCTGATTTAGTTAGCCAGGAAGGTGCATCTCTAACCTGCCTTCTGCCTAATGTCAGACTAACAGGGCTAACTACCTCTCTCTACCTTTGCTTCAGTCATGGCCAAAAAGAAAGGTTAATTGGTTAGATAAAAATTTAATTTTAACAAGATTAGTGCAGGCCAGAGAACAAAAAGAAAGGTTGAAGAATATTTAGATAAGATGTGTACATGCATAAAACAGAAGATGATTAAGTCAGCAGGTTCTAAGATAGTTATACTCAGGTACTTAACAAACTAATTGAAGTAATCTCTGAAGGACTGGCTATTATCTTGAAAAACCTAGCAAAGACAGGGAAGGTACTTAAAGACTGGAACAGGGCAATCACAATATGTATTTTTTTTAAAGGGGAAAAAAAAGGATGCAGAATTATAGACCAGCCAGCCTAATTTCAAGATCCTGGGCAAAATTATTAAATCAATCTGCAAGCAGAAGATGAATGCATAATTGGCTGAAAAACTGTTTTCATAAAAACTGTCAATGAAGTGCTGTCAGACAGGGAAGGTTTTTACATGGGGTCCTGCAGGAGTCTGTCCTGAGCCCATATATATTCAATATTTTCATTAATAACTTGGATGACAGACCTGAATGTATTTATAACATTTTCAGATGATACCAAACTGGGAAGAGTTCCAAGTGCTTTGGAGGCCAGGATCAGAATTCAAAATGATTTTGATAAATTAAAAAGATGGTGTACAATCAACCAGGTGAAATGCAATAAAGAGAAGTGCAAAGGGCTTCATTTAGGATGTAGTCATGAAATGCAAAGTGGGGCATAACTGGCTAAGCTGTAGTAGCACAGCAGAAAAGGATCTGAGAATTATAGTGGATCGCAAACTAAATGCCAAACAAAGTGTGATACTGTTGCAAAAAAAAGGCATCTCTCTTTCTAGGATGTATTAATAGAAGTGTCATATGTGAGAAGGAGGGTAATTATTCTGCTCTACTTGGTGCTAGTGAGCCCTCAGCTGGAAATCTGTTTTGGACACACAATAGATGCAAACAAATTGGAGGGAGTTCAGAGGAAAACCAGAATGATGATGCTCAGAAATCATGAGCTGTAAGGACAGGTTAAAAAACTTGGGTATTTTGCAGCGAGAGCATGAAAGCAGTATTTTAATATGTAAAATGTTATTGTTATATAAGGGACTGCTGGGGGTGGCAAATTTTGGGGGTGGCAAGAAATTTGCAGCAAAAAAGTTCAGGCTGAATATTAAGAAAAGCTTTTTGCTGGGATGGTGAAAGACTGAAACAGGTTACCATGAGGGTTGTGAAATCTCCTTTATAAGATTTTGTGAGGCTAAACAAAACATCTATTGGGAAAGGTCCAAGTATAATTGATGCTTCCTCGGGGCTTAAATTATCTAAGGTCCCTTCCAGACCTACATTTCTATTACTTATTTTACAGGAGGGTAGAGTGTAGAATCTGAAAGAAAAAAAAAAAAGCTTGTTGACAGGATGTTCATGTGAAAGCTAAGAAAATAATTCTGCTCAAGAGTAGTTCATGAAGTCTCTAGAGAGGCAGCATGACCCACTGGACTATATGGCTTCTTGCTTGTGCACGAACAAGTGACTTCTCTTCCTATGCTGCTTCCCTCCCACCATGTGTCTGCTTCGTCCATTTGAACTGCAAGCTGTTAGGCCAAGTACAGAAATCCAAAAAGCCTGAGGGAAGCTGAGCTGAGCTGAGGGAGGGATGAGGCCAGGCCCAGGCAGGCCTGGGTATAACTGGGGAGGAGTTTAAAACCTCACCCTGGCCCACAGGGACCCAGCTGGGGTGTGCTTGGAGGGGGACAGGGGGGAGTAGCCCTTACCAGGCTTTTGTGGGGGAGTGGGGGGAGAGAAGGGGGGAAGGAGTGAGGCCAGCCCCCAGCCATACAATTGCTCAGCATGGCCCCCTAATGCAAAGGAGCAGAGAGGGGATGTATTCCCCTTTCCATCACTTCTCGCACTGGGGGACCACAGCCGGGGTCTGCCAGTCCTCACCGCCACCTCCACTACTTGCCCTCAGCCAAGCAGACCCCAGCTGGAGTCCCCCAAGGGGAGAGGGGAGGGAGGGTAGAATAAACTCTCTCCCTGTCCCCTGCACCTCAGGGGGCCATGCAGGTCAGTATCTAGCCATGCCCCCACCCCAACCACAGGGCAGGGAGTGGAGATCTTCCCAGTGGGGGGGGGCTGCGCTGCAGGCAGGAGCAGGGCAGGCAGAGCTGCTGCAGCCTGTGCAAGGCAAGCAGCAGCGTTGGGACTCAGAGGGGTGGCTGCAGGGACTAAGCCAAATTTTGGGGTGGCCAGAGCCCCTTAGTCCTTCCTAGAGCTACCACTGCCACTGCTTACCCTGCACAGCTCTGCCCAAGTTGGCTCCTGCCCACAGCGCAGTCCCCCCAATAGGAAGAGGCTTGCGTTCCCCAGGACGCCATGGCAGGGGCTGCTTTAGCAGCAGGGGTGGGGGCATGGCCAGACACTGGCCCAGCATGGCCCCCTGAGGTGAAGGGGGCAGGGAGGGGATTTATTCCTCCTTCCCTCCCTCCCTCTCCTCTCCCCCTGGGGACCCCAGCTGGGGTCTGCCTAGCCAAGGATGAGTGGCGGAGGTGGTGGCCAGGGCTGGCAGACTCCGGCTGCAGTCCCTCAGCGAGAGAAGAGATGGAGGGGGGAGTAAACGTCTCCACCCCACTTCTCCTGAGAGGCCATACCTGCACCCCTGGCTCTGGCTAAAGAGTTGAGGAATGGGACCAGCTCTGCTCTCTGAAGCAGACTACACAGCACATCCCAGCCTAGCCCAGGGCTGCAGAGCATGCTGGGATGCTGGGGGACTCCGGGGTCTGGGACAGAAGTTCCAGTTTGACCTCAATCAGTTAAGTCTGATACTACAGTCAACCAGGTTTATCTAAAAACAAGTTTCGACCATTTTGAAACTGGTTTATGTGCACTGAGCTTTTGCTTTGTTACAGGTTTAAACCAGTTTCTGATTACTTAAACTGGTTTATGTGTAACTTGTGTCTAAGCCCCTGTCCTCAGGGCTAGTCTCTCACTATGGGCATTTATACACCTGTTCCGGGAGTGAGGGTGAGAGGGTGCTTTAATTTAGAGCTGCTTCAAGAACCGCTGTAATTAAATTGCCCAGAAAGCCTTGTCTATCAGTGTCCCTGTGCTTCAGAATGGTGGCAGGGTGATTTATCTAAAGCTCATCAAATGAGTTTTAGATAAATTGCCCCCACCGCCATTTTAAAGTGTGAGGATGCTGATACATGAGATGTGGGAGGCCGCTAGAGCATGGTAATTTGCACGCTCCAGCAGACTCAATTGATTGAGTCTGCTACAAGGTGCTAGAATTACAGCATGTTGGATCAGCCCCGCTGCTCATGTATAGGCACCCTATGTGTCTATGCAGTACCTATCACAATGGAGCTTTAATCTTGAGGAGGGACTCTATGGGCACAGACCAAAGTATGTTTGTTGTGTGATTAGCCCATGAAAAGAGCTCTACAACCACTCCCTGACAGAAGTGCACAGCTGCAGGGTGATTTAGAAGTGCCCAATCATGGGACCAACTAATCCTCATTTAATGAGGGTTCGGATGAAGGTACTCAAAGGCAAAGGACCTTCATTAACTTCCTTCTGTTAGTCCCTGCTTGGGAGCACGGCTGTGCTGCATCAGCCCTACCCAAGCCCCAGTGCTGTCTTCAGGATGGAAGGGGGGAAATAGAGGAGAGAGAGCTCTGTCTCAGGTTTGCCCAGCCTGTGCTGGTGGGTGGAGCAGGTGAATTGGAGCCCCCCACCTCAGAGGGAGCTCCATTCACCCCCACCCTCCAACGCAAGCTGGGCAAACCCTTCCCTTCCCTTCTCCCCCTCCCATTCTGAAGACAACACGAGCTGGGAGAGCGGGCAGGACTAGGGGAGAAACAGGCAGCCTCTCTTCACTGGATCATCTCTGAAGTGGAGCTTGATCACCATCCCAAACAGCAAATGTCTGTTGGGTCAGGGGGTCACTGTAACCCCTGGCACTTTCTGTGAAGCGCCATGAGTTACAGTGGGGAGCTGCACATCTGTCAGCACCCTATGTGCTACTGTAAGGCATACAGCAAGTGCAATCTCCTGATAAGCAAAGAAGCATCCCCAGCCCCTCTTCGCACAGTATTACTGATTCTCTTCAGTAACATTGCAGCATGGGACTGAAGAGGAATTATACGGAAGGAAAGCAATCCCTGCTGTAACACGTCACCTATAAATCTCTCAATAAACCTTGCTGAGTGTGGTATAAGTTTCAGTCCAATCTGAGGGTAGCCCTGAGGTCAGTGACTTATAATGGTATTGAAATCTTTTTTCACCTCTAGGTCACCTCTATTATGTGACTGACCAAAAGAGTTTTTCCTTATTCTGATGGTGTGTCCAGTGCACTGTGTGGACTGAGCTGCTTTTTCTCCATCTAGTAAGTAGGAGACTGAATCCCAAAAGTTGCCGTCACATTTTAAGTCTACTTGCATGTCCTTCATTGTAATTGTCCCAGAAAGCCATTAAAAAATGCATAATAGAGTCCTGATCTTCTCTACAGCCTGTAATGGCGAGTGGGTCATTCAGGTCACCATTCAGAAATGGTTGTGGAATGATATGGGAAGGTTACATTTCTGCTGTCCATCTTGCAACTATTCTGTGTCATAAAATGCCTGTTTCCCAGAGGTGCCAGCACAAATGGCACTTTACTGTTTTAAGATTTTCTTTTTCCTTGAAGATGGCAGGTCTGTGAATAAAGCTCATTCCTGGGATTGCATGATCCTATTTGCATTGCTTGCAGATGGGCCGCTACAGTGAGTTATTTCAACTCATAATAATTAGATACTTAATGCAACAGATTTGACATTTAATTGGCTTAAAATTTTAGAACAAAATCAATAGATACTATAACAAAAAAGCAATTTAAGAAAAAAATATTATTAGCCTGCTTTGTATGTGGAATAGGATGATAAAGTTAGAAATCAAGGTACTACCCTACAAGGAAAAGAATTGCCAATTTCAGCTTCACAATGGTAAGCTATGAAAATAGCAAGCTCCGTGTCCATGCAGGGAAGGTGTCAGCACAGATTGATCTGTTTAATAACTAGGCTGAAATGCATTAGCATTGTTAGTCCCCTGCGATTACTGTGTGCTCAGGTTTGAAGTGATACAAAAGCCTACCTGGATAATAACTTCAACAGGATTTGGTGAGTTCCTGGATCCTAACAACCATCATATCAGTAGAGAAGTCTTGGAGAAATGAACAAAAACCCATAAGCATTTGGGAATTCCTTGTTCTCAGCAAACTGGCAGTGCTCTTGCTCTCTGCTCTGCTGCGTGCCATTCAGTCTTCTTAAATTTTCTACTATTATAATTATCTTGAAAAAGCTAAAAGAAAATGACAGATAGATAATTATGGAGTCGTTGGGCTCAATCCTGCCTGGCAACAACAGCACAAAGAGGACTTGGAGTTGCTCTAAGCAGGCAGTTAAGGATTCCCATAGAATGAGGACTTGTCAGGAACAAGTAGGTGCCTTGCCAGGAGAACAAGGAAGCCAAAAGGCACAAAGCTCCATCTAATTCACATCTAAATGAATGTCTCTCATTTACATAACATCTAGCTGCTCTAATTTATATTAGGAAACAGACCAGTCCCTCAATAGCCCAAAGGTTAAAAGGTAGCAAAAGCACACCTTTCCCACCATTCCTTCAATCCTCAAATATGGTTAGCTGCTCCCAGACATACCTGTGGGATGAACATGAGAATTCTCTCATTTTTGCTTTCCACAGAATGACTACTGGAAACTTCTATTGTTTCAGGCTAAATTTCATTAGAAAAAGCTCGCTGTTTACAAGAAATGAGAAACTACAATAAAATAGACCTTCAAACGCGAACAAATGCAATCCACTGAGGAAAAATACTATATATATATATATATATATATATACACACACACATACACACACACACACACGCTGGATATCATTCCTCTGTTCTTCCTTCCCCTTTTTATCTGTTTACCTAATTTGGATAGTAATCTTTTCCATGAAGGGACTATATCTTCCTTTCCTCAGTCTCTTTCAAGCTCTATGAAAAGTATCTAATGCGCTCAGGACTGAGCACAGAACAACATACCAATGAGGTAGGTAAATGTTGCGTGCCTTGTTTAGATTACATATAGACTGGAGCAGGGAGTTTAAGAGACTTGCCCAGGGCCACTGAGAGGGCCCCTATTAAAACTGGGATTACAGCTCACAAATTCCCACATCCCACTCCTTGTACTGTGCACCATGACAATCCCATACTCTGAAAAGGTATGGAATCCTAAAGTGCTCTCTGAAATCTGCTGCTTTGCCTTGATTTTTTTTTTTGACACTATAATCAACCACGGCAAATCTGGTGTCACAGTTGCAGAGCTGCACCTCCTGCATTGTCTGGGTGCGCTGCCTGCAGTGTCAAGCTTCCTGATTTCTTCCTACCCCAAGATGGAATTCCACATTAGACCATGGCTGTAGTACCTCATATATCAACCATACGCATTTAGGAAATCCAAACAGCTGAGTTGAGATTACCAACAGTTCTGCCCATCAGAAGCAGTGGTGGACTCAGCAACTTCCTTAAATCCAAAGTATTGTTTATTTTAACACCACTTAGTGAAAAATGTTAATATTATAATCTACATTGTCTATCCTACATACAATTTCTGATGACAATTTAGGCAGGTATAACTTAGGCAGAAGGCAGGGTAGATTTGCACCTTATAGACTAAATCAGATGTATGTAGATTAAGCTTTTGTAAGCAGAGGGCTTATTTCATCAGATGCATCTGATTTAGTTAGTCTATAAAGTGCAAATCTACCCTGCCTTCTGCCTTACTTAACTAACATGGATAACTACCTCTCACAACTTAGACACAGCAGCATATGCCTTATTTTAGTCTGGTACTCTTAAGCAGCGTTCCCTCCCCCATCTGACCCCTGCCTTGAGAGTTTCTTAATTCTGAGGGCTCCTTTAGTCTTAGGAGCTGCTGAGCTTTGGACTGTTGGTCAAAATCCTGAGTCTGTAAGATGGAAGTAAAATCTTCAGCACTAATAGTTCAGGCATCATCTCTTAACAACCCTCAATTGTTTATGAAAAGTTGCTTTATCTCATGCCATTTTTTCCCTTCCTGTTTGTTTTTCCTTACCAACCCTATCCCATATTTATGGGGTAAAATCCCAATAACCAGGTCACCCAGTTTTTTCAAATATCATTAATACAAATTACAGTTAAGAATCAGCTCTTTTCCATTAGTTGGGAAATTCTCAGTTAAAGAGACCACAGGGGCATTAATTCTGTCCCTCCTCTTCCCACCCTTAGGGTGCCAAAGCCAAAGGTAGTCATAGCCAGTCCTTCCTACAGCTGCCAGGCTATTCAGTAATCTTAGTGAAGTCAGTTGGTCTGAATCCAGAGGCTGGTAAGTAGGTGTCTGTCCACCAAGAACAGTGACACTGCATACTTCTGCTGGCAGTTTCAGAAGGAGGAGTAAGGGATAAATGGTCCATTCAACTTGACTCTAAGCCTCTTAGCTGATCTTCTTGGTCTGTATTTGGACATGTTAGTGGGGGTAGCATCTTGCACTACCTGTTCTCTTTCCACCCTACTTCAAAACATTTGGATTCAAAGCTAGAAATCATAGGAAAAGAAGTTTCTGCACTTCTTAGTTGCAAAACAGAAAGCCCAGATAGTCTCCTGTATGCAACACATGGATTTTTTTTCTAACAAAAGTAAATCCTAGTTATATTACTACCTTCCAGATAGTCCACTGGAAGCTGACAGTTGAACTACACCAAAAGGACATAGGACTCTGAGTACACTGACACCACCTGGCAAATATTTGCAGCTAGAAGGTAAATTCTGTTTCACAGAATGAAGGGAGGAGAAGCTTGGAACACTCCCCAGTAATATTTTAGCATGACCCACAATGCTGTCATATCAGCAGCTATTCTTCAATGAGAACCCAGAGGTGTAGTAATAGCTCCTGTGTTAAATTGCCATCCAGTATACATTTAACATACAAGATGATGTCAAAATAAACTAGCAGAGCCTTCACACATTGCTATATTTCAGTTTATAATTCTCAGTTTGCTGTCTAGTTTTCATAAAGCTCATAAGTTCCACGTCCATATCCAAAACATATCTCACTGCACTAAGCAAATGCTTTTCAGATTCAATGCCCTTAGTGTAAATAGTGAAAAACAAATTAATTCCTCTGAAGCTTTTAAAGGGTCTAATGGCTTAAATGATACTCTAAAAAATAACCTAACAAACATATACTCTGGGATTGTTACAGCCAGCAACACTGAGCTGGCCCTCAGAAGTTGCATATAATTTTCAAGCCTGATGCATTAAATACAGTTTACTCAGTCTTCTTCTGAACTACAGCAGAGAGATTTGATGGAGCTTTGCTCTATATCAAGTATTTGGTGGGCTCAGGCTGGGTTCACTGAGCCATATTACTCCATTGACAACTCGGTGGAATTACAGATGTGAAAAGCCAGTACAAAAAAAAGAATCAGACTTACTGACTCATTTCTCACTTTCTGAGAAGCGCCACAGGGATGCAAGAGAGAAAGGACCAAGTACATATATTAACTGAAGAGTGAGGCATCTTAGAAGTTGAATTTTATAGATGATGGGACAAAAGCCTTTCATCACCTGTTCAAATGAGGCTGCAGTCAGTAGAGGTGGAAAGTCATTCCAGCCTGAAGAGTCTCACTGGCCTCTGTCAAATAATCTGGTGGTCTTGCCCAAAAACGTATTCAATTGTATAAAACACCTATAATCTCATGACAACT
Organism: Crocodylus porosus; assembly: GCF_001723895.1. Classification (NCBI taxonomy): domain Eukaryota; kingdom Metazoa; phylum Chordata; order Crocodylia; family Crocodylidae; genus Crocodylus; species Crocodylus porosus. The sequence goes on from NW_017728914.1 coordinate 18,655,878, forward strand.
GGGATTTTCTATTAACGCACAAAAATTTTTATTAACATGACTTTAAGACTGCAGGTTCAAGTATTGCCTTGTGTTCTCTCTGCCTTTTCAGCCTGTGAGCTTAAGACCCCAAACTTAGGTACTGTGTTTGGAAACAGAAATACAGAGTTAAGGGGATGCTCATCCATTAACACTGTAACAAAACCTTTTACTTTGTTAACCCACCAGTTCCAGATAACCACTTGTATTTCCACAGCCCACTGGACCCTGACTGTGGTCTACATGGAAGTGCTTGGATGGATGGATGGATGGATGGATAAGGAACCTGAGGAAAGTGACCTTTCCTCGGAAAGTCCTTATGGCACAGATTGTGGAATATGGACCATGTTCATATTTGATTACTAACATATTTGTTGAAGCTCATTTGCAGTATGAGCAATACCTACTAGTCCCTCAATGAACCTAGTACAGTTAAAGATTTACCAAGTCTGGCAATACTGGACAGATTTAACTGCCAGTAAAGCCAATGAAAATCACCTGGAGCCTTTCCAAAGGAGTTTGTTTGGGTCCTTATACAGAATGGGAAATCCCAGCCTTGGTTTTGTAGATGGACTGGGCAGATTCCAGGCATCGATCAATATTCTTCTGGTGAAATCTGTTGAGTGCAGCAGGAGATGGCAGCCTTCCTGGGGAAATGACTGAAGCTACTCCAGCTCCTTCTTTTCCGTTCATGCTCTTTGTTTTGAAAATCCCATGGCATTTCTGGCATTTATGTCACACTCAAAGCTAAGATAAGGGGATATTGCAGAAGACCAATGATAATTAGTGACCTCTAGTATCTGTGACTCTCTTGCATCTTTTTATGGGAAATGCAGATAAATATGCCTTCCATAAAAAATGGCTTCCAAAACAAACAGGCCTTCATAAGGTTCTTGAAACTAATCATTTGCCGTTTTGGCTTTTTCTATTGCTTAATTATCATTCATGCCTGGGAAAAATCCTCAGGATGAGATAAATCATTTTCTTCATAAAGAATCCAAGGAATTTCTGATGAACTCAGATGTCTTTTCACATCATTTCTATTCCCAGGACACTGCATTGTTTAGAGCCATTAACTGGGGAAACCTTCCAGCTCCCCATATGAACTACATATTTATAATTTCTCTCTCCCTCTCTCTCATCCCCCTCCACCCCCCCCCCCACATACACACATTTTTATTTGCAACTTCCTTACTCTAAAATCATATTCTTATCTAAACTACAGCAGCCATCCTGCAATGGTATCCTATCTCACTTTAAGAATCGACTTTAGTGCAAAAGTGCATTGCTCATTGCTAAGAGATGGATGTCAGGGGAGAATCAGTTTGACAAGAGTGCAATTCCACTGGAGTTACTTGCTGATTTCCACTCATGTGAGGCACAGACTACTAAGTCTCATGTGTCTAATACCTTCATATTTTCCTAAGTTAATATTCTGTTATAGTAAATTGTGTTTATCAGTGAGGAATGAGACTAGAACTAGGTGTGTTATTTGTTTTGCGTTTGTTTGTTCCAAGGGAATGGATGGGAATTGCTTTTAAAAAAATAGCTTTTCCAGGTTATAGACTCTCCATGAGCCACTCCTGATTTCCCCCCTCTGTCCAATATAACTGTTACTCAAATACAATCATTCCAATAATTTATGCAAAAAAAAAATTCTGTATTCATTTTACCATTAATATTCATTGCCCACCATTCACCAACATCCTATTGCATTATGGCTGTTCCCCAATTCCTCCTGACAGATAAAATAGGCTTCTGACATTTCTAACAGTGAATAATGTTGCTTAATAAAAAGTAGGGAGATAAAATAACAGACAAGATGCATAAATACTGCCTTTTTCAGAATGAATTATCAGGTGAAGAGTCATTTGTGCTAAAATGCATAAAACTTCCAGGTCTCCTGAACATGCTTCTGGGCGCAGCACTTCAGGAGGGATGTGGACAGCATCGAGAGGGTCCAGAGGAGGGCCACTCACATGATCGGGGGCGGCAGGGCAGACCCTACGAGGGGAGGCTACGGGACCTGAACCTGTTCAGCCTTCACAAGAGAAGGCTGAGGGGGGACCTGGTGACTGTCTATAAACTTACCAGGGGGACCAGAGGGGAAAGGGTGAGACCCTGTTCCCTCGAACGCCTCTCGGAGTAACAAGGAACAACGGCCATGAGTTGAGAGTAGATTTAGGCTAGACATCAGGAAGCGCTACTTCACAGTCAGAGCGGCCAGGATCTGGAACCAGCTTCCAAGGGTACTGGTGCTGGCTCCTACCTTAGGGATCTTTAAAAGGAGGCTAGATAATTACCTAGCTGGGGTCATATGAGCTTAAACTTACCAGGGGTCATATGAGCCCAGTATTCATTCCATATGAGCCCAGGGCAGGGGGTCAGACTTGATGATCTGCTCAGGTCCCTTCTGACCCTACCTCTATGAACAAAATGACTCCAAACTGTCCAGCAAAATGACTCCAAACTGATCCTTTTATCCATTATACTAGCATTTTTTTTTTTTTTACATGAAATCAGTCTAGGGGTAAAACCCAAAATTGGTATACTGATTTATATTGTACTTGGGACACCTAAATCATTGCAAATTACATTTTCATATGTAGAATTTAACTTTCCAGCCTCTGAAAATACTGTTTTGTATCCCCTGTTGAGTGGTGCAAAGGATCTCTGTCATCTTTTTAGTTCATTTTACAATGAATGTACCTTTTCATGCTGAGTTCCTTTAATTCAGAGAGATGCTGCAGTTCTGGTACAATGTGACATGATTGTTATTAACAAAAGAAAAGGTTGAGGACCATATGGTCTGCACAGACGGGTGGAGGAGGTGGAGACTGTCCATATTCTGTTGGCAAAATGGGATGCAGATGTTTACGTATGATTTACAGACTCTCCTGTAATAAAGCTCTCTGCCCACCTGACTGCTCTGAGGTCTTTTCTGACATCACCATTGATGCATCTTGTAGATTTTTTTAGCCTATTTTACTGATGTACCAAGGGCAATGTATCACTTGCTCTGCAAATGTATCTAATTACCTCCTATATCTTGTCCATCTTCACACACAGCCTAAACAGGAGATATGATACAAGGCCCATAAAGCTTTCTGTTAGTGATAAGGTTATCCAGCAACTTCCACGTTCTGTATTGCAGATGTCTTACGATAACAGAACAATAATTTGTAAATGTCCTAAGGGTTTGAGGGCTGTGTTTTCTTTTTTTTCTGCCAGTATCTTTCTCTTACAATTATCATTGTCTGACTTGCTCAACCAATGGCTTTTGTGTATTTTTGATGTATATATTTTGTAGATAATTTTAAAGCATTTATCTACGAAATAACATTCTGATAAGATGCTACGTGGATTTTGTAAAAGAGGTAAGAAAAAAGAATCCAAGTTTGGCCTAAGCTCAAAGTTGCATAACAATTATAAAAGAAAATCTGCTTAAATTTCTACATTTGTGGGTTTTCTATAACAAAAAGGAACAAAACTTTTCTCCAAAACTAGCTGCAAAACAAGAATGTTTTTAACTAGATGTAAGTAACAACAACATAATGATATCTTACATCTTTATAAACATTATCACATTCAGCCACACAATTTCCCTGGGAAATCAGTGGGAACACTACCCATTTTTACAGAGGCACTGTGAGGTCATACAGGAAGCGTGTAATAGAGCTGCAATAGAACCCAGGTTGCCTGACTTACCATCTCATACTTTATCAGAAGAATAACTTTTCCTCATAATTCAGTCCTCTAGTTATAGCTTCAAGTCGAGAGACAGAGTCAAATAATCCTGAGATGAGATGGGGGAGATGAAACTATGGACTGCAGCAGTGGTAAGTGGCACTCTGAACAAGGGTATCATGCTTTAATACCTTCTGAACTGCTCAGATCTCTTGGAATGCAAATACTAGAAAACAGAGAGCAGATCTGAGTACTTCGAGGCTCCTTCATCAACTACAACCATTTAGTCTGACTAGGTACATATGTCCTGACTAGGTACTTACACCGTGCCTCGAATTGCCAGGCTAAGTACAGACATTCAAAAAGTCTGAGCCTGAATCAATTCAATCTTTGCAGGTTAGTCTACACTGCTTAGAGGAAGCAAACAGACATTCACTTTTGATTCCGGAAATGCAGCCACATGCCTGCAGTGGCTCAGGCGAGAAGCTTGGGGCCGCTAAAGCAAGCTTTCCCTTCCCATCAGCAGTGGCTGGAAGACAGGAGGGAAGCTGAGAGAGAAGCCCTCCAGGTTCCCCGCTCAAGCTGAGGTGAGGTGGGGTATGGCCAGGCACAGGCCACTGAGTATGACTGGGGAGGAGTTTAAACCCCTACCCAGGCCTGCACAGAGCCCAGCTGGGGTGTGCATGTAAAGGGAAGGGGGGAAGTAGTCCCTACCAGGCTTTTCCCTGCTCTCTGCTCAAGCAGCAGGGGCAGGGAGCATGGGCAAATGCCGACTGGGGGCCAGCACCCTGAGGCAAAAGGGGGCAGGGGTTTAATCCCATTCCCTCCCCTCTCCCACTGGCACAGGACCCCAACTGAATGGGAAGTGTGGAGGAAAAGCCCAGCAGGGTCCAGTGCCAGTAGGAGACAGGAGGGAGAGGTCTCCCCAACCTTCACCTCAGGGTGCCAGCTGGGGTCTGGCCATGCCCCCTGCCCCTAAGCGGGGAAAAGCTTGGCAAGAGCTGCAGTCCCAAACAGAGTTTCTCACCCCCACCCTCTTCTCAGCCAGCCAGAGCAGTCATACTGCCCTGGTTGAGGAGCAGAGAAGCAGGGTCAACACTGCTCCACTAGAGCAGACAGCACAGCCCAGGCCAGGACTACAAAGCATCCTGGGATGCTGGGGGACTGTGAGGTAACTTAAACCAAAAAGGGGTCTAGGACAGAAGTACCTTAAACTGGTTTGACCTAAATCAGTTAAGTCTGATACAACAAACAACCAGATTTATCTTAAACCAGTTCTGGACATTTTGAACGCAATTTATGTGCACTGAACTTCTGTTCTGTAACAGGTTTAAAACAGTTTCTGATCACTTAAACTGGTTTATGTGTAACTTCTGTCCCTAGCCAGTATTCAGTTCTGGCGTAATTCCAGATTTGCTCAACTTTGAGTTAATTGTTTTTAAGGATGAGGTACAACAGATATCAAAATCA
>NW_017728914.1:18661063-18697694 GCF_001723895.1 Crocodylus porosus
AGGCCCAGCACTCTTTCCTGCTTATGCAGGGGGTCGGACTCGATGATCTATTGAGGTCCCTTCCGACCCTAGCATCTATGAACCTATGAACCGGACAACCTAGGCTGAAAGCCTGCGAAGGGGAAAGGTATCCAGGTTGTAGCCATATTGGTCTACAGTCAAAAGGAATGAATCAGAACTCGTGGCAGAGGTGATCTCTTTTATTACACCAACTAGATTTCTGAAGGAAAAAAAAAGCATTCAAGTGTTGTCTTTCCCCAACAGATATCAAACTAAAAAACAATCTCTCAGCTGATTTTTTTTTTTTGTCTTGCTGGATGTGGATGACTAAAGAAACATGTTATACCTCTGGTAGACCCAGAATCCAGGCAGCAGGTATTGATTTTCTGTTCTTCCTGTTTTGAATTTGAGGGGGAAAAAAGTTGGCAACTAAATTGGCTGCCATGGTCATTGTGAACAGGTGTGGCAGATACTGAACACTGCCTTGATCACTCAACGCCCACTTTGCCCCCTACCCCCAGTCTCTTTCTTGGAAAACACCTTTTCATTGCCAGCTTAATGTAATGGCTGCAAACACAGCAAACCCTGTCGATTTGATCCAGTGAAAACTTAACTGAAAATGTCAGTTAGATTTCCCTTTGGGGTGGAGTCACTTCTCAGTGAAGGCAATAGCAGCTCCCCTCTAAAACAGCCTCCTGGATTTCATTGGGACTGCAGAAAAAATAGCAACTACACTGAGGTGAACTCTAGGTATCCCTATAACAGTTTTCTTGCTTCCTTCTTCCCTCCCCCAAACTCTTTACTTCTTTATACCCGCCCCACGTTGCAAACCTGCCTTATTAAAAGCAACAGCTCAGATATCCAGCTTTCTGCTTGCCAGGCAAGTGAATTATATCATACCCTGCCAGCAAAGTCTGGAAATAGAAGTTTCAGCACTTTTCATTTAAATTGTTCCTCTCTTGTGCAGAAGTGCAGGATGACCAGTGTCGGTTCCTGAAGCTGAATAAGGACCACTCTGCTTTTGTCTAGCTAGATTACTTCCCTGTTCTATAGCTGAAATGCTGTCATTCCAGGTTCATATATGCAGCGATCAGTTGCCTTCCTCCAAGCTTGTCATGACAGTTAATCAGACACTGGATGAGAGTTAGGAAAAGAGCAGACAAAAGAAATGTGATGAGGGGAAAAGGTCTGATCTCCGGGCAGCTAATTTTACTCCGACTCTCCCCCATTTTTCTTTTTTTTTTTTTAAACAGTAAAGAAAATTACAAGTGGCTACTAGAAATGTTTCTGTTCCAACAATAGCTGTGTGTCATGTTAGCTCCTTCTGTGATGTATGCTGGAAAGGAATGATAGCTATGAACGTGTGATCAGTGATTACAAGAACACTTGTAGGTATAAATATGTCATTAAAGGATCACATAAGAACATGTTCAACACCCCCTCATATTTAGAAAATCAAAGCAAATTAAAAAAAAAAAAACTCTCTTCATAAGCCAAAAAAGCCAAATCAATCTACATATTGATTAGATTTTTTTCATTTGGCTTGGTCAATTAGATTACAACTTCTTGGCAGCAGTGATTCAGTAGTGCAGTGCAAAAATTCTAATACAAGTGTACTGTTATGAAAATTACCTTCATGTGGGCTTTTCTAGCCAAACAGGCTGAAGAGTGCCATTGGCTCTGTCCATGTGATTAGATTAGACAGGAGAAAACATCCTCAGAAGCAATACATCAGCAAGAGCTGCCTGGATAAGATTTTGTTAACCTCTGTCATGCACCAACTCCAGCTTTATTATACTGCACCTCACAGGGTAGGTCCAATTCAAATGAATCGTTATTTAATGCACTGTGAACGTTTTGGGGTATTAGTGGGTGTGCAAATTATTAGGAACCCTGGGATATTTGCTGTTACAGGTTGCACCTGGTTAAAAAAACACCTCAGTTGTAAAGAATAATATAGAAACAGGAACTGAAATAATGAAATCAGTTGTCATTGCATCCTTTCCTTATTTCATTACAGGTCAGTGTGTGGGCACTCTTATTTTTAAGTTATGTTGAAAGAGCTCATAATCCACAACAAGAATAGCCAGATTCATTTTGTACCTAAATAGCTATTTATATCCAATTTACCAAGGGCCAATCGGGAAATAGTTCTTTCCCTATTAAAAAAAAAAAAAAATCAGACCCTCTGGAGTTTTAGCAAAACCAGACAAACTGGATCAAAAGCAGACAGCTTCTGCAGAAATATCAATTTTGACTAAAAAGCCTTTTTATTTCTTTAAAAAAAACACTTGGAACAAAAATCTTCAACCTGCTCTATTTCCTTTGGTTCCAAGTTCCCACATAAACAGGTTCAAAGACAGATTTTCAAAGCATTGGGAGAAAAAGGTTATGCCTTCATCACTGCTGTCTTTGCTGTGAATGTACATGTCCTCTCTTAGTATGGAATCATCACCATTACCTAAATCATATCCAAAGGCTCTCTGTCCCATTTCTTTCAATCGAGCAATGGCTTCTGCAACCAAAATATTACAGATTCAGCAGCTGGGAAAAGCATGAGAGAAACTATCTGAGGCCTTGTGTCCATTGGACGCTGCAGTTGTCAGCATTCAGCTTTTTGTGTAGCTGCTCAAAACTGAAGAAGGTGCACCAGAACAATTTATAGCCATATTGACTGTCATATTGAGTGTAACATGCTGCAACAGGGGCAAATCCCATGCGTACAAAAGGGATGCAACAGAAACATTACCATTAACGGATGCATTATCCTCGCATGCATCAGGTGCAGATTGTTCTACCTGTGCTCTGAAGTCACCTAAACCTTTTTTAAATCTCTATTAACATTCTGACAAAAACACCAAACCTCTAATGTGCCTTGCTGCCCAGGTAGGAATGGCTTCTCTCCCCTCCTTCATTTCTTCCTCACTCTTTCAGAAGCAAGCCTGTTATCCAACAAATTTGATTCACACAAAATGGAGGGTACACATGGAAGTGAGCATTTCCAATAGAATGCAATCCAAATCCTGTCTCCAACAGTGGAGTCTGGATGCACAATTACACAACAAAGTACGTAGAAAATTCAATGGCACTCCAGCTCCAATGCGTATCAAAGCTAATGTTTAGATGAGCTGCAGTATAGCATCCAAACAAACACCACTAGGATTTGGGTGTATAGTAGAAGTGCATCTTAATGTACATTCCTTCTTGTTTGGTTACAAACAACATAACACGGTTGGTTTATAGAGCTGGCTAAGTTCATCTGAGCAAACAGAGGATCCAACCCAGCTAACACTTCAGAGTAATTCTGCTGAAGCAAATTTGATGGAATCACGCAGATGAATAAAGTTATCCATACTAGTAGGACTGAGGTCCAAATGTGGAAGCTCAAACTTTGCTGTTCCTAATTATTTATAAACTGACATAAAACAAGTCACGTGCTCTGCCTCAGAAATATATTGACTCCTATGTAGGCAACACTAAGTGAAAGAGCAGCAGTTCTGATGCAGACATGAGCAGCAAGAACCATTTGGAAAGAGAAGAAAGGCAATTCATAGACATTTCAGGTGAAGAGAAAAAAAAGAAACAGAAGAATGAGACGGGAAAGGATAGGGAGAAGGGTAATAGGAAAAAAATGATCATAAGATTATAGGAAAGTAGGGCTGGAAAGGACTTCTCATCCAGTCCCTGCTCAATGCAGGATTGCCCCTGATCAAACCATCTCAGTGAAGTGTCTTTCTAACCTGATTTTGAAATTTCTAGGAATAGAAATTCCACAGCTTCTCTAAGAATCCTGTTCCAATGCTTGATGCACTCATAGTCAGAAAGTTCCTCCTGGTCTCCAACCTAAATTTCTGCCTGATGAAGCTTGAAGCTATTGCTCCTAGCACAGTTGCCTACATCCACAGAGAAAAGACTATATCCATCCTCTTGCCCATCAGATATTTGAAAGCTTATCAAATCCCCCCTCATTCTTCTTTTCTCCAGGCTAAACAACACTAGTTCTTTCAGCCTTTTCTCATAAATCATGCTTCCCAGGTCTCTAATCATTTTTGGAAAGAGTCCAGTGGAGAGCAACAATCTGTCTACATACTCCTTGAAGTGTGGTGCCCAAAACCGGACACAGTACTCCAAGTGAGGTTTTAGCAGTGCCAAGCAGAATGAAAGAATCACTTCTCTTGCTTTGCAAGTGACACTCCTGTTAATATAACCTAGTATGCTGGGTTTTTTTCTTTTGGCAACAAGAACACACTGCTGGCTCATCTTCAGTTTATGTTCTACTGTAACCCCTCTGTAGTATGCAGCTTAGTCACTCACTCCCCAGTCTGCATTTGTGCATAAAATTATTGTTGTCCAGGTGCAGGACTTTCCATTTTTCCTTGTTGAATATCAGCTGATTGATTGTGGACCATTTCTCCAGTCTATTCAGGTCATTCTGGAACCTAGCCCAGCCCTCCATAATGTCTGCAACTCCACTCAATTTGGTATCATCCACAAATTTTTCAAGTGTGCACTCAGTCCCATTATCCAGCTCTTTATTAAAGATGTTAAACAAAAAAACTGGACCCAGGACAGAGCCCTGGGGAGCCCCACTTGATATCTCTTCCCAACTACACACTGAGGCATTGATGACTCCTCATTAAGCATGATGATCCAACAAGTTATGTATCCATTTCACAGTACTTTCATATGGTCTGCAATACTTTCATTGATTAATGAGAACTTTGTGGGAGAAAGTGTCAAAAGCTTATAAAGTCAAGGTGGTATCACAACCACTGCTCTCTGCCATTCACAGAGCCTGTTTGGTTGGAAATCAGGTTGATCAAGTATGACTTCCTCTTTGTGAATCATAGAAAACTAGGGTTGGGAGGCACTTCAGGAGGTCATCTAGTCAAACACCCTGCTCAAAGCAGAACCATTCCCAACTATATCATCCCAGCCAAGTCTTTGTCTAGCTGGGTCTTAAAAACCCCCACAACCTCTCCAGGTAACCTGTTCCAGTGTTTTACTACCCTCCTAGTGAGAAAGTTCTTTCTAATATCTAACCGAAACTTCCCTTGCTGCAAATTGAGACCACTGCTCCTTGCTCAGTCATCTGTCACCACTGAAAACAGTTCAGCTCCATCCTCTTTTGAACCCTGCTTCAGGTAGCTGAAGGCTGACATTAAATCCCTTCTCTAAATTAAATAAGTCCAGTTCCCTCAGCCTCTTCTGAGAAGTCATGTACCCCAGTCCCCAAACCATTTTCACTGCCCTCCCCTGGACTCTCTCAAATTTTTCCACATCCATTCTTCAGTGGAAGACCCAAAACTGAACACAGTACTCCAGATGTGGCACCACCAGTGCTGAATAGAGGGAAATAATCACTGCCCTTGATCTTCTGGCAACACTCCTACCAACGCAGAGCAGTATGCCATTAGCATTTTTTGCAACAAGGATCCACTGTTGGTTCATATTCAGCTTATTGTCTACTGTAACCCCCAGGGCCTTTTCAGCAGAGCTACTGCCCAGCCAGTCAGCCCCTAGCCTGTACCAATGCATGGGATTGTTCCATCTTAAATGCAGGACTTTGCAGTTGTCCTTGTTGAACCTCAAGAGATTTCTTTTGGCCCAATGCTCCAATTTGCTTAGGTCACTCTGAATCCTAGCCTTACCCTGCAGTGTATCTACTATTCCCCCCAGCTTGTGATATCTGCAAATTTGCTGAGGGTGCACTCTATGCCATCTTCCAGGTCATTGATGAAGACTTTGAACAAAAACAGTCCCAGGACTGACCCCTGCAGCACTCAATTTGATACCAGCTGCCAACTAGACATCAAGCCATTGATTTACCACCCTCTGAGCCCAATGCTCCAGCCAGTTTTCTATCCATTTTACAGTCCGTTCATCCAGCCCGTACTTCCTTTAGCTTGCCTGAGAGAATGTTGTGGGAGACCGTATCAAAAGCCTTGCTAAAATGAAGGTACACCACATCCAATGGTCTCCCTATATCCATACAGCCAGTCACTTTGTAATAAATGGCATTCAGGTTCGTAAGGCATGACTTGCCCTTGGTGAATCTATGCTGACTGTTCCTAATCAACTTCTCCTCCAAGTGCTTAGAAATAGATTCCTTGAGGATCTGCTCCATGATTTTACCAGGGACTGAGGTGAGGCTGGCTGGTCTATAGCTTCCTAGATCCTCCTTTTTCCCTTTCTTAAATATGGGCACTATGTTTGCTGCTTTCCATCATCCAGGACCTCTCCTGATCACCACAAGTTTTCAAAGCTGATGACCAGAGGCTCTGCAATCATATCAGCCAACTCCCTCAGCATCCTCAGGTGCATCCCACCCAGCCCCATGGACTTGTATATGTCCAGCTTTTCTAAATAGTCCCTACTCTGTTCTTTCACCACTGTTGGCTGGTCACCTCCTTCCCAAGCTGTGCTGCCAGGTGCAGTAGAAACCCTTCTTGTTACCTTCACATCCCTTGCTAGCTGCAACTCCAGTTGCACTTCGGCCTTCCTGACTTCATTCCTGCATGCCCAAGCAATACTCTTATACTCTTCCTTAGTTGTTTGTCCAAGTTTCCACTTCTTGTAAGCTTACTTTTTGTGATTTAGTTTATTGAAGAGTTCCCTGCTAAGCCAAGCTGGTCTTCTGCCACACTAGCTAGTCTTCCGGCACATCAGGATGGTTTGTTCCTGCACTCTGAGTAAGACTTCTTTAAAGTACAGCCAGCTTTCCTGGACTCCTCTCCCCTGCAGACTGGCTTCCCAGGGGATCCTGCCCATGAGTTCCCTGAGCAAGTCAAAGTCTGCTTTTCTGAATTCTAGGTTCCTTACTCTGCTGCTCTCCATCCTTCCTTTCCTCAGGATCCTGAATTCAATCAGTTTGTAGTCACTGCTTCTCAAGTTGCCATCTACTAGTACAATTCCCCACCAATTCTTCCCTGTTTGTAAGCAGCAGGTCAAGAAGAGCATGGCCCCTAATTGGCCGCTCCAACACTTGTACCAGGAAGTTGTTCCCAACACTCTCCAAAAACTTTCTGGGTTGCCTGTGTACTGCTGTATTGCCCTCCCAGCAGATGTCAGGGTGACTGAAATCCCCCGTGAGAACTACAGCCCGTGGACAGGAAACTTCCAGTAGCTGTTTGAAGAATCCTCATCTACCTCATCCTCCTGGTCTGTTGGTCTATTAGAGACACCCACCACACCATCACCCTTGTTGTTTTCCCCTCTGAGCTTAACCCAGAGACTTTCAACAGGCCTATCTCCCATTTAGTACTGTAGCTCTGAGTAATCATATGGCTCTTTTACATAAAGTGCAATTCCTCCTCCTCTTCTCCCCTGCCTGCCCTTCCTGAACCGTTTGTACCCATCCATGACAGCACTCCAGTTATGCGAGCTCCCACCAAGTTTGTTATTCCAATCATATCATAGTGCCATGACTGTATGAGATCTTCTAATTCTTCCTGCTTGTTTCCCAGTCTCCGTTCAAGTACAGGCACCTGAGGTAACAAGTTGATTGCCCTGATTTCTCAGGAAGAATGAGAGCACCTTCTCTGTTGCCCCTTCCTGTTTGCTCTTCCTCCAGGTCTCCTGCTTCCCCACATACCTCAGGGCATTGGTCTCCATTCCCCAGTGAACCTAGTTTAAATTCCTCCTCACTAAGTTAGCATGCATGTCTGCAAAGATGCTCTTCCCTCTCTCTGCCAGGTGGATCCCATCTCTTCCTAGCAATCCTCCTTCTTGGAACATCATCTCATGATCAAAGAAGCCAAAATCCTCCTGGCAACAACAGCTGCATAGCCAGGCAGCGATCTGGCTGGAACTGCTCCTGCCCAGGCCCTTTCCCTTAACCAGAAGGATTGAAGAGATCACCACCTGAGCCCCCACCCAGTTCACCCTTGCACACAGAGGCCTATAGTCACTTTTGCCAGGGGTCTCCCCTGGCAGTATCACTGGTGCCCACATGGATGAGCAGCATGGGGTAGTAGTCAAGAGGGCCAGATGAGTCTCGGCAATTCCTCCACGACATCTTGGATCTGGGCTTTGGGCAAGCAGCAGACTTTCCAAGACAACAGGTTAGGTCAGCAGATGGATCACTCCATCCCTCACAGAAGGGAGTTGCCAACTACCACCACCATCACCTGTTGCTGCTGCTTGGTGGCAGTGGTCTCAATCCTTCTGATTTTGAGGGAAGCCTGCCTGTCCTCATCCACCAATGGAACATGCTCTTCCTCCTCTGTTGTTGCTAGGGCTCCATATCTATTCTCCAGATGGACTGCTGTAGATGGAGATGAAGATTTCTGCCTGCTGCCAGAGATCACAACCTTCCAGCTTCCATCTTCCTGGGAGTCCATGTCCTCTCTCTTCTCTAGCGCTGCCTCTGGCAGTTCTTCCTTCACAGTGCTGGAGGTCTCCTCCAGCATCAAACTAATTAACTCTTCATGGGAGAGGATGCTTTGGAGCCTCACCACCTCCTCCTATAGCTCTCTTGCTTGTTCCCCAAAAGACAACACCAGGAGGCAACACTCACACCACAGGCACCCCACAACCTGGTCATCACTAGAAGGAACCTACAAGCTACAATCCCCACAGCACCACACCTGGACCTGGGTGGAAACCTTGATGGTGCATGGTCCTGCCTGGACAGAAACCTCACTGGTGCAAGAAGAGGCAGTGGTGGTGGCTCTGGCATTGCAAAATCCTCCAACCATTTCCCTGGGTCTCTTAACCTGCCTCTTCTTTCTTGCTGCCATTCTTCCAAAATACACCTTCCCTAGTAAACTTGCCTGGAAGCTGGTCTGTTTACTACTCATTGGCCCCCAAAAAGTTCCTTTTTCCCTTGCTTCCTCACACCAAGCTGAAAGGCTCCCGCCTCAAAGCAGGGTGGGGCAAAATTGACAAGGGAACTGCCTGCAAACTGCTGGCCCTGTTCATTTGCTCCCTGGTCACTTGGGGAGTCTCCTTTTATACCCTGCTGGCCCTGGACTGGCTCTGCCACCTCATTAGGGATTCTGTCAGGCACAGGCAGCAATCAGCAATCACTCAGCTAGCAATACTTCCAGCTTCTCAGAGCACAGCCTCCCCCCCCCCCCACACACACACATCCCACTAAACAACACTTAGCATGCCAAAGGCACAAGCAGCTCTGGATCACTTACCTTCCCTGGGCAGAACCTGGTGCCTGGTGCTTGACAGAGCACCTCCTTCCTCCTCCAAGAGAGTACCGCTTCCTCCTCTTACTCCCAGCAAAGTGCCTGCAAACTGCTTACCCTGTTTGCTGCCCCTGTTCACTCATTCCTGTTTTGAGTTCTCAAAGAGTGTGGTCAAAGGCCCTGAAACTACCTCAGCCAATTCTTTTGGTACCCTAGGGCATAGCGCATCTGGCCCTGTCAACTTGGAAGTATAACAGAAATATAAGCAATAAACACTTTTGGTCTGGTATGCAAGGAATCAGTAAAAACAGGAGCCCAGTGAAAGAATGGGGGATGTGGGGAACAGGTAGAGAAGATGTTTCATTGCTGGGATAGGGAAAGATAATATGTCCTGCAGCCTGCTTGTCTTTGTCTCTTCAGAGAGTCCTCCTATCCCGGAGTGCACCCTCTAGCCTTGTAGATAAGTTACAGCATGAGCTAAAGAGAAAATCTCAAAAAATCCCACTTGATCCATCCTTCAATCTTGGGAGCAAGAGGGACCTGAGTGCCCCAGTGAAATAAAGGTGGAGCACATGGTGTGCAGGTACAAAATCTAATTTCTTCAACTGTCCCTGCTAACCTGACATGACACAGCTCAGGGTTATATATGCATCTCTGCTCTCTAGCACCATATATATACCTGCTAAGAGGTGGGTTCTTATAATGTCTTTCTGCAAACCACGGCACAAAGCCCAGTTCAGGCTTGTCGCATAGTATGTCTGTTATGATGATGGGAAGATAGCCTAACTGGGACTACAGCCAGATAGTTAAAAAAATAACAGTACTGGTGGCTTGCAGAGAGCAAACGGCTTTCTTTGATGTGAAACACTATATATTCATAGAGGCCAGTCCTGCCAGCCTTTGTACACAGAGGCTCCTGTAGCAAAATCTGCACAGCTGGGCTGTTTCTTGGAACAAAGTGATAGGATTTGTTGGGACTGGAATAAAGAACGAGGGCCACTGGATCTTTAGATTGTGCCCTGGACAGCAAGAATTAACTATGCCATACATGGAGACCTCTATACACACAGAGTATCAATATCAGCAAATTCACTGCTGCCCATGGCCATCTTGCACAGCATGGTCCAAAGTCCTCTAAATTCCCCCCAGCCAGAAGCAGACATCTTCTGCACTGCTTAGAACTGGTATAAACTCCACAAGAGCCCAGACAGCAACAGGCATTTTAGGGAGAGCTATAGGTAGAGCAGAGCCAAGTGTGGCAGAGCACCCTTGGTGCCTGCCACTTTAAGGGCTTAGAGCAGGCAGCTGGGTGGCTGGCAGGTGTGGGCCAGCCCTGATGAGACTGTCACATGACCTCAGGAGGGCCATATGATTGGAGGAGGGGGGCTGAGTAGCCTCCATTTTAACTCAGGCCCTCAGGGATGAAGCAGCAGTTTTTGCTGGCTGCAGCCGTGGAGTGAACACCAGCAGGCTGGAGCGGCAGCGGCTCACAACATTGTGGATGTATATGGGCAGGCGCTATGGGGAAGAAGGAGGCTCTAAGTCCTGGGTATGACCAAAAACTACACCCTGCTGGGGTAGTATTGTCTGGTGGGGCTGCCCGTGGCAAGTTAGTCCCTGGAAATGCCAGACCAGTTGCTGCCCCAGTGAAAGGCGAGTAAGGGGTGCCTAATAACCCCAGCCCCCACAGCCTTATGGACTGAGAGAGCCCAGAGCTGAGTTGGAGTGTTAACTATCCAGAACAGTCAAAAGGGCCAGGGGCCCACCGCGAGAGATGCCCAGCGCTGGGGGCATGGGGTTCCAACTGGCCTGGAGGGTGAAGCCAGGGCCAGTGTGGCCAAAGGTCCCAGGGAGGTCTATAACCTAGAGGGAGAAGGGTAGCTGCCTAAGAAGGCCAGGTGTTAGGCCCTGGATGCCATCTGCAAGGCATGGGACACAGTATAGGGAAGGTCGGAGCGGTGTACATAGTACCTAGGCATCAGGGCAAGTAAATGGGCAGCTTCCCACCTGACTGACATCTCATAATCAATATCATCAAGGTGTGGCAGAAGAGGAAGGCGGACAGCAGACACAGGTGGGTGGGCCAATGACTGACCAGCCCCAGGATGCCCACCTGTTACATCAGGTTGTGGTCAAGCTTTTGAAATTAAGCCAGTGAATAGTGCACCCCGTGGCAGCCTCAGTGATGCCTTATCCTTGCAGTAGAGGCAAAAAAGACCCTCAGACCTCCTGAATAGGGAAGGTTAAGCTTGTATATCCTCATTTATGATGTTGCATTTTCAATCAGTGCAAGAACCTTGCCAAATAACAGTAACCTCTTACATTTATATGGCAGCCTTCACTCCACAGACTAAAAGCAATAAACTGCAGTGCACAAGCATGAATCTGTATGAACTCTGATAATGGTACACAGTGAACACAGTACTTGCCTCACCCTACCTGGAAGGGGCGCTATCAGCTAGATGACACAAGGTCACTGAAGGTCAATGGCACAGCCATCCATTAGGACAGAAAGCTAAGAGTACTGCAGGCAGCAGTAAGGCTAGAAGCATCACAGTAAGGGGGTGTTCAGGAATGTAACAGACTATGGTAATGCAATAAACTAAGAGAACACAGTGTAAACATCATGTCTGTACAGTAAGTGTCACATGATCATTAGTAATCATGAAAATCAGGATCTTTACTTTACAATCCAAGCAAGGAGGAGGAAAAGGGCAGACTTGCAAGAAGCAATCGGGGGCACTGTATGGGGCTGTGCTTTGGAATTTCTCTCAGCTGTGTTGTCTACTTGATTCAGTACTAACAAAACAGCAGAGCATCCTGTAGTGATACTATTTTTGCCTGGGGTTTGAACTTCAATGAAGAATGATAATAACTGTGTGTTGTGTTTTGTCATTTTTCTTCTCTGATATCTTTGGGGCTCTTTCAGTATTGTTGTTGTTTTAGCATCAACACCTAAAAATGCTCTGGTGTGCTGAGCCTGGGGCATTGAGGCTCTCTTGGGTTTCCTATTTTTGGCTCGTTGATCTGTGTTCTGGTATTTTTATTATTTGATTTGTTTAATAACAAACAAAAGCTGTAATAATAAGTGTCCTGGGACCTGAAGGTCACTGAAGGATCAGGCATTTGCTAAAGGAAGGAATGCTGCCTTGATAAAGAGGAGAAATGAACTAGGAGGAGAAACTGATACTCAGCAGGAGGGAAGGGGTTACACATCCAATGCCTCAGACACTTTACAAATTTCTATCAGAGGATGAAGCAGGAAAGAGAGGAATAAAGCAGGTTCTTGGGTTGTGATAAATGAGAGAGGTCTAGCTAACTCCTTGCACTGAGTTTTCTGTCCTTATCAGTGGTACCATTAATAATAATACTGAATGCTCATAGACGGGTGTTTTGCATCTTAGATCACTAAGGGCCCCATTATCACCAGTCCTTATTAACCTTCAAAGGCCCTTCATTTTCCACCGTCATCCTCCACTTGGACATTCTGCTTGAAATTTGGCTCCAGCTAGGGCTGTGATAGGGATTGACATCCTCCTAGACTGGAGAAAGACATTCAAAAAGCCTGACCCTGAATTGATTAGTTAGTCTAACCTGCAAAGCTTGAACTGATTTGGAGGTGGATAGACCTTCCCTTTCAATTCCAGATGTGTAGGTACATGCCTGCAGTGGTTCAGGCTAGAAACTGGGGGGACTCTAGAGCATCCCCCCCTCCCTTTTACAGTGCTGAGCTGAGGTGTGGGGCATGGCCAGGTCCTGGCAGGACCTCTGATTAGGAAAGGTTGTAAACCCCTCACCCTGCCTGCACCATCTCAGGCTTTTCCCCACTCACTGTTCAAGGGGCAGGAGCATTGCCAGACCCTGCATCTGTTGATACTGAGTTTTTCAATCTCCATCTCCCTGCTTCTTCAGACTATCTGCAAACCAGGTCATTTTTAACACCTTTCTCTGTCCCTTCTTGTAGACTGCCAGATTGCAGCCAGTGTATCAGCCCATCAAGCCCTCATTAGTTTCAAGCTTTTCTTATCTGCAGGGTACATTCGCAAGCCACTAGCTGTCTGCCTTTATTCCAGTGAAATTGGAGACCCACACAGACACTTCTCAGCATTAGCTAGCACTGGGGGCAGGGGGGAATGGCCAAATGCCAGGTCCCTGTGCTGAAGTCCTTGCCATGGGAGAGGGATAGGAGGAGGGGATCCCTGCTTGAGCAGCCAGTGGGAAGTGGGGTGGAGGGGGGGGGGAAGCCTGGCAGGTGCTGCAGTCCCTCAGCCAGTTGGAGCTGTGATAGTGCTCCAGCTAAGAAGGAGAGGGGTGGAGCCGTCCCTGCTCTGCTCCAGCACACAGCCCCACCCAGCCCAGAGAGCATGCTGGGATGCTGGGGGACTCTGATTTAACTTAAACCAGGAAGGGGTCTGGGACAAACATTGTATGAACTGGCTTGACCCAAACCATTTAAGTCTGATACTACATTCAACCAGGTTTATTTCAAATCGCTTTCAACCATTTTCAAACTGGTTTATGTGCACTGAACATCTGTTCTGTTACAGGTTTAAACCAGTTTCTGACCACTGAATCCGGCTTATGTGTAATGTCTGTCCCCAGCCCTATAGGCAAGTGTGGTGAGGCAGCACAGAGGAGAAATCAAATGTGCACAATGCCCAATACACAATATAAAAGCAAAGGCATCCTGTGTATTGGGGATCATGCTTTTAAATGGTTTAGCTTCCCAGACACAGGAAATCTTATGAGTTGGGGGTGGGGAGGGTGCTGCAGCACTTTCTGATTATCAAAGACATTTGGAAGATGCATTTCAGAACACCTTAAGTTCCATGTATTGGCCAAAAATGGACAGAAAAGTACCTGAATCTACATGCATCTGTTTCAGGAAACACCAGCAAATAAGAGTCTCTCTGTCCCTATTCTAAAGAAAAATATGCCTCTAGAATGAACTAGGGGAAGAAGAAAGTGATCTAAATTCGTTTAGATGTTAACTTCTCACCCACTGACCCCAAAGGTGAGAGAGTAGGAATTTTGCTTGCACTTAACCTTGGGCTAAGGACTGTTCTGTATGCTGACCTAAATCAAATGTCCCAGCGTCATTAGCCTTTGTGAAGAGTCTACAATGTCCTTTGTGATGCCCAGAGTAGTCATAGCTGTGTACTATTATTGGAGGCAATCTAGCAAGTAATAGATGTGGACATGCAAAGCACACTAACTGTAGCTGGTATTGAAAAGGGGAGGTTGGAGAAAAGAGAGCTGTCAGTCATGTGGAATAGCATAATTAGTTGAGGACAAAACCTGCAGAGATGGCTGTAAATAGCCAAGCATTCATGGAAGCCTTGAAGCCCTCCATAGATCACAGCAGAGTGTAAACTGAGTAACACAACAGCAACACAATGGAAGCCTGAACGTTTTAAAATAGACTCAGTCTTTTATTATAAAGGTGACAATTTTTTGGTTAGTCTTTGTACTGAGTGATTCCAAGCCAATTGACAGGAAAATACAAAAGTAGGTGACGTCTTGGGAAGGAAGCAATCAAACAGTATCAGTGTTTCTCTTTCAGACAAAAGAAAAGGGTCCTGATACCAAAGAGTAAGGGCCAAATAATCTCTTGCTTATGCAGCATTATGGTTAATTTTTATTTATATCAGAAATGGAGCTAAACAGGCTGTCTTTTCTGACCAGCCTTTCAACGTTTTGGCATTTGCTTGTCTGAACTGTTCTAAATCTCTTCAGTCTAGAAACCGGACTGAAAAGTTCCTAAGACAGGATTTCTAGCAAAGCCCCAAACCAGTTCCTGGTTCCAATCAGGTCAGATTTCATCACCTCCTGTCTATAGAACTGCACAGGACAAAAAGAGACGAAGCACTGCCAATCCAACAATGATGAATTAACACTTTCTAATGCCCTGCATCAGGACTGAAATCGTTGATGGTAACACATAAAACCAAAGGGCAGGAACTACTCAAAAATAAAACAGATCTTTGCTCCAAGTTCCTGTAGGCCACCTGTTGAAATGTCAAGTACCTAAAAGGAAGCATTAAAGAGTCCGGTTCCCATTGGTTTAAATCAGTATACTTGGATCTCATGGTTCAATCACAAGGTATATAAGCGGATCTAGTCCACAGCCTCCCAAAAGATTACAGAAATCCCAGAGGCTACAGTGTTAACGCATCACTGAATCAAGTAAAAAATAAAAAGGAAATAAGTTCTATGAAAGATCATCTGGGCCTTCCTTTATTCCCGTTCTCTTTCTTAACCATTCAGTGTTCTTGGTTTATAAATCACAAACATGTCACCTAAAAAAAGGTGCTTTCTTCAGTAGAAATTCAACCACCTAAAATTTTCAGTTTAAAAAGCCAGAAATATTTGACTTGATTCAGAAATGCTGTGAGTCAGCTACACAGGACTTTAAATGCAAGGGCTTATTCTCCCATTGCCTTCTATAGGGTGACTCCATCTTCCACCAGTGTCTGCCATCTTGGGGAGGGGCAGTGCATCCGGGGAGTCCCTAGCTGTAGGGCACAGACGGGCTGTAGTTTGGTCAGAGACCCTGGGCTATGGATGTTCAAGGGGGCATAAGCCAGTTCAGCAGCAACTCTCAGGAGACTCTATTGTGCTACATTTGAATGGAAATATTCTGCCTTTGCCAAAAAAAAATTCAACATTGTTACACAGGAAACATACTTTTCATGAACAGTTTAGGAAAAAATCCATTTTTTGGTTGAGTAACAATTTGACACAAAATGTTGACCAGCCCTCATAAATCCTGTATTAAAAAACATTACTGTAAAGACATCAGATTCCTGCAGTTCCTTTAGTGTACAAAGAATTAACCCAGCTTTAGGCTCAGAGGAAAAGCAGGTGAAGAGATGCCCTTTGGATTAGTGAAACAGATTACAGTATATCTGTTTTGATTTATTTTTAAGAATGTAATGTTGCTCCCAGCGTTTGACTTAGTTGACACTTCGACTCTTGTGGTGGGGTCTGCAAAAAAAATTGGCCGGGATCAGGGCAGTCTGCACAAGTCCCTGCCACTACCATTGGGCTGGGGCCAGTGGTTTTGGCAGCCAGAAGCCACCACCACCTGGGCATAGGGTGGGTTGGGGGGTATACACAGTAGCACATGGGCTCTGGGCAGTTGTGGGAGGAAAGGAAGGGGCTCTTGTCTCTTATGGGGGACTCAGCCCGGCCCCCCCCGAACTCCCCAATAATTCACACCCTGGTTGCTCCGTCTGAGGAAGGATAATAATCCCTCCATGAGGGATAATAATCCAAATCAAAATCATCATGCACCACCCTTGGCTCTAGCTAATCTTTCTGTGTAGTTGTTTTTTTATAGAGCTGAAGTCAAGGTGCAGTATCTGTTCTGTAACTGGAATTGCCAAAGCACAGATGTTTAAGTTGCTTCATCTATCGTCTTGCAGAATCATATCTCAAAGTCACTGCTGTGCTGATACAGTAATGACTGAGGTCCCAGGAGCTCCTGTGTTAGAACTTTCCCCACACACAGCTCTAGTTCCTCTCTCTCTTTTTTTCAGAGGTGCCTTAACAACTGTTACCTTGCCATTCTTAAGGGTGAGGCAAGCCTCCTCACTGAGAAATATAAACTCCGTAAACCAAATCCTGAAACCACCAAGTCCCACTGGGCAAGATCCTGATAGGTGTAAAGCTCCTACAGCAGTGGTTCTCAACCTTTTTAGACTTGAGACACCACTTGGAAAATGCCAGCTCTCAGTTTTCGCTTTTTTTTTTGTCTACAGAAAAATAATACGGTAATACTTCTGTTGCAAAAAACTCAGACCACTGCAGGTCAGAATAATTTTAACGATACGGATTCCTATTTAAAATCTCTAGGTTTATCTTGTGAGTCATGTTTGCCAACCTAAGCAGTCCTAATGTTGTGCGGCAACCTGTGGCACCCTTGAAAGGATGTCAAGGTGCCGTGCCACCCTAGTTGAGAATCACCATCCTACAGGTTTTAATGGGAATTGCAGATTCTCACCATTGCAGAAACCTGACTATTGGCCTTTGGCCTTTTGGGCTCTTTGGGTGTGCAATCTAATCATTCCTGTAATCCTTCCCAGACACATCTAATATGAGCAAACACTCTCCCAGTGGGGAATCAGAAAGCTTTGCCATGATCATTCACCATGGCTCTTGGTCTTGATCGAGGAACAAGGGTCTGAGTTTTCCATAACTTCCTCCACCAAGACATTAAATGTTTTCCTACGCTACCCCTCCTTCATAGAATAATAGAAAATTAAGGATGGAAGGGACCTCAGAAAGTCATCTAGTCCAACCCCCACTTACCTTGCCATGATGGATTCAAGTGTTTCTTCTGCCTTCCTTGGCCCCATAGAATTGGTAAATGGTCCAACAAGTCAACTCCTCTGGCCAGCATCCCATCAAAGGATAAGGACAAAAAGGGTCTGCTCCTCAGTTTAGCAGCAGATGAATAATATGTGGGAAAGCCTTGAGAAGATGTTCTTTGTATTACCTAGGATTTGCCATCCTTATGCACATTGCCTGATGCTTCATGACTGCTCCCTACTCAATGGAGCCAGTTGTGGAGCAAACATTACTCCCCTGTGAGTAAGTTCAGAGTGAAAAATGAATGGAACAGCAACTCTCATTAAAAAAATGTCAGCCCAGGAAAAGAAGGAAGGAATAGCTGAGAGAGCAGTGTTGCTCTGAAAATGGGGAAAATGATCTGAATGTGCACCCCTCTCTCCAAGTGACTAGTAAGTTCTGTGTTCAGCCTGTGGATTTGAATAGACTGAAGCACAAGATTCAAACTGTGCTGAACTCTACCCCAAAAGCTCTCTCAAATTCACTTAAGTCTTCTATTATTTTCAGGCATAATTAAAACATCCCCCTATTTACATGGATGCAGCTCTTAATTTGCTAAAAACCGGTAAGCACCCAAAAAAAAAAGTAAAACACACACACACATGCAGAATGTGTGATTTCAAGATGGACCAAGCCCTTTCAGTATCTTTTTTCTAAAAAGGTTTTACTATTGAAAAAAAGATTTACTGGGAGAGAGATTCTCTCATGCAAGGTACATTTCTCATCTAGCCTCTCTAAGACTGTGGGCAATCTAATGTGATAATTCTAAAATAAAAATATGAAATTACTGTTAAGGTTGGTAAATACAGTTTGAGACAAAAATGTATTGCTGAACATGTGTATAAAATAAATAAATAAATGCTGTGAAAATCACGAGTTGTTACACAAGCAGTTCTGACTCCAACCCTGTTACAAACATTAGCATGGAAGAGAAAAAATCTCTCTGACTGGCACCCAAGGTTTGTTATGGATGGCATCTATGATTCTCTTCTAGGGTCCAGTCCAAAATGGTATGAAGGGGGTTTTTTAGAATTTTTCTTTTCTTCTCTGATTGACTACACTGCCTGCTGCTTCAAGTGAAAAAGCTATATTTTACTGTCTGCAATAGTTAACACTTGTTTTGCCAGATGAGCATATTTTTCCTTGAGCAGCAATGTCACATCTGCAACCATCACCCTCCACCGATGCAGTCCTGTCCCATGGCCAGAACAATGAATGGTAAAATCACACTCAAGAGTATTATACACTGGGCCCTGATTATGGTACAGCTATTTACACCCTGGCTGTGTGAAGTGGATGGGCTAGATAATCCATCTGTGTCCAAAGTGCAAAGAGTACAAGCCACAAGGGTAAAGGTAGCTTATCTCAACTGCTCTCTACTGCTGACATAACCTTTGTGCTATCTCTATGAAAAACAGGCTGAAAATCATTTACGGTTTAAATTAAAACCGTGAATAGCACCCTGAAAAAGATTAGGGACAAATGTATTCCCTGCAGCCAGAATTTACAGTCTATATGTGTGAGGTGTCAAAAAATACACAGTGCTGTCATTCTGAAATGTCATTCTGCATTAACTGAAGTTTTCAAGTAATCTGTTTCCGCAGGGGGCTCAAAGTTAGCATATATATGGCATCCTCCAAGCAGCTCAAGCGCTTGTAAATTTAGACAGTTTATATCCTGGTGCTCTAAAGGTACATTTATGCTGCAGGCACATCTCTGACTGAAGCGAATGTAGGCATATCTGAGCTACCTTTAAACTAGCTGTCTCAGGTACTGTTAGCAGAGCACCTGCAGTAATGCAAAGCTCCATGCAGGCTGCAGAAACTCCAGAGAAGCTGGGTAAAACTTGGTCAGGGAGTACACCCTGAGTTTCATGCTACTGTACGTACACTAGTAGAGGTACTTGAGCCTGCCAATTTAAAAAGAGTTCAGGCATGTGGACTTTATGGGAGCCTATAAGTACATCAGGGGCATATGTCAGGGCCTGGGGGAGAATCTATTCACCAAGGCCCCCTGAGGGAGGACAAGAAATAATGGGCACAAACTGATTGAAGATCACTTCAGGCTAGACCCAAGGAAAAACTTTACAAGTTGAGTGCCAAGGATCTGGAACAGGCTCCCCCAAAGCTGGTACAGTCATCCACCCTGGCTATCTTCAAAAGGTGTCTTGACGCCCATCTTGCTGGGGTCATCTGATCCCAGCAGTCTTTCCTGCCAAAGTACAGAGATACTGGATGACCCTTCCAGCCCCTAACATCTATGAAACTATGAAACCATGTCTACTCAAGCTGAAGGCACAGCAATGAGTGCAATGTGCACATACCCTAAGAGGAATTCTTTCTCCCAGGGGAAGAATGCTATAAACAGACTCTACCATAATATTCCAGATATCCAGGCCCATGCACATTCAAATCAACGGGAAACCTCCTGCTAGTTTCAGTGGTCCAGGAGTGCTGTCACCAAGTCCCATTCCCATTTCCCTATTCACATAGTGATAACAAACAAGGCTTTGTTTCACATTCTCTTAATTTCTCCTGCTGCAACACAAGCAATAAAAAAAAATTTAAAAAAAAACCAGAAGCACTAGAGCTGCTGACACCTCCTGGAAAGCTTGGGAAAGACTCTACTTAAAAAGCAACTGTATTTATGGCACGGGGCTGAGGGAAGCAGGAGGTACAATCATTCTTCTCTCTTTTTCCTTGGCTCCAGAGCACTCAGTTAAGCCACAGACTTATCCTTTGGGTCGCATCAGTAAAACTGACACTCCAGCCTCAGGGAATTCTTTTATCTGGCTGGACACCAGGATCAAATACAGCCTTGCTTTCTTTTAGCTCCCTCATCCTTTGAGTCATGAGCCACAAAGTGTAAAAGTCTTTTGCTCTTCCCTTGTTCAGGAATTAATTTCAGTCAAAAGTTTTGGAGTAAGAGTAAAATCTCAGTTTTGGAGTAGGAGTAAAATCTCAGTAAAGACTTTGAAATCAGGCCCCTAGAAAAGAGCATCTTTATGGTCCCCCAAAAGTGAATGGTGCATCCTCTAGTCTCAATACTTTTAACCTGTCCCTCAAAGCTTGGGGTCTTTGGGCATCAGACATGTAGATTTAGGACATAGCCATTTAGCTTTGTTGGGATTATTACCACATTTATAACTAAACAAACAAGCCTGAGCAAGGGTACAAATGGGACTGAAGGAAGAATACTCATTTGTTAACCTAGACAGCTACATCTTTAAACTATTGTTAAATGAAGCAAAGATGGACAAGTGATGGTGTAAAGGGAGTCATGGAGGGCCATGTTGTTCCTCCTCTAGGAACATGAGTGAGATGGCAGCAGGCAGGATACAAAGGCCAGCTAAACTATTACTTGCATGAATTTGGGGAAAATTCCAGCAGCTGCCACTAAAAGCCCTATGGAGACTGTAGAAGCTGTAAATATACGTGGAGAGGAAGGACACATTAAGCCTAGGTTTGGGGAGATTTAGGCTCCTGTTCTGCCATAGATTTGCTGCTCTGCCTATGTCTCCTTGGGCAAATCACTTTGCCTTAGTTCTTCATCTGTAAAATGTGGATAATAGCATTTTCCTCTCACACAATACTGTTGTGTGGGAGGAAAATGGTGGTGATGAGAGAAAAATAGTGGTGATGGGAGTTGTATAAATGCCCAAGACCAAAGAGAATGGAGCTGCATTTATCTGGGTCACTGTTCCACCTTTGTTTTCACTATACTTCCCTATCATCTCTCTATAGGTGTCTTCACTGATGCCATCAGTCATTTTGAATTGAGTTCAGTGCAGACTGTCCTAAATCAGGTGCACTCTCACACGCATACATGCTCACACAGTGCTTTCTTATGGAAACCATACTGTTGTTCTTTCTTGTAGCAAGAGTAACAATTATTGTAGCAAGGCTGTACATGGTTGCCCTTTGCAAACCAAGCAATTTGCTGTATTGCTAAGAACAAAAGAAAAGAAGTCTCCTGCTTTAAGTTCTACATTTTTCTTGTTTTTTAGCCATGACCCTACTAGTTACTCCTGGTTTATTTTATTAAATGTAAACAGTATTGTTGACAGTATAGGCTATTTTCTTATATAAACTACAATATCAAAGGAACCAGATAGGTAACATGAGGTCAGTGCAATGTAGAGAAAGCTAACACTCGTAAAAGGTTTCTTGACAATTTGTTTTTAATCAGATTGTGACATCTTTCCTGAACCAGGTAAGTTATTCACCTAACTCAAGCAACAAGTCAATTACCTGCACTTCTCTCATATGCTCCCATGATAGCTGTCGGGGGGTTTATTTATCCTGGCTGCTGCTAAAATGCTTTCTGAGCCAGAGGCAGTGTCTCTGAAAGCAAGGCCATGTAGGACAGAGAGCAAAATTCAGCTCTCACTTCTAAACACAAAGTGATTGAAGGCAAGGAGGTGTGAGAAACTTTGAGCCAGCTCTTCAGGCAGCAAATGGTAACAAGAAACTAGCATTTACACCAGTGATTCATGACTGGTTCATTCTCAGCCACCATTTCTATTCACCTTCATACTCTTCCATATCCCTTTGATCTCACCTGAGGGAAAGAACAGCCCCCTTTGCACGACATGTTCCAGTCCCCCTGCCCCCCAGTCTGTGGAGGTTTGTAGATCAGCAGGGAACCCAACTCCAATCATTCACCCTGCAAGTTTTTCAGGGTCTCAGGTGAAGCTCCAGAACTTTGCTGTCAATTTGTATCCCCCTTTATTAGATGGAATGTGGTCAGTACTAACCAATCTCCTCACCTACAGTAGAGTAGCACACATTGTAAGCTTTCCATTTCCAATACATGTGGGGCTTAGCAACATGTTGCTATAATTAACATTGAAGTAAATTAAATTAGATCTATTTTTTTCATTCTCACTTCAGCAGCTGACAGGGGATGGGCATGTTGCAAGGATGCTTTGAGAGTGGGTGCAAAAATTCATATCAGGACAAAGACCAATGCTTTGACGTTGCAGCACAGTAAGTTTAGATTGCATATCCAGAAAAAGTTCTTCACTGTTCGAATAGTGAGGTCATGGAACAGACTGCCTCAGGGAGTTGTGGACTTTCCATCACCAGACGTGTTCAAGAAGCTGGATGGCCACTGGTCAGGGATGGTCTGAGGCCTGTGTTCTTCTATGCGTATTTCTCATGCTTCTGAGCTTTGCTGGTTGCCCACACCTACAATTCCTGCTGCACATCAGGCTTTTTTTAAGCCTCCACTGGGGCACTGGGTCTTGGCTACAGTCTAGGCTTGGGACTTTGGCTGGGCTGTGCCAATGCTCCTTCTGGGACCAAAGCCAAAGGTTTCCGGATAAAAGATGTTGCCCCTCCACTCAGAGTCAAACCAATCACCACAACTGTGGTCAGGAAGGAATTTTACTCCATGGTCAGATTGATATGGATTGTGGAGGGTTTACTTTCTTCTGCAGCGGGGTACATGACCCTCTACCCAGGATCTCTTGAGCATATATCAACAACATTTCATAAAAGCAGGACATTGACTGCCATGGTTCCCTTACTTTACTTGTAGCAGGTTTGGGTGTGAGGTCTGTACTGTATCAGGGTTAAAGGTAGTTTTATGTAGACTTTAGATTATGGATTGTATAGGCTGCTTTGGATAGGGATGATCCTCTCAGGCATGGAGTTGGACTAGATGACTTCTGGAGGTCCCTTCCAGGCCTACTCCTCTATGAGCACTTTTATGCATGCTCCAGGGGCAGGGGGGTGGCGGTGCTTTAATTACAGTGGCTCTGAGCATCCTCACACTTAAAAATGCTGGCCAGGGCTCTTGAACTAAAGCTCATTCAGTGAGCTTTAGTTCAAACTGCCCATCACCATTTTTAAGGGCAGGGTCACTGATACTCGAGATGCAGGAGGCTGCTGCCATGCTCCAGCAGACTCAATTAATCAAGTCTGCTCCAGTGCACTGGAATTCCAGATGTTGGAACAGCCTGGCTGCTTGTGTATAGGCACTCTGTGAGTTTAAGTTTAAATCAAGTTAAGAATTTCCTTACAGTCATTTTACAGACTGTAAAGCTAAGAAACCCGTAAGATTTTTTTAAGCTATTACAATTTTGTATGTAGATAGGAAGTATATTTTCCAAAGGAGCTTAAATCCCAGTGACTTTCAATAAAAATCAGGGTCTTAAATGCCTAGGTCCATTTTGGAAATGAGGCTTAGGCTCCTAAAAACATTTAGGCACTTCCATCCAAAAACAGAGGTTGAGGATTAAGCAGTTCAAAAAAAATTAGTCCGATTCTCCTCACTCACATATGTAGATCAGAAATCATTCACTTAATTCAAAGGGGCTGTAATATTTGAAAAGGGAATCTGGTTCATTGACATATTTTAAAATCCTATTAATAATTTAATTTAAGGATGTAAGGATTTCTGGAATAAGCAAATAGCCATTCTGAAGAATCTGGTACTACTAGCTGTTCACAAGCTACAGTGTGAAGTTGCAAGAGAAACAACGGAAATTCATTGATGGAGAAACATAAAATTAGATTGGGTAAAGTCCTGGAGAACAAACTTCAGGGGGAGAGCCCTGCACATGTTCCAACAGGGATCCAAAGGGGAGAATTAAATCCAAGAACTATCAAATGTGTATAATCTCTAATTCTTTATTCTGTGACCTCCTTGTACAGACCTCATACGCCTGTCTACACTAGCTCATTGCTTCTCTCATCTGAACAGTCCAACTCCCAAGGAGTTAAGGGACTGATTTCTCCACAGTATAGCACCTAACTTCTCCCAGATGGACTGCTCTTAAAGAATGGCATCTTCCACAAGAAATCAGCCTTGCCACCTGATGGAGTCCAAATCTGTCACCACAGACTACTTCACAGTTTAATTATTTGTCCCCATACTGTTATCAAAGGAACATGAGTAGCAGAACCCTTTTGCAGGGCTTTGCTTTATTCTTGATTTTAATGTTTACTTCCTTTACCAAGTACGAGAACTATCTTGGCAACCTGAATCTTTGTGTGCTCCAGCAACTGTTACCTGAAGAGACTGTTCACACAAGGAACCAGGCAATCAGAGGTTGCAGCAATTGTATTTTCAGGGATATCTTTCACTCACTAATGCAGCTGCATAGCCCAGAGGAGGGTGACAAAGTCCTTTTACTCAGCTCAGGAAAGAAACAGCCAGTCAGACGTATGGGGTTATTTTTGTTTGTCTGATGTTATAGTTAGTACAAGTTCTCAAGGGTATAATCGCCATTACTCGGAGTCTTTCAATGAGACCGGAGAAATCTCACATACATACATGCAATTCTACTGCAACTCAAAAATAAAACAAAAACAAACAAAAAACAGTTGGTAAGCCAAAAGAAGGAGATAAATGGTAGAGCTGTATAACCTGTATTATACTGGAATACAGAGTAGATGATCAGAGCAGCCCCTTTTCTCCTTAAAATCTATTAATTTCTGAACCTATATTCACAGCTGTTGCTTTCTGCACTAGGAAGAGATGCATTTCATTTTATTTGCCAATGAAGCAATCTTTATCTCTAAAGGCAATACAGCATGTAAAGCCTTTGAAGATTCTTCAGCATGAAAACCTCTATATCAAGTCTACAAAAAGGATAATGTTTATATCAGGGCTTTACTTTCCAAAAACACATGGAGGAGCAAGACACCTGTATCCCAATGAAAGCAATCACCTATGAAAAACCTCAGTCCACTATGAAAGGATAGGGTATAAGCGATGCAGATGATAATCCCTTGCAATGAGACCAGGGTGCATCACTGCTCTGTACACTGCATAATCAAAAGACAGCCTCTCCTGTCTGTACTGACAAGAGCCAGAATTAGCATGCGACAGCCGAGGGGAAGCACACCCCGCTACAGCTGCTGATGACTGATTGATGTTAAGCAGGGATGCCCAGTGGATCACTTTCTGCAGGCAGGCAGCTGACTTCTTCTTTCTCACTATAATGCACAAGTCGTTCAATGCTGGCACCAACTTCAAAGAACCTGTTGGTTTCCCAAACATTATCTCTAGTTTATTGGAGTGTGTAACTCATGTAGCCACAGGACCCCCAACTAGCAAGACATGCTGATGACATGTATTTCCTGCGATTTAATGTCTGATTTGCCACTAATCAGTCCTGATTTCCCCCTTGACCCATTTGGATGCTACCTCAGTCCCACATGAAGAGAACAGCGGGACAGACAGAGCTGAGTTTCAAACTAAGTTTTGCTACCTAAGTCCTGGTGCTGGTAACTGTAAGTTCACCAGAGGGACTCAGCTGTAGCAGAGAAGAGTAGATGATACCCACCCTGCCAAGAAAGAGAGCAATGCTTGCTAGAGGAAGGCCACTGCAGGCTGCACCCTCTCACAGCTTCCATATATGAATTTATCCATCCAGAAACTAATATAGCTCCTCTACCTGGCATCATTCCCTGTCCTTTCATGCAACCCCTTTTTGCTGGAGGATCAGAGCCTCCATGGCCCAGAAAAATTTAATTTATACTTCCCTCCTCATGCTCTAGGAAATCCATCCAAGAATGAAACGCAAATACTCTTACTTGAGCTCACCATCTGGACTCTAGTTAGGAGGATGAACCGTGACCACACTCCTGCAACCTGCACCAACAGAGCACTTCCCAAACTTAGTAATCTCCTCCCTTCCTGGGACTTGTGCAGATGAATTCATTGCCACTGACCTCTTCCAAAGGAGGAAGCAGTGACATCAATATCTCTTATTTCTTTCCTGCTGGATTCAGTTGACAAAGAGTTAAACATTGCAAAATTCAGCCTGACTGATTTCCTCCAAACAACAGGTAAGACTGTGCAATATATAATCATTTGCCATGTGTCATCTGTTCAGCACAAGAGAAACATGTTTCCTGAGGGGGTGGGGGAGGAACACTCCAGAAAGGGCTCACCTAGTCAAATAAAAGGCCAAGAAAGGGACCTCTCTATTTCCGCATGCTACCTTTTGAAGAACAGCTGACACAAAGCATCCCCCATAAGAACAATCTTGTCTGCCTAGCCCATCAATATATAGCACCAATAGCCAGGCACTATTGTATTCAGTCTCTTTTTTGCCACTTAAGAAAGTTGTATAAAACCAAGATTTGTCTTTGGTTTCTTTTTCAAGTGAGTTTTGGGCTATTGCCACAATCATGCCAGAATCCTGACAATGGAGACTGAAATCCCCTCGCCACAGGGCAAGAAAGAAGCCCTTCATTTCCACTCACTGCCCTCTTATCACACATGCTTCAGAGGAACCACTCTAGCTATTCAAGATCTCATTTTGTATGATATTCATTCCTGAGAACCTCTATAACACAAACTGTCTATCCACTGGCTTCCCTTGCTTGCATTCTCTCTTTCCCATTCACATCACAATTGCTTGAGACTGTGGTGAGAAATGCATAGTGTCAAAGAGGTTTATGACTGGGTGGGGATTAACACAAGCCATATAACCCAACCGTTTCTTGTTCAGTGACTCTTGTTAAAGCCATTTAGTCTGTGAGCACTGGCTATCAGCCCAAAAAGTGGCACTTCTCTGTAGACACTAAACTGGGAGAAAAGAGGGAAAAAAGGATCTTTGAAGTTTCACCATGCTGCTTCATCATGTAAGGAGACTTTCTCCTACTGATGGCCATTGGCAAGATAGAGCATATGGCACAATCCCTCACAACTTACCTTCCGCATTCTTTGCCCTCAAGGTCACAATGTATTTCTTCTAGGCCCAGCATGCTATAGCAAATAAGGCATTTGATGCCTAAAATTACAAAATCTTAGCTTTGTTACGGTGTCTGGCTACAGCTCCCAATAGCATGAATTTGAGCCCTATTCTGGATTTGTGCCCAGTGCCGCCCTGAATCAACCTAGCTGTGACTGGGTACTTCATTCAGGCTGGAGAGATAACGGCAGCCAGACATAATGCTTTCCACATCTCTCCCTTCTGTGCTGTTGGCTACAAAAGCTGGTGTTCCTGAACCATGCTACCTCAGGATTACTTTTGACCTTTTCTCCTACTTGACATGAGAAAGGGAGCCAGATTCAGGCACTGAGTTGTATACTCAGTCATTTAATTTATTAAGTCATTTCTTCTTACAAATGCTTTGTTCAACATTGTACAAAACCTAATGAAAATGCTAGTCCTAGTTGCAGAGCAAAGCTCCAAGGAAAAGTCTAAAGCAAAGCGTGTCAGGGGATGGAAGGGGGAGGTCTAACCACAGCTTGAAATTGATGTATTTTAGTCTTTCTTTCCAGACACTTTTACATGTGCTGTCTGGAAATTCTCACAGTCCAGCACAGTTTTAAGCAGGATTTTTATTATTATTACAGAAAATTTTCCTCTTCAGAGACAGATTTCTTTATTTTTCCTCCCTTGATTATTTGGAATGAATCACCCATGCCTTCTCCTCAACTGTGGGTCAATGCTTCTTTTGTTTGTATCTTACAGGTTTTCCTGAACCGATGACCTGTGTTAGGTACAAGAATCAGGCTAGATGAGAATAATGGTTTCTTCTAGCCTTTGAACCTGTAAGTGGAATTAAGGCTCTGTCAAAATCAAAAATAAAACTCCTGTTGATTTCAATTAAGGTGGTCTAGCACTTACATATCCCTCAGTTCATAGACTTTAACGCCTGATGATGCAAGCCTGCTGGAGTTTACAGACCAGGTGAGTATTAATCCACACAGCTACCTTCTGAGGTAGGAAAGTATCTATTCTGCCCATTTTGCAGCTGGGGCAGATGTGTCACAAAAAAATTAAGGGATGTTTCAAGGGCAGCCGAGGAAGTCAGTCTCAGGCCCACATATAAAATCCAGAAGTCCCGATTCCTTGTATACCTCCATTAGGTATGTCTAATGTGTGTAATACCTTTGGGCATGCCTATGCATGCATTGACATGCTTTAGTTAATGTGCATTAAATCTAGTATGTCCAGGCACTTTTACACATGGAGGGAGGGGGGCAGCACTTTAATTAGAGCAGCTCAAAGAGCTACTCAAATTAAAGCACTGCCACATCTTGTGTATCAGCATCCCTGCACTTAAAAATGGTGGCAGGGGTGCTTAAACTAAAGCTCATTTGAGCTTTAGTTTAAGTGCCCCCACTGCTATTTTTAAGTGCAGGGACGCTGATACACAAGACACAGTGGACTGCTGGAGCGTGCCAATTGCCACGCTCCAGCAGACTTCATTAATCAAGTCTGGTCTGACATGCTGGAATTCAGCTTGCCAGAGCAGCCCCCGTGCTCATGTATAGCTGCCCTCTATTGTGAGATACTAGAAAAATGCATATTAACCTGTTGTAATGTGCAGTAACTAAACAGCATGGGGTTCCTACACATGCGCAGAGTCTGCTCTGACACGCTGAAAATCCAGTGCATCAGAGCAGACAATTAATCAAGTGTGGTGTACCACGAGAATTGATGCATTCCAGCAGCCTTCCATATCACATCTATCAGCATCGCTGCATGTCTCCATGCTGAAAAAATGGCAGTGGTACGCTTTGAAATAAAACACATTCAATAAGCTTTAGTTCAAAGCACCCCACCACCATTTTTTCAGCACGGGGACACGCGGTGACACCAATATGTGACACATGGGCACTTTTAATTGGCGTGGTTTGCTAATTAAATCATCCCATGCCGCATCCCACAGTACATGCAAAAATGCCCACAGTTTTTAAGTGGTGCTTAATGCACATTTGTCTATTTTAATGGGCATTAACTAAATAGCAATTTTTTTTCAGTGACACTTTACTGCTCATTAAAATAGGCTAATGGATATTAAAGCATATGTCTAGATGTGCCCACTGTGTCCTGTGCTCCAG
Organism: Crocodylus porosus; assembly: GCF_001723895.1. Taxonomy (NCBI): domain Eukaryota; kingdom Metazoa; phylum Chordata; order Crocodylia; family Crocodylidae; genus Crocodylus; species Crocodylus porosus. The sequence goes on from NW_017728914.1 coordinate 18,690,370, forward strand.
CCACCAAACAACACTAAGATGAAAACTGAGCAACCAAAACACCTGGGGCTTTTCTCATGTCACAGGTACACTGTTTTTTGGTTATGATCAGAAAAGCACCCCTCCTTTTATAGTTGTTTAAGTGAGTTGATGAAGAAGGAAGCTACTGAGGTAGTTGTGGTGAAAAACCAGGCTGCACATTCCACCCTGACAGCAGGAACTGCTGGCCGAGATGAAAATGCCAGTTGCCAACTCAGCTCCTCTTTAAAGTACAGCATCAAATCTGTCTCCATGGAAACTATAATGAGAGCAGGACTTCTCCTTACCACCTCACACCAAAAAATAAAAATAAAATTAAAGGGAAAATAAAAGAGCTTCTCCAACAACAATGTAACCCTGACCAAACTAAGCCGGACCAGGTAGAATGAGCAAATGCCCCTTTGCTGTCCCGTGCTGTATCTTTGCTTTGCTTACTCCAAGCGTGGCTGAATTCCTTATCCTGTTGCCTTGCCATAGTAGAGAACAGCTCTAGCACCTCTGCTGTAAACTGTGTTGTTATTGCATGAATGCTGAGCACTAAAACATCTACATTCTCATCTCACTGGCCATGACTGTAGCTTTGTAGAGTTTGGTTGGACATTTATATAGTAGATTTATATGCTGCTCTTCCCAAAATATCTCCCCACAACTAAAAATAAAGCGCCAACAGAGAAGTGCATGTAGATAGAAAAAGACAGAGGGGAGTGAGGGTGGGTGTGGGAATGTATGTGGATGGATGTGCAAGGCAGCTAACACTGGCCTCCTCAGAGGTGCCGATCCCATGCAGTCCTCATTAATTTTAAACGAATCTATGGGTGTTAAGCACTTCTGCCATCTGTATGAGATGAGGGGTACAGCAGGGTGCAGTGTAACGTGTGTGGACATGTCAGCAAAATGTCCAAAGTAAAGAGTATTTCTCCTAAGTTTAGCAGCCCATTGGGCTAACATGGTTAAAGCACATCAGTTCCTGAAAAGCGCAACACGTGTCAGTGATGTGGCTAACAGTCACCCATTTCCTGTTGGGTGGACTGGGACTAATCTTTGGCACAAGTCTGGAACAAGGCTTACAGTATTGCCTGCAGCACTGTAGTGAGCCATCGTAACTTCTCTGCTACTGCACTGCCTGCCAAGCATGTCCATAAACCATTTGAAATAAAGAGTCTGATCCAGAGCCTGTGGACATCAGTAGAAAAGCTCTACTTCCCCCACAATGAATCAGCCTTGTATCCTGCCCATATTGCATCCCACAACACATCAAACCTTTGCACAAAGCAGCAGCCATGGCATGAGGGAGGAAGTTATCTAGTGCATGAAACCTATCACCACTTAACACCCACCTTGGTCTTAAAATAGGGAAAAAATAGGCAGCAGTTGTGCATGGGTCCTGTCATGCTCCACTGTGTAGGGACTCTCAGCACCAGAAAACCAACCTTCAACCCCTGACTCCATTCCCGTGCAAGATATTGGCTGACTGCAGCCCCCACTGTTTTCATCAATTGTTTCCATAATTGCATGAAATTGTCAACATTCGATTTGTCTTCATTCAAATTAATTTGCTTTCTGCTGTGTACAGCTGCCTGCATCTCACACTGCAACCCATGTGTCTGCAGCCACTGGTATTCATTAGGGTTTTCCCTCTTAAATTAAATGATTTGTTCTAATAACACTAACAGAATTACAGAATGTGACCACTTATAGTAGCCTGCTTCAGAAACATGCATTTCAGTTTCATGGTAGCCAAGCAAACAAGCTAGTGATCATCCCTCCCCCAGCCCCTGACCCACACATGAAAGGTCCCAGGGGGTGCTAACCCATGTCAAGCTGCACCACTTGAGGCTAAGATTGTGCAGTGCTGAAAGCTGGCATTTTCAATGGGAAGTACAATGAGAATAAAGTCCAGCAGATAGATCAGACACTAAGAATGATGGGTGACAGAAAGGAGAAACTATGGAGGCCAATACATTGAACAGTGGGGTTTTTTCATAAACATTTATGAAAGCAAACATTTCCCAGACAATTATAGCCCTTCCAGGTAAATGTAATAGATGTAATTCAGTTGTGCAGGCACAAGTGCCATTGCCTCCAGGCGAGCAGCTGACCTTCACAATAATGCAGCAATTCTGATTTACCTCTGCTGAGACTGGGTCTATGTGCATTAGAGGCAATATATAATTGTGGCAAGAGAAATACTCAAGTCATAATCTGTATCACTGTATACCTTCTTACCTTATAAAATCCCTATCTTTTCCAGTGATCTAACTCAGTGTTTCTCAACCAGTGGCATGCATCCCACTGGTGGGACACAAAGGTCATGTAGGTAGGACTTCAACTCATTGCCTATTGAAAAAAATCAGTTGTTTGCACTTCAAATAGATGAATCAACAGATATCTCGAACAGTGCAATTTTGTGGGGTTTTATTGACAAAATAGTTGGTAGGACATAAGATGCAAAAGGTTGAGAACCGCTACTCTAATAGTTATACTATTTTCATCCATTATGAATAAATTGTTGCCACACAAATTACGCTCTTTTCTAAGTCATAACAGAAAGAAGACAGACAACAGTAGAGACGTGGCAAACTCAGATTATGATTACCATAGTGTTAAATTACATGCAAGTTACATGAATCAGTTCATCCCATTTGATGTATCCATCCTTAAAACAGTTCAGTTATCAGTTTGTAAAATGCTCTAAGTATTTCTGTTTTTTGTAAAATTTGTACATATGATCTACCTTTCTGTAGTAAGTAGCTTTTTTCAGTCACAGCGACCAAATCAGTCTGATTGATCAAATAACAAAGTTTATAAAGTTTATAAAGCGGTATCTCACTTTTTCATGTTTTCAGTTGCTTAGATTGAAGTCTTTTAACTTGGAATATTACCTGAAGACCTGACCACAACATAGGAATTTCTTCACCAAACCATAGCATGGTCCTTGTAATTTACTATGCTGTCTCTGACAATGGCCAGTACATATAAAGGTACAAGAAACAGTGCAAAATTATTGAATAGTCTTTCCACAAGGGAAGCTTCTTCCTAACCCTTGAGAGTCTGGACACTGAGTTATGCTCTAACATATGCAGTTTTATAGGCTGAGCAGACTGTTACCCTAGTTTTATTGCAGGAATAATTATAATTCAGGTAAACACCCACTAAACTCTTTAGAATAGATACTGAGTTAGCTTAAATCGGTGTAGCTCCAAAGAAGCCAGTCCAAATTGGAATAGCTAAGTCAAATTCTAGGAGTTCTGCAGTGTATTGTGCATCATAGAAAGAAGCATTTTCTTTACCAATTTCAAAGATGCTGATTTTCAGTTCATTGGGCAACTTGTTTTACTGGGCATTGTACACTGTAAAATGGTTCTTACCCAAAAGGTTTACCAAGACTGTTTCTACCACCCTTACTCACTTGATGAATACCCCTGCTCTGCCTACTGTCCTGTAGATTTCAAAGGTTTTATTTTAAAACTTTAAATTGGGAAACCAGTGGGCTGTTGAGAGACAGAATGCTCAAGACAAGAGATTTTACTTCGCTAATGTAGGTTTATTTAACAGACAGTACACACTTTTATACCTAGAAATTAGGGCTGTGCAAAGCTTCAGGTGCTGATTCGATTTCGAGCAGATTCAGCCCAGCCCTTTAAGGAAAAAACAACAACCCTGCACTTCAATACCAGCTCCTGAAGCAGCTTCAGGGCTTCTGGGGGCTCGTGCAGAGCCCCCCACGCAGTGCAGGGCAGCGGGGATCACCCCCCACCAGGCAGCAGCCAGTGAATGGGGGCTTTTTTTTTCAAAGTCCTGGGAGCTGGGGCGGGCAGGGCAGCTATTCCTGGGGCTGGGAGAATGGGCGGGGGATGGGGCCAATTTGGCCAAATCAATTTGGGACCGTGATTCGAATCACTGAATCGAATCACCATCCCAAAAACTGGCCAAATCCAAAGCAAACACTAGCCGCGTCGCACAGGCCTACTAGAAATGTACTAGTTACTTTGCAAGTGAGTCTTGCTCCTTATCCTGTTGATCACACAGTCCAGGGTCTCACTGAGATGTTCAGGGGCACAGTTTAGTAGTAGTAGTCCAATAATTCTTTGTTTTTAAAATGTTTTATGCCTTTTGTTACTTTCTGTTACTGTTCTGGCTGTTTATAGATTGTTTGCATAATTGAATTTTCATTATTGGGTATTTTTTTTTAAACCCTGTATTATAAACACCCCCAGACTGGCATCCTTTTTTATTACACTTTCTCTCTTTCTGAATATCTTCCTTCTATGGTTTTGACAGATTTCTGCTTTGACAAAACTTGGAATTGTTTTGCTTAGTTTTAACTAGTTAATGGATTTTTAGCAAGCTCAGTGGCTATGCAACCGCCTTTCAGGAATGGACACCGGGAGTTTTGAAAGTTACAAAGGAACCAACTCATGACATGCAGGGCCACAAGAACAAGGGCAGCAGCCTGAGACTCTAAGGAGGGACAAGGCAAGTGGGGAAGGGGAGAACCACAAGGATGACAGTAACAGGAACGCAGATGGCATATTGTATAGCTTCATGAAAGGCAGAGGTATCTTCTTAGTATTGTATACGAATTTATGAGAAAATTGGGAACTATACCAGCTGCATCCCTAGAGAACTTTTCAAGAAATTACAAAATAATCAAATCTTAGTTGAAGCATGCCAAGAAACAGGTTTATTGTACTTGTTTTTTCATAATGAATTATCCCATAGTGCTAATAATGCTGGGCACAGGTTAAGAAAAGAATAATAAAGTCATAAACTCCTCCCGGGGGAGAAGGAAGGAGATAACACTAGCCACAGAGAATAGCATGAGTTCCCCCTTCTGGAGGGAATGCTCCTCCGAACCCAGTCCTTTCAGTTTACTTGAGATTTGGGGGGGTGGGATGTCAGCAGCCAGGGATAGCCCAGTGTGGCCTTTAAATGCTGTATATCATGTACCCCTCAATTCCTTGGTATTTCACACCCTCCTAGAGAATGCAGAGCTATCTTGATTAGTCTCAGACCTCACTGCTAGTTCCTTGGAGTAGCTTTGGGAACATATTTATCATTTGTAGGAACAACAAAACCTAGTATGTCTTTCAAAAATGTTACACAGTCCTCTCACTATCCTGAGTAACAGCTGTCAGCTAGCAAAGGGATGGATAGATGGGTGGATTGACAGATGGACAGAAAAAGCAAATCTTTCCCTTTGTAACATACAAGATTATATCCATACACACTTTTTTTTTTTAACTTTGAGTCTTTCACATAAATAAGAAAAAAATGCAGTTGTCATGACATAACAGATTCCAAAGTGCCAGCTCAAGTCAGCTGGGAGCCCTGTTTGGGTGCTCAGACTTGATAAACCAAGGCTTATCTGCCCACTGCACTGAAGCAGAACAAATTGCAGCTGTGTAGTTTTAATTACTTAAGACTTTTATGAAGTTTCCATGGGGGAAGTTTGCTTTGGAGTGGGAAATAACTGGTTGGGAAAAACTGCCAGTTCAAAGTTTCACAAGCTGCCTTTAGAAAGGTGCTTCATAAGCCCCAGTCACTCTCGCGCATAGTGAAAGTGCCCAAGGCAGAGGGACTGCTGCTCCCTCTGCCTTGCACACAAATTCATAAATTAAAATTCACATTCAAACTAACCATTTTTTTCAGGGCATGATCCAGTGCTCATTGAAGTGAATGGAAAGACTCCCTACTACTTTAGTGGGGTTTGAAGAAGGCCTCTGGTGAGATGGAGTCTAACTAGGATGATGTTGCTAAGCACTATCTATCCTCAGTCACAGGAGGTTAGAGTGGACCCTGGTTTTACCTGTTGTATCCAAGCCCCATGAAAATCTTTTCACTCTGCACACACGCGTATGCAGCTGCAAAGCAGAAAGCTGCTTTATTCGTAATAGCACTGGTACTTACCAGGAAACATGTATCCCTCTAGCAAGTGACAGCACCTCTAACATAAAGCTATTTGAGTAAGATACCAATTCCAACAGGCACTCAAATTTCCCCTCTTGCCCAGCACGAACTTCTGAATACGATGTCCCCATTCCTCTATCTCCTTGCTGCCACTTGGCACATGGGAAGAGAAGACACCTTTCACTTTCACATGGTTTACTGACCATTATTGATAATTCCAGCAGACTAAAAAATACCATTGCCGTTAACAAACTCAGTGGCATCAAGTTAAATGTGCCATGGCATGTTGTTATAATGATTCATTAACCTCCAAGGCACCAAGACTCTATAGTGATAAACATCAGTACAAACCAGATAGATACCTTTCTCATGATCAAATGCATGTCAAATGAATGCCATAAACAACAGCCTAAATGTTATGGGGTTTCTGTCCATTATTACAGATGCAAAATTTGCACATGGAATTGTAAGAACTGGGTGTGTAACCCTGGTAGATTTGTGTGTATTTGCAGGTGCAATTACTAGGATAGTGATTTTACAAGCAAATGATGGGCATGCATTTTTAGATGTCCAGTTCTAAAAATCTAGGCCAGTTCCTTCACACCCAAGTAGAGAAGCTCCTCCTTGGTGCAACTGCAGACTTCAGTGGGTTTACACAGTGAAAACAAATTAATACCCAGGTCACCACGACTGGATTTAGAAATGGCCCGGAGATAATAATTACTCCCAAACACATGGCAATTTACAACTGTAGTCACTAGATAATGATTTCGCTCAAGTAACCTTAACTGGGCGGCATCTCCTGTGCGGTGAGAGGCTAGTTCTAGCTGCAGGACACGTGCAGGCGGGCACAGAGATGGGCAAGGGCTCTCTGAACCTCTCTGCTGCAAGTGGTGCTACTCAACCTTTTCTTAAGACCCCCGCTTAAAATGCCAGCTCTTCCTCCTCCCTTTCGTCTTCCAGTCCAGACAACAGCCCGGCACAAGTCTGCTGCAAGGAGCTCCGCGGGGGAGGTCTTTAACACCCTGCCGACCTCTGCGTTTCAGCTCCCGAGTCCTGTTCGCCGCCTCACCCTGCCGGAGAGGATCTCGGGGCCGCCTGGAAGAGACTCCCAGACAAGGCGGGCGGGAAGGGACCTCTCCCAAACCAGCCCCAGATACAGCCTCCCTGCCAGGCTCTGGGCTTAAAACCCTCTAAGGACGGGACGCTCGGAGGAAAGCCCGCCCCGCTCCCCTGGAGCCCGTCCCCAGCCAGCGGCTCGCTCCCGCGCGGCAGCCGCCCGGGGCAGCGCTCGCTCAAGGATGCCAAGCCCCGCGCGCCCCCTTACCATTGCCGGGGCAGAGGCGGGGTGCGCCGGGCATGGCACAGCCCCTACGCGCTCGGCCGCATCCTCCCTC
>NW_017728914.1:18697794-18700684 GCF_001723895.1 Crocodylus porosus
GCCCCGGCGCCCGCCGCGCGGAGCCTCCTCGGCTCCCCCCGCGCGCCCCCGGGGGCAGCAGGCAGGTGGCCACGAGAGGCAGGTGAGGCGGCTCCCCGAGGGGCAGTGTTGCGCGCGTGGGCTGAGCCCAGAGCTGGGAGCTGCCCGGCTTTTCGCCTCCCTTCAGAGCACCGCTGCCGCGAGGGTGAGTGCGCTGGGCGCTGCGGTGCTTCTCTGACCAGCTCCGCTGTCTCTCCCCACACCTCGGCTCCCGGAATGAAGCTGGATGCTCCTCTCCTGACTCAGCCTTGCCACGGCTCCCAGCTCTGCCCGAAGCCCTCGTGGGCATCTGCGTGGTCTTGGCCTCGGAGGGGTGTGGAGCCACAGCCCTGACCCCGCTGCATGCACTCGCCAGGACCAGGGCGCGACATGAGTGGACCCACAGCTCGCTCGCTTTTGGGTGGACCCTGTGGGGAAACAGCTCATTTTTGAGCAGGGGATGAACGTTAACAGATCTGAGCGTAAAACGCACGTGGACCACAAGTACTAAGTACGGCCCCCTTCACCTGAGCAAAGCCTCCCGAATTCATCACGCAGCGGGAGGCCGCTACAGAATCAAGCCATGTTACCCTAGCCATCCTTCAGAGCACCGCACACTCCTAAAGGATGAGCCAGCACAGCCTATGGACACCTGAGGCCTTGCCACACATTCAGATTAAAGCTGGCTAGCACTCAGCTATAAAGTTGTTACACATTTTCTAGCGCTAACTTTGTAACTTGTTGGTTCTTTTTATAGCTGGATGAACATTTTTTATGGTGTGATAATTATGTCTAAATTTATTGTGCAATTAACCAGTTAATTGCATACTATATGTAGCATGTGGCAAAGGGTTTAGAAAAGCTCTTCAGGTTGTACGTAGCCATCTTACGCCCTGACAGGCTAGTTTTGGTGTCTCCTCATAGGAAATGGACACCCATAGAGTTGGACAAAATAATGAGAAAGGTCTCTGACATGTTACAACTGAAAGAAAAATTTCAGATTTGGGGGAAAAAAAGCTGATTACAGTTTTCCCTAAGTCAGATATGTTTATATTTCAATCTTTCCATTTTCCAACATGTTTAAAAACTGGAGGAAATGCTCACAGAAGTCTTTTGCAAAAAACTTTTAACAGCTTTTCTGTAAAAAATTTGTCAGCATTTTCTTTCAGTGCTAACAATATAGGTATACAAAACACAGCATCTGCAGATGCTATGCATATTTATTTTTATTTATTGCCTGCTTTAATTAGATGCTCATCACCATGGTAACTAAAAGCTAGGTTAAGAATAATTAATAATAACATACGTGTTTATTAGAATAAGTACTGACAGGACAAGTTCCATGAAGACGTGCTGTGCTCCCTGTTATTATGACAGACAGGACTCTGAAACTTGAGCAGTTGAATCTATGTGCGGCTGAGAGGAACCCTTTCAAAATGGAAGGTTAATTTGAGGTTCTCAATAGATTTCATTTTTGTCTTCTCCCTCTTTCTCAGCCTGGGAGCTTTCTATGCTGCTCATGACTAGTTTCTGTTTCTAGTATTTAGTCGGTGTTTCTTTGGTTCCATCTATATTCCAGGTAGTACACGGTTTTAGTTCTTAATGACATGATCATAGCACTGCTATTCTTCACCTCCTCATGCTGCCTATTCACTGCAACTTCCTCCTCCCATGGACCAAATAGCTTTCCCTTTTTGCTGTCTGGAAGTCATGATAACGAAAAAGGCTACCTGCTGTCGCAATCATTCTGAGCTAGTATCAGCAACAATGGGGCAAGTGTACTCAACTGCTATCAGTAAGCATAAGCCTGATAAAGAAAATATAGTCATCAGCACAGATGAACCCTAATCCAGCAACACACTAAAACATAGGAGTGGAACGCTGAAGCATGTGCTTAAATGTTTACATAGCATATGTGAAACCAGTTAAAATAATTCCTGTCTGTCCGTCTTTTGTTCTAGGTTTGGCTACCAACAGAGAGATGAGTTTTTGTCTGCTTTCACCCAACATCCATCACACTTAACTGATGGCTGTGAATTGATGGAATAAAGAGTTAAAATTGGTTCATTGAAAATTCTCCCAAAACTTTACTTGTGGCCTGACAGTACAATACAAACAAACCACTATTTGCTTTCTCCTGCCCCTTTGATATTTTGGAGAAATACATTTGAGAGTCAGAGCCCCCAGTTCTGATCCAGAAGTTCTGGGTATAATTCAGAGTGTAAATTCTTTCAAGTCTTCTGGGTCAATCCTTAAAATACCAAGAAGAGGCCTGAGTGGTGATAGTCTATATTGAAGTCTATAGGTTAACTATAGGTTCATCAGGTCTCTGGTTTGGTGGGTTTTATGCACTCAGTTTGATGACAAAGGAAAATTTTCACACAGACAAATGGCATTTGATTTAAAATGGAGCCATCAAAAGTAAGTCTCTTCTGAGTTCCCAGACACCCAGACTGCCACCTCCATCTGAATCCATCCCTACTATACTAACTTTGGTTAGTCTATAGGGAGCAGCTTGAACCTGCCTTCTACTTGAATTGATCCATACCATAGGTAGGCTCTGAGTTGGGCCTCCATTGTTTTTACCTCTTACTGCAGTTGTCTATAAGTGATCCTTGTTGTCTGCCATTGTTTGCTTTAATATGTTTGTGGTACATATTCTCCACTGTACATAATAGCCACATGAAAACCAGGAGGTCACCTAGAGCAAAGTGGTTACTCAAATGCAAGTCAAGGAAGGCGACCTAGTGATCGATGGGAAGCTGGGTGACAGCAACCACAAGCTGTTCACCTTCACCATCCGCCGTAAAGCTGGCAAGTCAGTCAGCAACACAGAAGTCCTTGACTTCAGAAAAGCCGACTTTGACAAGCT
>NW_017728914.1:18703048-18708550 GCF_001723895.1 Crocodylus porosus
TGAAAGTGAATATTACCCAGTTTGCCAAAAGCAAACAGAACCCGTGATGTCAGTGCTGATAATTTTCAGAAACTTTTACAGGATTTATTTCTCCTGGATCATGATTGATAGTGACCCATCAGTCTCTGACTGTTCTTAGGCAGAAGGAAAACTGAGTGTAACTTCCCCAGCACTCTTATTTGTCATACTGAGGTACATACTTAAAGTGGGGAAATGGACTTCCACATAGAAAATAGAACACAGCAGCCCTGTGCCATGGGCTCTTTATGATTTCTAAGAACAAGCAGAGCTGCACATTAGAAGGTCACACACCTTGCCATATTGTGTCATACCTTATTTTAATGCAGATTCCCCAAGGATTATGAAGGGCTTTATAAATGTATTCAGCTTGACCTCAATGCCTGAAAATGTAAATAAACTTTGAAAAGCAAAATGGGAAAGGATTATGCAGAAAGGAAAACCAAGGAATATTTCTTTTTTTCCCCTGTGTAATAATAACAAACCCAAGGATCTAGTTGAAAAAACCTCCAAACGATTTGTTGGGACTGAGTCACAAGCAGGCTGTAGTGAAATTCTGTCTTTGCTCCTGTGTCACTCTTGCAGCTTTAGATGCTTGCTGACTGTGGTTTCAGTCACCAATATAAAAAAACAGAGGAAGGAAGATAAAACTGACTTCGCTGTGCTGCTTTTTTGTGTGCACGGCATGTTCCCTTTGAACACAGCATGGCCTCCTTTGCCCACTTACATGGGATGGAGTTTTTAAAAAGGAAAAGCTGAATACATAAAGTTTCATAGTATTATATGACCTATTAGATCATCTGGCCCTCTATTCTGTCTATAACAGGATTTCTCTTTTCTTTTTATTCTAGTTAGCATTACAAGTCTTACAATTTCCTGCCCTCTCATCCTGAAGCAATGGTTTGGACGTAACATCCAGAATAAGTTTTGTTCCTAAGTCTCTCACTGTATTATTGTCTAGGTCCACATCTCAATGTACAGGTCTGGAATCTGTGTATCCCAAAGCTCAAGACTGAGATGACATTTGCCCTTGTATCTGGCCTGTCCTCTATAGATGGCAGAGAGTGTATGAGGTGGCCACCATTATGAAGGAGAAAAGAAAGTTGGTCTGCTAGTGTTTAATCCCTCCTTATGAATGGGTCTAGGATTCTAACCCAGGGCCTTTGCCAGATTGAGAACAAAGTACCTCTGGCTGTGAGTGTTTTGAAGACACAATCTTCTATCCTGTACTATAACAGGAAACTGCCATCCAATCACACCTCTATAATAAAACCCTTTCCATTTATTAGTGAATAAGAAGGGCAGCACCAGAATAAAGAAAAGCCACCAAAGCTTTGCTGTGAAATCAAAGGTGGCTGGACTGTTTGAGTAAGGCTTGAAGAGAAGGAGAGGGGTCACAGGAGTCCTGCTTGAAATAAGGGGCTGTAGAAATAACAGCAAGGAAGACAGATTCTGCTAGGGAATTGTTATTCTGTGTGTACATGTGTGCATGCACACATAGGACATTGTCTGATTTTGTATCTGCAGAAGACACCTATCTGTCGCCCTGAATACCTGTGTGCAAGCCTGTGGTTGCCTGAGTGCATGCATGTGTGATTTCACAGAGCATTCCTCAGAATGCAAGCTTTCAAATCCCAGCTCTCCCAGCTCTGTGCATTTTAATAGGATGGATTCCATCCCTGCAGATCAAAGGGATATTAAACACTAGATATGATGGCTTCTTTCTCAAGAAGGAAAAGGCAATTCTTGATATGAATGGTGGTAGAGAGGACGCCAGTGTTTCCAAAGAACTTTTGATGCACCTAAATCATCAAGCCTTCCAGATTAGAGTCAGCACCACAAGAAGGAAAAAAAAATGTATCACTTAAAAATGAAAGAAAAAAAGAAAAGGTTTCTACAGCCTACACATATTGTTCTCTTTCAGCTGCTAGCTTGTTAACCAGCCTGTTAGCCCATATGAGTCACGCCATAAAATGAAAGGAGCCCCCACAGTGCCGGCTCAGCTCTGCTCCACAGCCAGGAAAGTTTGCTAACAGCTTTGAATTTTATGAAAGACTTTAACTGAGTTTGGTTTGCCTCTCTCCTCCTATAGGGAAGGTCTCACATATAGCTCTGGCTGGGAAGTGTAGAAGGAAGACAGGAGAAAAATTGTGATCCCTGCCCTGTCTCCTGCATTCCCCTCTGGACTATCAGTGGTTTAACAGTCTTCTCAAGGTTTTCCACTGCATAGGATTGAATAAGCTAGGTAATTACTCTGGGTGTCTATGAATAAAATTCATCTCTGGTTCTCTGCTCACAACAATGTGGATGAGAAGTGACTCTACTAAAGCCAGTCAGATGATGATGTAAAACTGGCGTATGAGAAGAGAATCAAACCCAAAGTGGTGGCCCGGCATATGCGGGACTTTTTGCACCACAGTGAATTTTACCTCTGTGCTTCTGTAAAAAGCTGATTGCATGGAGGTTTATTGATCTCTACCTTCTCCCACTTACTGGTTTTTCTCTGTATTTGAACAAAGCATCCAGATATAAGCAGCAAAAACATGTAACACAAAATCTTACAAGAGTTTACTGACCTCATGAAAAACTTCAGGTGACAGTGGTTCAGCACTTGCGTATAACAGTGATATGTGCTCAAGAAAGAAAGACTGCATATGTATGGATGTGTAAATTCTGCACAGTAGCAATGATTCTATTTATGTAAGCATACTCTGTGCATGGCATAATTTGTATGCACGTGGGTACACATTCTGCTGAAAATACTGCATCTTTGTATGCGCACACACAAATACTTGCAACTATGAATTCAAGAGCTGTGTGACTCCTTCATCATGGAATACTGATACAATGAATTTTATTTTTATTCCTATCTCAGAATGCCCACACTTCATTTCTCTTTCTGTTCTTAAAATGCCCAGAGATTCCCACCCCCCGCCCTCCCCCATGTATTCCTTCTTTGAAACTACTGAATAAACAAAGTTCCTATTTCTCTCCCCTGATTGATAACAGGTTCCTAGGGCAAATGCTGATAGAAAATGAATGTCTCTTTTGCAGGCATTTGAGCAGAGAAGCTTAAAAATCCCTTCCCTGAGCGTTCATGCAGGTAAAGCTCAATCACATGGGTGTTAAACACAAAAGGGGGATGAGCGGAAATGACAGGATTTAATTTAAAAATTTAAACAAATAAGTACTGAAACTGTCATGCTGTATCCAAATGGATAATATGGATATGCCCAAGTCCTGCCTGTGAGGGTAGATGAGAATGTAAGGGCTGCAAGATATGTGTGAGTATGTGCATGTATATGTGTGTACATGCATGTGTGTGGAGCTAAATGTGTACAAGTACAAAATGATAAAACTAATTAATATATGTAAAGGAATCCTTTTGGTCAAAATCATTATTGTGTACTTGCTCCAGATTAACCACTTGTTTTTCAAAAATGCTGCGTACTCAGCAAGTCAGATCAAAATTAATGAGAGACTCTAAATGTTCTATCCATTTGAAAATTAGGTGCCAATATGTAGATATGGACACCTAACTTTAGGCACTGATTCTTGGGCTTTATCTCATCAAAAAGAGGTTAAAAGGGAGCTATTTTTCTTTTTGTAGCTCTATTCACATGTCTACTTTCTGTTTCTCCCTTTCCAGCTTCTAAAATATTCTCTATTTCTGCTTTGTATACCAATATCCAGGTTCCAGGTCCTCAACTTAAGGCCCTATCAATGGTTTCCTTGGAGACACCTCTCTGCAAACCTCAAAGCAAAAGTAGCAAAACTGGAACAACCTTTTCAAAACCCCTGTGGATGACCACATAATAGCTTTTCTATATGTACAAATAGGATGGCTTTAAAATTAAATATCCTAAGATCTTCAAGGATTAGAAGCAGGTGCTATGTTTTCTCCTCAGATACTACAGTGCTGCAACTGCATTAGTATCCAACGAGATAGATGAAAGTTCAGTTGAGGATTCAATACCATCCATCCTGAACTTCAAGCCATTGTTGTTCCCAGAAGGAAGACATAAATGTTCCTCTAGCAGTTTTCTTAACAGTGGTTGTGTAAATCTACTAAGGCTATGTCTACATGGATAGCGAGGATTGACTTTGAGATTGTCCTCAACCAGCCTCTGCCATGTGAGCCAGTATTTGTGTTATATCATGCCTTACAGCCCACACCAAACCACAAACATTGTGTTGCTTATTTTCAGGCACAGAACTACAATATATCCCAGGTTACCTTGTGAAAACCTTCTAGGAATCAGTCCATACATCCCCTTCCAGACTTACGCACTGTCAAGAATGGAAGCAGGTGCAGAAAGGCTGAAGTCAGAGTATAATGGCATTGCTGCTGGCAGAATTGCTATGCTGGAAGCCTTTGGTGTATTGTCACATTCCTCACTACAGACAGCTGGGAAGTGAGCAGGGATGCACCTGGAATTTTCTTATAGCTGAAAGGTCAGCAGGCTTCCGGGACCAGGTTGACTGATGCCAGAAGTTGGCTCAGGGGGGTTACAGCATAGAAGGGCTACATAGATGTGTTTGAGGGACAACCCAATAACCTATTAGTCATTGTAATTAATTCATCTATGTTCATCCCTTTTTTCATTTGTCTGAAAACAGAATTTGCTTCTTACAAATTTAGAGTCCATATATGATCTTCCATTGTTTTCAGTGAATTCAGGTTCTTGTGATTTAATTCTACCAATGGCTTCATTTTAAGAACAGGAATATTCATATGTATAAAGTTAAGCAGGGACTTATTTGCATTTGTGACTATTTCATGCCTTAGTTTAATGTGAAGAGCAGTTTATGACTTTTCAACTTATCATTCATATTGGTGATTTGTAGTGTAAAAGGTTCATTGCCTAAGTCATTTACTGTTGTTTCTGCCTTTGAGTGGGTAACTGAAGTTTTTTGAATAAGTAAATGCTAAACAGTTTCATAGTTTCATAGTTAGTAGGGTAGGAAGGGACCTGGGCAGATCATTGAGTCCGAACCCCTGCCATGGCAGGAAAGAGTACTGGGGTCAAATGACCCCAGCAAGGTATTCATCTAACCTCCTCTTAAAAACCCCCAGGGTAGGAGCCTGCACCACTTCACTTGGAAGTTGGTTCCAGATCCTAGCCACCCTGACCGTGAAGTAGCGCCTCCTGATGTCTAGCCTAAATCTACCCTCTGCCAGCCTGTGACTGTTATTCCTAGTCACTCCTGGTAGTGCTCTGGGGAACAGGGACTCCCCCAATGCCTGCTGGTCCCCTCTGACTAGTTTGTAACAAGCCACTAGATCCCCCTCAGCCTTCTCTTGTGGAGGCTAAATAGGTTCAGGTCCCGTAGCCTCTCCTTGTAAACTGTGAACTGCAGTTAGTGAATTCTCTTATTTGCACACCCATAGATTTTGCATGTAGCTCCAGATTAGTGGCTCCCAGCCTTTTTTTTGCTGTGACCCTAAACCCAGGTCATGACCCCCACCCCTGCCTCTGTCCC
>NW_017728914.1:18708561-18709779 GCF_001723895.1 Crocodylus porosus
GTTCTTCTGTAACATACACAAATTTCTGCTCTGTATCATTACTCCATGACACACAAGTGTGCGCGCACACACACACTTCTATTCCATATCATTATTATGTAACAGAGACACACCCCTGTGCTCCTTATCATTATTGTGTAAAACAGACACGCACTTCAGCTCTGTACGATTATTCTGTAACACATGCGCACATCTGCTCTGTGTCATTATTCTGTAATGAACATGAGCACGTGAGCAGACACACACACACACACACTTTGGCTATATAACTATTTGCCAACACAGACACACGTCTGCTCTGTCTCATTAGTCTGTAACACAGACACATATCTGTTCTGTATCATTTTTCTGCAAGACACAGACACACACATCTGCTCCCTATAATTTTGTAACACACACACACACACACGCACATCTGTTCCGCATCATTATTCTCTAAAACACACAAACTTCTGCTCTGCATCATTGTGTAACACACACACTTCTGCTCCATATTATTTTCTGTAACACAAACACGTGTAAACACACACACACTTCTGCTCTGTATCCTGCTATAACACAAACATGCACAAACCCTGCTGCTCTATATCATTATTCTGCATCACACACATACACACACACACTTCTGTTCTGTATCATTACTGTGTAAGACACACACGCACAGACACACACACTTCTGCTGTTATTATTCTGTAACACACACACACACACTTGTCCACATCATTATTTCATCATGCACACAGACACACACTTCTGCTATGTATCATGATTCTGCAAGACACAAACACGCAAACACACTCCTGTTCCATATTATTACTGTCCAACACACACACACTTGCACACACACACTTCTGCTCTGTATCATTATGTAACACACAGAGACACACACCTGTGCTCCTTATCATTATTGTGTAACACACACACACACGTCTGCTCTGTGTCATTATTGTGCCACACCACACAGCACCCCCAGGTCTCTCCGCCCTGGGCACACGGGGCCGAGCGGGGCGCCCACGACCTGGCAGCAGAGCGGCAGCAGATTTGCCAGCACACCCGGGGCTCCTGCCCTGCACGTTGTCCCTGCTCAGCGCGACTCAAGGGCAGGAGCTAAGCCCAGCCCAGGCCCGACCCCCAGAGCGCTGCCGGCCCCTCCAGGGCTGCCCCGCTCCACCCCAGGGAGAGCCCACGCTAGGCCCCGTCACCCCAGCCCTCCTGGGA
>NW_017728914.1:18710661-18713792 GCF_001723895.1 Crocodylus porosus
CAGCCCTGCCGAGCCGTGGAGGAGGGCCCCGCCGCCCTGGCGCAGGAGCTGAGCCAGGCCCACAGCAGCCCCCGCCAGAGCCGCGGCTCCTCCTGAGATGACCGGCACCCATCCCAGGCATCCAGGAGCACCAGCACCACCGTACTTACCTGGCAGGGGAAGCAGTGTGACCACGTAGGCGGGCTCCCCCGGGCGGGCGAGATCCCGTGAGCTGTAAGGTGGTTGTCTCTGTTTAACTGGTGGCGTGCTGGAGGTAGCGGAGCAGAACGAAGGGGCTCGGTCGCTGGCGGAGGCAGCGCGGAAGCGAGCTCTGATTCTCGAAGAGTACGGACCGGCAAGTGCTTCTTCTAAGATCCTGTCGGCTTCACCAATGAAGAGCGTTTCTGGTGAGCTTTCTGACGGCATGGCTGAGGAGGTGGTTGGGGGCTGGTCCACGGTGGGCCGAGGAGGCAAGGAGGTGCCCGTCTTGAGAGAGGAGGGCGAGTGGGAATGGCGCTGGGCGAGAAGGTTCTGGAGAGGGGGCGGTCCCGCCGCAGGGAGAGAGGCGGAGCTCTGCAGAGAGCCGGAAATCTGCCCCAAGGCCGCAGGACCTTCCTGCTGTTTGCGGGAAGCAGGCGGCCCCCGAAGGGCGGCGAAGCTGCGTGTGAAAGCCACCCTGACCCCAGAAGGGCTAAAGGGGAAAACAACCATGCTGAGAGCAGACTTGATGACCAGGGTGCTTTCTGAAGACTTACATGTGAACCCGAAAGATTTAAGTTGCGCGGTGGCTTTGATAATTTCCGCCACTGGGCTACCACCTTCTGGAGGCGAGAGGCGTGCGCGGCCTTCTGGGCCCCTACGCGGAAGTGGCAGAGCAGGAGGCCTTGCGGGGTCTGCATTTTGAAGCAGGCCAGAAGGCACGGGAGAGAGGTTTATACTTTAAAATGTATTCAGACGACCTAGAGTATGCAGATGTCAGAAGGTGGCTGGCGGGGCGAGTTGAATAGATCCTCGATATTCAGCGGGTCCTGGACCGGTGGCAAATCTGGACCGGGGCATGGAGAGCCGGAGTCATCCTAGACGAAGACCTGAGACACCCCGGCGGGGTGAGACACCTGCCCTCTGTCGTGTCCATAGGGCCCCGCCGCGGGTACGTGACCGATCATGGCCAGCCGAAACTGTGTAGCAGGTGCGGCTTGGCGGGGCACCTGGCGGCCTTCTGTAGCCTGGCAGTTTGCTACAGGTGTGGCGGCACGGGGCACCGGGCACAAGCCTGCAAACAGGAAATGAAATGCACCGTTTGTGGAGGTGAGGGCACCTGCAGCGCCGGTGCCCCCTGTCCTCCGCGGACAAAGCACGAGGGTCCCACGCAGCAGGGGAGAGGGATAAAGACAATCCAGAGGATGCGGAGGCCACCAACCTGGATATGGACACCTTCACAGAGGAGGAAACACCAGAAGCGGAGCAGAGACACGACGTGATCGAGGCGGCTGACCAGCTTTTGGAGTCGGGAGGAGAGGAACAGATGGAGGAGGAGCAGAGCGAGGCAGCGGGAGAAGGGGCACACGAACCTGACTCGGCAAGCGTGGACTTGGATCTGTCTGGGGATAAGGGGAAAGAGCCTTCCCCCGTGAAAAGAAAGAAGAAACGGAGGGTTAAAGCTAAGAAAAAGAGAATAGAGGAGGAAGGGGGAAGGGTCCGGGAGACAGAAGGGACTGCACTGGAAAAAGACAGGGGGAAGACGGGGAGCTGCCTGCGGAGGGACGAGAGGTTGGGGAATCTGGAAGGGCAGAAAAAGTTATGGCTATCTGAGCCCGACCGCGATTGAACATCTGGCTAGGGCCACGGGGATGCGGGAAGTGGGGGAAGACACCTCAGACCCCAGTAGCGGCACGGATGATTTATGAGGCAGATTTCTCTCTGGAAAATAGCCTTGATGGCATTGACCATTGCATCCTTAAATGTAAGAAGTTTATACGGGAGGCAGAGATGGGATTCAATGTATACCACCTTACACGGCCTGGCCGCGCAGGTGTTGGGCTTACAGGAGTGCGGGATTCCCTGGGGGAGAAATTATAGCTATCTGGAGAAGCGCTGGGAGGTGGGACCATCGTGGTGCGGGGGTTCAAATGAGAATCAAGCGGCAGGAGTAGGGTTCCTGGCAAGGGAGTGGGGTTTGAAAATTAAAGACCAGCAGGTCCTGGAAGAAGGGTGACTGCGAAAGGCAGTGGTTGAGGTGGAGGGCGTGGAGGTGACGTTGTACAACGTCTACGCCCCAGCCAAGAGAAAGGAGAGGGTGCGCTTCTTCGGCAAAATGGGGATGTGTGGGGGGTGGAGGACCGCGGGTCGTGATGGGGGACTTTAATAGCATACTTGAAGAGGGTGGGCGGATTGGGATAGGGCAGGGAGTCGGGATGGATAGTACAGGGAAGTGGCTGCGGGAGTGGATTAAAGATGAGGGGCTCCAGGATATTTGGGAAGGGACAGGAGTTTTTACTAGAGTGGATCCGGGTGGGCAGGGGCAATCGAGGATCGATTTTGTGTTGGTGTCGGAGGGTTTGGCAATCCGCGACAAGCGACTGATAGACGTCAGCTTCTCAGATCATCATGTTCTGTGGGTGAAAGTGGGCATCGGGCAAGGGCTTAAACAGGGCGGAGGGGTCTGGAAATTAAATGTGTCCTTCCTGGACGACCCAGAGGAATGCATTGCCTTTCAAAGGGCGTACCGTCAGTGGCAAACTTTACAGCCCTTTTTTCCAACACGGTGGGACTGGTGGGCAGAAATCAAGAAGCGTGTGCGGGAGTGGTTCACTGGGGTGGGAAGGAAGCAGGAGGAAGCGGTTGCGGCAGAGGAAGGAGCTAGCGCGCTTACAAGGGGAAGTGCAAAGATTGTGGAAGAGCTGAAGAAGGGGGCAGAGATAAAGGGAGAATGGGAAAGGGCGAGGGAGGGAGTGAAAACTGGTTCCCGACCAGGATGCAGGAGCGGATGTTCCTGGCCAAGGCGGAGTGGGTGGAGGAGGGAGAGGAATGGGGCAGGTTTTTCGCCTTGCGGGTAAGAAGGAAGAAGCGGGTGATGGGGGCGGTCCGCACGGCCGAGGGAGGGAGGGTGGAGGCCGTGGATGGGGTATTGCGGGAGGTGACTAGGTTCTACG
>NW_017728914.1:18713892-18722137 GCF_001723895.1 Crocodylus porosus
GTAGGAAAGCGGTGAGGCGAGAAGAACTGGAGGGGCTGGTGGGGAGTTTGGAAGCCAAAGTAGGGGAAGACGGGGGACAGGGGCTGATAAAGGAATTGACGGAAACCGAGATGCTGGGGGTCTTGAGGACAATGCCTTTAAAGAAGACCCCGGGAGGTGACAGGATCCCGGTGGAATTTTATAGGAAGTTTTGGGATTTAATGAAGGGGGACCTGCTGGCCCTGTTTAAGGAAATTATGGATCGGGGTCGGGTAGGGGAGGGCTTTGCCCAGGGAGTCGTGGTCTTGATCTATAAGAAAGGGGGACGGGAAGACATTAAGACCTGGAGGCCAATCACCCTGCTGAATTCGGATTATAAATTATTCTCCAAGATCCTAGCGACAAGGATGGGGGAGGTGTTACCGCAGGTGCTGGGTGGGGAACAAATGTGCGTGGTGGGGGGGCGGCGGACGACACTTGCACACCGCTGTCACAATCATTCTGAGCTAGTATCAGCAACAGTGGGCCAAGTGTACTCAACTGCTATCAGTAAGCATAAGCCTGATAAAGAAAATATAGTCATCAGCACAGATGAACCCTTATCCAGCAACACACTAACATAGGAGTGGAACGCTGAAGCATGTGCTTAAATGTTTACATAGCATATGTGAAACCAGCTCAAATAATTCCTGTCTGTCCGTCTTTTGTTCTAGGTTTGGCTACCAACAGAGAGATGAGTTTTTGTCTGCTTTCACCCAGCATCCATCACACTTAACTGATGGCTGTGAATTGATGGAATAAAGAGTTAAAATTGGTTCACTGAAAATTCTCCCAAAACTTTACTTGTGGCCTGACAGTACAATACAAGCAAACCACTATTTGCTTTCTCCTGCCCCTTTGATATTTTGGGGAAATACATTTTGAGAGTCAGAGCCCCCGGTTCTGATCCAGAAGTTCTGGGTATAATTCAGAGTGTAAATTCTTTCAAGTCTTCTGGGTCAATCCTTAAATTACCAAGAAGAGGCCTGAGTGGTGAGAGTCTATATTGAAGTCTATAGGTTAACTATAGGTTCGTCAGAGGTCTCTGGTTTGGTGGGTTTTATGCACTCAGTTTGATGACAAAGGAAAATTTTCACACAGACAAATGGCATTTGATTTAAAATGGAGCCATCAAAAGTAAGTCTCTTCTGAGTTCACAGACACCCAGACTGCCACCTCCGTCTGAATCCATCCCTACTATACTAACTTTGGTTAGTCTATAGGGAGCAGCTTGAACCTGCCTTCTACTTGAATTGATCCATACCACAGGTAGGCTCTGAGTTGGGCCTCCATTGTTTTTACCTCTTACTGCAGTTGTCTATAAGTGATCCTTGTTGTTTGTCATTGTTTGCTTTATTATGTTTGTGGTACATATTCTCCACTGTACATAAGAGCCCCATGAAAACCAGCGGGTCACCTAGAGCAAAGTGGTTACTCGAATGCAAGTCAAGGAAGTGAATCTTACCCAGTTTGCCAAAGGCAAACAGAACCTGTGATGTCAGTGCTGATAATTTCCAGAAACTTTTACAGGATTTATTTCTCCTGGATCATGACTGATAGTGAAGCAGGCTGTAGTGAAATTTTGTCTTCGCTCCTGTGTCACTCTTGCAGCTTTAGATGTGTGCTGACTGTGGTTTCAGTCACCAATATTAAAAAAAAGAGGAAGGAAGATAAAACCGACTTCGCTGTGCTGCTTTTTTGTGTGCACGGCATGTTCCCTTTGAACACAGCATGGCCTCCTTTGCCCACTTACATGGGATGGAGTTTTTAAAAAGGAAAAGCTGAATACATGACGTTTCATAGGATTATGACCTATTAGATCATCTGGCCCTCTATTCCGTCTATAACAGGATTTCTCTTTTCTTTTTATTCTAGTTAGCATTACAAGACTTACAATTTCCTGCCCTCTCATCCTGAAGCAATGGTTTGGACCTAACATCCAGAATAAGTTTTGTTCCTAAGTCTCTCACTGTATTATTGTCTAGGTCCACATCTCAGTGTACAGGTCTGCAATCTGTGTATCCCAAAGCTCAAGACTGAGATGACATTTGCCCATTATAAACCAATGACCCATTTGCAAGGCATGGATCTTGGCCTGGGTTCAGATTTTGAACATCATGTAATTTGGGAGCAGATCAGCCCTTCATTGGTATTACAGCTTCTCCACAGCCACTATCTTCTTTTTTATATTTACTGGTATTATTCCTTTTTCATTCCATCAGCATTTGCAACAGAGAGTGGCAGATTGAGGCACCTCAAAGGGCCCAGAGCAATTTGCTTTTGGGGGCATAGTTTCAATAGACGTGGTGGTCTGGTGAGGTCACCAAAACGATGGAGTGGCTAATGGAAAACAATGCTTCTCTCTGTGAGACACTTTGCCTGTGCGGCGATGTAAGGCATCCACAGATGGAGTTCCCAGAATGTTTTCTATTCCGAGTATTGCCTCTAGGTCTTATATTTAACTTCTTTGCAACCTTTCTGTTCCCGCTGCAATGGGTTAACTGATTTTCATCAGCACTTTTTTGATCAGATTGGAATGAAATCTGGACAACAAATTCCTGATACCAGAAAGTGGGGTTTGTTATAAGAGCAAGAAGCATTGTTTTTTTTCTATAGCTATGTTGCCAAATTTTCTCTCTTTGCAAGAGGTCAATTAGATAAATATACATTCTCTCTTGCTCTGTGTACCCTTTTTTGACCTTTGACCTAGCATGCGATGAGTATTTGGCAGGCCTTAACTTACATGTGTTTAAAGTTGGGGGCAGGGGGAGGGAGTATATTTGTTGTGCTTATTTTGTATGTGGCTTTTCATTTGTGTATGTTTGATACATGTATGCTTTGGCATCTGTACTTAGCCTGCCTGTGGATATTTGGACCATGTATATTTGATGTGTGCTTAACATGCATGTATGTGTTTGTGGAGTGAGTCTGTGGCCAAAGCAAGTTATCAATCAGGTCGGTTTCTTCGGCTATCCCAGAGTATGAAATGTGTCTTATTAAGGTGATGAAAATCAGTGATTCTAATTCATATTCTATAATACAATGTGGAAACGTAAATCTCAAATGCATTTTAAATTGGTCTGCTTTCCTTCGTTAAAGGTGAACATTTTTATTAGTTTTTCATAGCGGACAATAATCATTCATAATATATCTAATCATTTATAATGTATCCTTGGCTTCTGAGTTTTTATCTGAAAGTCACAGATTGTTCAACGAGTATCCTCACAGCATCCCTTTGAAGTATTTTTATCTCAGTGGAACAAATGGAGAAATGAAAGCATACAGTTGTTGCATCAGAATCACGCAAGGAGTTCCTGGCAGGCCTGGGACTAGAACCCATGCTTGAAGTCTGTTACGTTTGTAGTGTCCCAAGACTTCTTGCTTTCTTTAATTCTTTGCGAGACAGAAAACCAGGATTCCCTTCTTTTCCATTTACACGGTGTTAATAATAATTAATCTGGGATCAAACAGCGCATCAGGAATTTAAGAGGATATGAGTTCACAAGAAAAGTTCCATCCTAATTCTGAGCAGATGTTGGTACCTTGCAATGGACAAACTCTGTACTTTGATATACCATTTCATCTCATTTTCTGGTTTCCACCGTCATAGGCTGGCATCACTATGTAATGTTGCTAGGCAGCTTATTTGCAGATGGGTGGTCAGTCACCGTTTTGAGAGAATGTATTTGACTTTTAAGCACATTTTTGGTTTCCCTTTATGAACATTCACATTCCAGTCCTTTTAATAAGAGATTTCACAGGTATTAAAAAGAGAAGGTGCAGCAAAGTGGCAAACCAGACCCATTTATCCATATGAATGTCTCTCTTACTGCATTTCTTAAATCATAGGGAAGCAATGTTCTAAACTGCTGCAAAATTACGGGAAAAATGCAATGTAGTTTGTTCTTTAACAAAAGATTAGAATGCTTATAACTCAAAGTATCTCCAAATGCTTTACACACGAATAAATTAACTCTGGAGTGTCCCACTCCATTTTACAAATGGGGAAGCTGAGGCACACTACTGCCTTAGCATTCAGTATGGTGTTCAATTACAAAAGCTTTCCACAGAAGAAAGCGGTATTTTTTTCACAATTTTGTTTCTGTTGTAATATGTATTTTGCTATGCCTTCAAATATAGTGATACTTTAGTATTATGATACCATTCTTGTATCCTTATTCCAAATTATAAATTTTCAAACCAACCAGAATTTCTTGCCATCACTAGCACCGCTGCAGTGTCCTCACTTGGGGCAGGGCAGGGGTATTTTTCACCTCATCCTTCACCCTGCTCAGAACAGGTCTAGGCAGTGTGATGCGTACATCACGTGAGCCTTCTCTGCAGCACTGCTTGTATTGTTGCTACCACTGCTGAGCTCTTCTTAGTGATGGTAGGAATCTTTTGCCAAAAATATGTCGGTAAGGATAGGTAAGGGATCTGATTGTCCGCTGCCTTGTATCTGGCCTGTCCTCTATAGATGGCAGAGAGTCCTCTATAGATGAAGGAGAGAAGAAAGTTGGTCTGCTAGTGTTTAATCCCTCCTTATGAATGGGTCTAGGATTCTCACCCAGGGCCTTTGCCAAACTGAGAACAAAGTACCTCTGGCTGTGAGTGTTTTGAAGAGACAATCTTCTATCCTGTACTATAATAGGAAAATGCCATCCAATCACACCTCTATAATAAAACCCTTTCCTTTTATTAGTGAATAAGAAGGGCAGCACCAGAATAAAGACAAGCCACCAAAGCTTTGCTGTGAAATCAAAGGTGGCTGGACTGTTTGAATAAGGCTTGAAGAGAAGGAGAGGGGTCACAGGAGTCCTGCTTGAAATAAGGGGCTGTAGAAATAACAGCAAGGAAGACAGATTCTGCTAGGGAATTGTGACTCTGTGTGTACATGCGTGCACGCACACACAGGACATTGTCTGATTTTGTATCTGCAAAAGACACCTATCTGTCGCCCTGAATACCTGTGTGCAAGCCTGTGGTTGCCTGAGTGCATGCATGTGTGACTGCACAGAGCATTCCTCAGAATGCAAGCTTTCAAATCCCAGCTCTTCCAGCTCTGTGCATTTTAATAGGATGGATTCCATCCCTGCAGATCAAAGGGATATTGAACACCAGATATGATGGCTTCTTTCTCAAGAAGGAAAAGGCAATTCTTGATATGAATGGTGGTAGAGAGGACGCCAGTGTTTCAAAGAACTTTTGACGCACCTAAATCATCAAGCCTTCCAGAGTAGAGTCAACACCACAAGAAGGAAAAAAAGTGTATCACTTAAAAATGAAAGAAAAAAAGAAAAGGTTTCTACAGCCTACACACATTGTTCTCTTTCAGCTGCTAGCTTGTTAACCAGCCTGTTAGCCTGTATGAGTCATGCCATAAAATGAAAGGAGCCCCCACAGTGCCGGCTCAGCTCTGCTCCGCAGCCAGGAAAGTTTGCTAACTGCTTTGAATTTTATGAAAGACTTTAACTGAGTTTGGTTTGCCTCTCTCCTCCTATAGGGAAGGTCTCACATGTAGCTCTGGCTGGGAAGTGTAGAAGGAAGACAGAAGAAAAATTGTGATCCCTGCCCTGTCTCCTGCATTCCCCTCTGGACTATCAGTGGTTTAACAGTCTTCTCAAGGTTTTCCACTGCATAGGATTGAATAAGCTAGGTAGTTACTCTGGGTATCTATGAATAAAATTCATCTCTGGTTCTCTGCTCACAACAATGTGGATGAGACGTGACTGTACTAAAGCCAGTCAGATGACGATGTAAAACTGGCATATGAGAAGAGACTCAAACCCAAAGTGGTGGCCTGGCCTATGCGGGACTTTTTGCACCATAGTGAATTTTACCTCTGGGCTTCTGTAAAAAGCTGATTGCACGGAGGTTTATTGATCTCTACCTTCTCCCACTTACTGGTTTTTCTCTGTATTTGAACAAAGCATCCAGATATAAGCAGCGAAAACATGCAACACAAAATCATACAACAGTTTACTGACCTCATGAAAAACTCCAGGTGACAGTGGTTCAGCACTTAGGTGTAACAGTGATATGTGCTCAAGAAAGAAAGACTGCATATGTATGGATGTGTAAATTCTGCACAGTAGCAATGATTCTAGTTATGTGAACGTACTCTGTGCGTGGCATAATTTGTATGCACACGGGTACACATTCTGCTGAAAATACTGCATCTTTGTATGCGCACACACAAATACTTGCAACTATGAATTCAAGAGCTGTGTGAATCCTTCATCATACTGATACAATGAATTTTATTTTTATTTCTATCTCAGAATGCCCACATTTCATTTCTCTTTCTGTTCTTAAAATGCCCAGAGAGTCCCTCCCCCTGCCCTCCCCCATGTATTTCTTCTTTGAAACTACTGAATAAACAAGTTCCTATTTCTCTCCCCTGATTGATGACAGGTTCCTAGTGCAAATGCTCATAGAAAACGAATGTCTCTTTTGCAGGCATTTGAGCAGAGAAGCTTAAAAATCCCTTCCCTGAGCATTCATGCAGGTAAAGCTCAATCACATGGGTGTCAAACACAAAAGGGGGATGAGCGGAAATGAAAGGATTTAATTTAAAAACGTAAACAGATAAGTACTGAAACTGTCATGCTGTATCCAAATGGATAATATGGATATGCCCAAGTCCTGCCTGTGAGGGTAGATGAGAATGTAAGGGCTGCAAGATATGTGTGAGTGTGTGCATGCATATGTGTGTACATGCATATGTGTGGAGCTAAATGTGTACAAGTACAAAATGACAAAATGAATTAATATATGTAAAGGAATCCTTTTGGTCAAAATCATTATTGTGTACTTGCTCCAGATTAACCACTTGTTTTTCAAAAGTGCTGCGTACTCAGCAAGTCAGATCAAAATTAATGAGAGACTCTAAATGTTCTATCCATTTGAAAATTAGGTGCCAATATGCAGATATGGGCACCTAACTTTAGGCACTGATTCTTGGGCTTTATCTCATCAAAAAGAGGTTAAAAGGGAGCTATTTTTCTTTTTGTAGCTCTATTCACATGTCTACTTTCTGTTTCTCCCTTTCCAGCTTCTAAAATATTCTCTGTTTCTGCTTTGTATACCAATATCCAGGTTCCAGGTCCTCAACTTAAGGCCCTATCGATGGTTTCCTTGGAGACACCTCTCTGCAAACCTCAAAGCAAAAGTAGCAAAACTGGAACAACCTTTTCAAAACCCCTGTGGATGACCACATGATAGCTTTTCTATATGTACAAATAGGATGGCTTTAAAATTAAATATCCTAAGATCTTCAAGGATTAGAAGCAGGTGCTATGTTTTCTCCTCGGATACTACAGTGCTGCAGCTGTATTAGTATCCAACGAGATAGATGAAAGTTCGGTTGAGGATTCAATACCATCCATCCTGAGCTTCAAGCCATTGTTGTTCCCAGAAGGAAGACATAAATGTTCCTCTAGCAGTTTTCTTAACAGCAGTTGTGTAAATCTACTAAGGCTATGTCTACATGGATAGCGAGGATTGACTTTGAGATTGTCCTCAACCAGCCTCTGCCATGTGAGCCAGTTTTTGTGTTATATCATGCCTTACAGCCCACACCAAAGCCACAAACATTGTGTTGCTTATTTTCAGGCACAGAGCTACAATATATCCCAGGTTACCTTGTGAAAACCTTCTAGGAATCAGTCCATACATCCCCTTCCAGACTTGCGCACTGTCAAGAATGGAAGCGGGTGCAGAAAGGCTGAAGTCAGAGTATAACGGCATTGCTGCTGGCAGAATTTCTATGCTGGAAGCCTTTGGTGTATTGTCACATTCCTCACTACAGACAGCTGGGAAGTGAGCAGGGATGCACCTGGAATTTTCTTGTAGCTGAAAGGTCAGCAGGCTTCCAGGACCAGGTTGACTGATGCCACAAGTTGGCTCAGGGGGGTTACAGCATAGAAGGGCTACATAGATGGGTTTGAGGGACAGCCCAATAACCTATTAGTCACTGTAATTAATTCATCTATGTTCATCCCTTTTTTCATTTGTCTGAAAACAGAATTTGCTTCTTACAAATTTAGAGTCCATATATGAACTTCCATTGCTTTCAGTGAATTCAGGTTCTTGTGATTTAATTCTACCAATGGCTTCATTTTAAGAACTAGGTAGTCCTATTGTCTTCAACAGGAATATTCATATGTATAAAGTTAAGCAGGGCCTTATTTGCATTTGTAACTATTTTATGCCTTAGTTTGATGTG
>NW_017728914.1:18722973-18732191 GCF_001723895.1 Crocodylus porosus
TTGCAACCCAAGGTTGGGAGCCACTGCTCCAGATACTCCCGCAAAGAATATAAGCATCAACAAAAAACAATCTCACATACGTTTATGACTAGGGAATGAAAAGCTGCATGGTAAGGGTAAAGGTGCCCCATCTACAGGCCATCCATTGAGGCCCATTGGAGCAGTAGACAGGGGTCCACTATTCCTTGGCACAAGGAGGAGGCAGTGTGGCCACCTTTGCCTCCAGGTAGTTCCTGGTGCCCCTTGATTAGGGTGCTGGGTGGGCCTCAGGGCTGCCCTGGAAGTGGAAACAATGAGTAGAAACTAAAAAGCTACACAGATAGTCTAGCTCTATCCTCATTGGAACCACTCTTTAGGTAGTTCAAGGTTGCTATTAAACCCGCTCCTCAGTCTTTTCTTCTCCAGACTAAGCTTATTTAGTCTAGAGAAGAGAAGACTGAGGGGGGATTTAATAGCAAGCTTCAACTACCTGAAGGGGGATTCCAAAGAGGATGAAGCTAAACTGTTCTTAATGGGGAAGATGATAGAACAAGGAGCAATGGTCTCAAGTTGCAACAAGGGAAGTATAGGTTAGATGTTAGGAAAAACTTTCTCACTCAGGAGGGTAGTGAACCACTGGAACAAGTTATCCAGAGAGGTGGCAGGATCTCCATCCTTGGAGGTTTTTAAGACCCCGCTAGACAAAGCCTTGACTGGGATGATCTAGTTGCGGATGGTCCTGCTTTGAGCTAGGTGCTGACTAGATGACCTCCTGAGGCCTGTCAGAAAAACAATATAACCTGTGAAAAGCAGATGACCCCTTGCTGAACAGATGATCTTATACTAAACTTAAAGATAGCCTTTTGCTGACCATTCCCTAAGCTTAAAAAAACCCTTTTGCTGACAGTAAGCAAAACAATGAATCTTTTGCCGACAAGGCTGACCACAGAACCAGCTATGTAACGGTTAATGTATAAATATCAAGCTGTAAACTCAGGTCGGGGGGCTCTTTTATCTTTAGGCATTGAACAGCCCTCTGCAGAGCAATAAACTTGCGACGGACATTCCCTCGTTCTTTGCAAATTGATCGCAGGTAGGGACGAGCCCAGAGAGAGGCCCAGAGACGGATGTAGCCAGTGCTCATCAGTGTATGAGCACACCCTTCAGTGTATGGGTGCTACACAGTAGCGGACCAATTTCCCCAACAAAACTGGTGACCCAGATGGGACCCTAGCTCTCCGGATTGGTGCCGCCGCCCCCACAACAAAAGAGGGTAAGTTTCCCCTCAGTGTCCTTGTCGGGGGAGCGGGCGGCCCTAAGTCGGAGGTAAGGTGATCTCAAATCTTTTAAGGGTAGGAGTGTCAGCTATATGCCCTGAGTACGGCGAGTCTCAGGCTCCTTGTTATCTGTGTCTCTGTTTGTCTGTCTGTGTCTTAGGCCTGTCTTCTCCCTGTTCCCCAGTCCGGTGACACAGGCAACCGTAGAGCATTGTCCGTCCAACCCTTTTGGGCCAGGAAAGCTGTGTGGCGCAATTTTTGTCTCCAGTCGCGCACAGAGGAACCGATTTCTAATCTTATCTCTTCTTTTTAATATGTCCCCTTTCCTGTTTGGGGCACCGGTCAAGCCTGCGGTCACTTTGAGAAGTCCTCTTTCCTGTTTGGGGCACTGGTTAAGTCTGGTTTAAAAGTCAACTCTGGTATTCTGGTTTAAAAGGCAAAGGGGTACCCCACCAAGGGAGACAGGATGGGACAGACGGAGTCAGTCTGTCCCACGGGGAAGTCCCCTTGGAATTGTCCTTTCTGGTTGAGCTAAAATCCCGGGAACTGGTCAGGTTAATGAGCTTAAATTAATCCAGCTATCTACAACTGTCTGGCCTGAATACACTTACGAGGATCCAAGCTGACAGTGGCCCAGTCCTGGTTCTTTTGACCGAGAAACCCTGAGGTACCTCAAAGGATCTCTGGAAGATCCTCAACCCCATCAGATAAATTACTAGTATGTCTGAGCCAATGCTGCAAGCGTAATAGAAAAAGGTTGCTTGGGGTCCTCTAAAACAGAAATCCGACACCTGGCTCCGCTCCAGGTTGATCCTAAAAGCCCCTCTGAAACTCTGCCACCTCCGTATGCTCCAACTGCCCCTAGGTCAGAGCAAAATGAGGGGTGTCCAGCAGGACCGCCACCACTCCCGGCGCCAGTCACGCTCCTAACCCCCGCATCCACCGCTTCAAGTGACCGTTCCTCCGACAGCGAAACAGGAAGTTCTTCCCCTGTGTCGACACACACGCGAAGTCAAATAAAGAAACAGCTGCCTGCTCGTCCAGCTCCGCTGCGTCAGTACCCTATTGCCACACAGGAAGGAATCCAATATCCACATACACACGGCCCGTTCAATCCTCAAAACCTTGTCCTGTGGCAAACTAACACCCCCACGTTTAAAGACGACCTGGAGTCAGTGAGACGCAGAATAGAAACCATAATCAACACCCTCAACCCTACATGGACAGATATGAATCAGCTTTTAGATGCTCTTCTCAGTAAAGAGGAGAAAGCAGAAATTATAAATCAAGGAAATCAGTGGGTGTCAGAAAACGCGCAGAATAGAAGTAATTGGCCAGTCCAAGACCCTGGATAGGATCCAAATGCTGAGGGCAGCAATAATCTGTCGCGCTTGCAACATGCCTGACTATCCATTTTAGAAGGGCTAAAAAGAGCGGGCAAAAAAAAAAGAGCAGACTGGACCAAAGTCCAGGCTATTAAACAAGGACCAAATGAACACCCGCGTGATTACTGTCAAAGGCTCCTAAGCACTATAAATAGACACGGTGGTGATCTCGACCCCAGCAGCCTTGCCAATCAAATTACAGTAAATTCTGCATTTGTTGGTCAAGCAACTGATGATATAAAAAAAATACATCACTAAGCACCACCCTGACTGGACCACCAAAACACTTCCCCAGCTAGTCGAGGGTCAGATATACAAATGTTTAATTGATACTGGCGCAGATCTTTCTTCATTGGGTGTTTCCCCAAGTCAGGCCAAATTAAGGGTAGCAAAAACTGAACAGGTGGTAGGAGGCTCAAGAAAGCCCTTTAGCGTCACTTATAGTGTTCCTACGAAAGTCACCACTGGACCCTTAACAACTGAGCATGCCTTCTTACTCTCAAGTGGATCACCTGTTAACTTATTGGGGAGAGAGCTGCTCTGCAAGCTCCACGCCACCGTGCAGTGCAGCCCAGACGGAACCAAATTACTGTCCCCAGTACTAACCTCTTGGCCTTTCAGGCCATGCTTAATGAGTCTGGGTGCCCTTCTCTTCCTGAAGATCTCCAAACTTTGCCCGACTCACTGTGGGGATGGACCCCCACAGCAGTAGGGCTCCTTAAATCTGCTACCCCAGTCAGTATCCAAACAAAGCCAGGTGAACCCCCCTCAGTACCCCAGTATCCCTTGTCTAAAGAGGCAGAAGAGGAGTTAGAAACCACTGGTGACTGGCTATTTAGAACAGGGAATACTGAGAGAGTGTCTCTCACCCTGTAGATCTGGGAGTTGAACCTGTGTTTCCTCACTCTCTCTTTGTCTGAAAATTTCTCAGACATCTATTTATGTGTGCATTAAATTATACACATTATTGAATATGACACGGTATACATCATACTTTCTTTCTCACTAGGATGGTAGTAAAGCACTGGAGCAGATTACCCAGAGAGATTGCAGAGTCTCCATCCTTGGAGGTTATTAAGACCTGTATAGACAAACCCTTGGCTGTGATGATATAGTTGGGGGCAGTTCTACTTTGAGCAGGAGGTTGGACTAGATAACATCCTGAGGTCCCTTGCTACCCACAGTTTGTATAATTTTATGTATACAAACCACAAAGATGTACCTTACAGGATATACGTGATTTCACATGTATTTTGTATAACCTGGCCTGGATTTGTATAACCTACCTTGCCCGCAATACATCCTTTAAAATATGATGCAGTATAAAAAGATCCTGCTAAATATTGCAAATAGTTCTTTGCCCCAAAAGTTTCCTTCTCCACAGCCCCAGATTATTTTGCACTAGCAGGCCAGCAGTTATGCTACTGCAGATGGCTGTAAATTGTGCGAGGGACTGAATACGGCCTGTTGTTTCCATGGTAGCAGTGAGGCGATTCCACTTGTCAGCAACCCTACTAGTAACACACAAACAAAAATAAACTAGGATAGTGACTTCGCTCCTCCCGCGCTCTGACTCTGGAGGTTCTTTAACTTTTTGGTCAGTGACAGGAGTTCCTGGGTGACCGTACACCTTCTAAGTTTCAGGGTTATACATAACCGTTGACACCATCAACTAAAGTACTGTATTAACCAGCTTTCCTGAGACCGCTAACCCCATTTCGCTGCATAAACTTATAAAATTAGCAAGGATTGGCCAGGTCAATATTTAGAAGTGAGACCGCCTTAGATAATCCAGCAGGTGCCAAGAAATGGCACTGGTAATTCAGCGGATATGTCAGCCTCAGAGAAGCTGATTTAATAGGTGGTCCAGCAGAGTGTGAAAGGTCTCCGCGTTGCTAGTTCTGTCTTTTAGCTAAAAATTAAAATGGAGACCCTGATTGCAGCTGGGAGAAGTACTCAACCCAAATCATTTATCTGACTAACAGAATCCCATTTTTGATCATCAATTACCCACCAACAGGCTTAAAAATGTAAGTTCTTTATTCACAATTGTTCAAACACTTTATGGAAACATACTTCAGCTTACAAGTTGTTTAGAAATTATCTCTAACAACTGCGAGCCTAATGTGCATGCACAATTATAACAAACATGAATGCAGGCGCAGTAATTGCACTTGTATATGGGAAGTTAAATACACAATAGGCTTTTTGCATGCACAACCATGATAACGGTTAGCGATTCAAAGACAGAGATTTTCGAAAAATAATTGTGACCCCTGCGAATGCTGTCAAAGATTATTCTAAAACCTCTGCAACTACTCAGTGCAGTAGAGCTTAGAAATAAAACCCCCTGTCTCAGAGGTACAATATCTTTTGCTACAGGCAGGCTGAACTTGACCCTGCACACCCTTGCTCATGTAGACACTCCTACTGAATTCTAGGACTGGCCACTTCAGCAGGCATTTCTAGGAGCAGGACTCACACTCTGAACACAACAGAGAAATACGCTTCCTCAAATCAGAGGAACAAAGTGCAGTGATCTCTATTGATAGATGGAATTTCCCCACCAGTACTTGAAGATCTGTCCCCAGTTTTCAAAGTTAAATAACTTCTGCATCGTCTTCATTTCTCTTATCTACCGTTGTCATAATCAATGGTGCTGATGCTCAGGCGAAGTTGAATGTCTTTGTAAATATCAGCCTTCTGCAAGAGATGGCTTTCAAGGTGTAGGATATACTCAACATTCTCCAGGCTCAAATGCACAAGTGCAGCCTTTGGACACCTGAGGAAATGGGTGTTTGAAGATCATGACATCAGATCCCAAACCAAGCTCATGGTTTATCAAGCAGTCATAATCCCCACCTTACTGGAGCTGAGATGTA
The DNA here is from genome assembly GCF_001723895.1 of Crocodylus porosus. Lineage (NCBI taxonomy): Eukaryota > Metazoa > Chordata > Crocodylia > Crocodylidae > Crocodylus > Crocodylus porosus. Next base: position 18,728,497 of record NW_017728914.1, read on the forward strand.
GACAACATGCAGGAGACACCTCAAATCGTTGGAGAAGTACCATCAGTGCTGCCTATGGAAGATCCTTTGAATTCAATGGGAAGACATCTGCAACAGCATTAGCATCCTCTCACAAGCAAACAGAACAAGCATTGAGGAGATCGATGATCATCTGACATCAATTTCACTGGGCTGGCCATGCCATCCAGATGTCCAACTCCAGACTCCTGAAGCAAGTCTTAATCTCCCAGCCCCCAACTGGGACTGATTCTCTCAGTCAAGGTGCATGCTCAAGATGAGGGCAGAGAAAGCACTTCAAGGACGTTCTTAAGGCCAATTTGAAAAAATGCAACATCGGCATCAACTCATGGGAGACTATTGCCCGGGAACGCCCCAAATGGAGGAAGTCTGCTGCAAGGATCTCAGTACTTTGAAACCCTACGCTGACAACAGCAGATGGAAAAGTTGGAGCAGCAGAAACAGCATGTCACAAACCAAATCAAGAATCAAGAGTCACCCACCCTGGACGGAAACACCTGTGCCAGACTTGCAGCAGTGTGTCAATCCCGGATCAGCCTAGTTAACCATCTCTGGACCCACAGATAAAACAGTCATGTAAAACAATCATTCTTGACTGCAAAGGATTGTCAAAGTTTTTCTAAATCATGTGCTAAATATATTACACTAACTTCATTCCACACCTATAAGTTTTTCATGTGTTTTTTCCAACAGATAAAACATTTCCTTCTAAAATTTCAGGGACCCATCAGACAAGCTGGACATCAAGTGAAGCAGCACAGGACAAGAAATCACAAGTTCTACCAACACCATATTTAGGTCCTGCTCTTTCCAGAATGACTACAATAGGAATCCTGTACTTGAAGGATATGCCTGAACGCAACACATGTGGTCCGCTTCATCCCTGTCTCTCTCACATTCAGCATTGCACATGGTGACAAAAGGCCTCTATAAAAACTGCACAGTTGTTGGCTGGTACATGGACATAGATTTTTAGGTAGCGTGGGAACTATGCACCCACTCATCAACAACAAGTAGCTCAGTGTCATCTCATCTCTTTGGTTTATCCCATCTAAACGCACACCCATGCCAAAAGGCTATTGCCTCAGCATGCTGTAATGTTCCAATTCTCTGGGAGTATTGCAGGGATTGCTGAGAAGTCTTGATAGCTCTAAGAGTCTATGAGCTGGTGCATCTTTCAGTTTGAAAGGCAGGATGTGTGTGTATGAAGCAAGTTTTAAACAGGTGTTATTAATAGCACCACCTACACACCAAGAAAAAGCTCTTTAGAGCCCTCACTAGCAGTAAAACATTAAGCCCCCCAGTCCAGTATTTCCTTTTCAAATATTTATTTCTCCCAATCTGCACATGAATAAACGAGCTGCATGGTTCCATTATTATGTAAGGCATGAACAGCTGGAGGTCTCCATTCCTTCAAATGTCACCTGCTTAGTATCTACAGCAGTAGCCACTGCTGCAGGGAGCTTCCACACAGCTGAATTCTCATTTTCATTCTCCTTGTTCACCTTCCTCACATCTGGCAGAGGTTCCAGATGTGTGGCTATGTCCCCCACTAATGACTGCTTCCACTGAGAGGAGCCATATACAGTATATACAGTACATATATTGTACTGTAATCTTGCATAAGGTTGTTGGTTGGAGTAAGGATACTGCTAATCCTGAGAGAGAGGATTTCTCAGTGCCCAGTACATAGACCTGACTGATAAGGCAGCAGCATCACTGGGGATGTCCACACAGTGGCATCACTGGGGATGTCCACACATTTGTTAATGTGCCGTAGTTGTGGCACTTTAAGTTTAATACTTGGATAACCATGTACTAAATTAATGTGCAGTAACTGGTTCTACTGTGCAGTAGGACCAATGCACGAGTTTTCACACATGCTAACTGCACAGTAGTGTATTAGCACAGGTTTTACACAGCATGCTACTGTGCAGTGCTACTAGGCTACTGCAGTTAGTTTTGTGTAGACACACCCATTGAGCAACAAATTTTCTCTTCCCTTAGGAAGGCCCATGTTTACCATCACGTAACTTTTCTGTGAGGTTTAATGGTGCTCTCAGATAGTAGCGTTCAGTGTTTCATTCCTAAAAATGCCCACAGTGAGGGTGAGGGGTCTGAACGTTACAACTCAAGGCAATGGATTAAAAACAGCATTGGAATTCCTCAGTAAGACGGGAGATGCGTTTAACTGTTAGAGCAATAGTATGCTGACTCTGTTGCTCCCACCTGCTTATGGTGTCACTTGGGGTAAGTCACACAACCCCAGAATGCTTCAAGCTGCCTCTGTGTGTATGGACACTCCATGCCCCAAAATCATTCAGGGATTTGTAGTTGTGCAACTTTATCCACTTTTGTAACGTGTTCTGGGGTCCTTAAGTGAAAGGCAGTTGTAAAAGAACTGCAGACTACTAAAGTTGTAATACTGAAGTACATGTGTACTAAAGTTCCACATAGTCTTATGGAAAAGTTATGAGGTCCTAAGCAAGTGGTGGAGAAGTTATTCCTAAAAATCTAGCTTCTTAACACCATACGTTTTTCTCTAATACAAGCTTCATTAAGGTCAGGCAGTTTCCCCTAGAGGTGTGTTTCATTTTTCTGACGGACAGGTACTTAAAGGATACACAAATTCTTCTGAACATCCACGTGCAGGTTCTTTGAAAGCAGCAGAAACAACACTTAGATCAGTGCCCTCTTAGACCTGGGTGCTGCAGCACCCTGGGGTCCTGAGCGTTCTTTGTAAGGATGCTGTGGGGCGCCGTGCGGTATTAGCTCTGTTAGGTGTGCAAACGCCTACGTGTGAGTTGCACGATAAACCAGAGATTTCAAATAGGAATCCATGACACCAAAAATATTCTGACCTGTTGTGGTCTTCTTGAGTCCTTTCGGGAACAGAAGAATTGCTCTATTATTCTCCCATAGTCAAAAAACAAATGAAAGCTAAGAGCTGGCATTTTCTGGGGGATGCTTTGTGTCTAAAACAGGGAAGAACCACTGTCTTAGACTATGAGGCAAAAGGCGGGGTAGTGATGCAGGTTATAGACAAACAGAATTACTGATGCAGAAGTTTTTGAGTGCCTGAGCTCACCTCATCCCCGCTTCAGACTGTAAGGTCAGACAAATTTCCACTTTCCTTGGTGTGCAGCTTTAAATTAACCCTTGTTAAATGAGGTATTACATTTGAAGCACTGTATGTTACAGCACTTCAGGAACCTATAATGCTTTAAATAACTGCTGTACACTGGTCAAATTTCTGGCCAGTGGAAAGGCCCAGGAGGCTGCAAAGCACCCCTTGCCTCCTAGCCTGGAAGATGCAGGGAGGCTCAGAAGGCTCTGCTCTGCTCCCCCCACCCAACACTGTACTGCTGTCATGTTTAAGAGCGCTATAGTGCTATAAAAAGCGCTCTAAATTACAGGGCTGTAAAACATGCATGGAGCACTTCTGTACCAGGCTGTGGTTCATATAACATTTTGAATTGTACTTTAGCACATATCATATATCTCTATCTTCTAAATACTCAGATGAAAAAAATTTAAACATTAACAACAGAAAATTATAAATAGCATCCTTTAATGAAGGGGAAAAAAGAATTTACAAGGAAATTATTGGACTGATAGAATGCTGTTCCTAGCTTTCCCATAGTAACTTCATAATAAGGCACAAAGTTAATTTAGAC
>NW_017728914.1:18732456-18735787 GCF_001723895.1 Crocodylus porosus
TAATTCACAATAAAAACATATTCAGCCATTTGGTACAAACTATACCACATTTCAAAACTTGTTTTTAAAAATAACATCTTTTACAAAACTAGATCTACTCATATGTAATATTTAGATCCTTGAGATATTGTTTGCTTAGGTCACTTGGAGGAAAACTTGGTTTTGTTTGAATTGTTTTCTGGTACAGCATCCCAGAGATGATTTTTTAAAAAATATCTATATTCTGAAAAAATATTAAAATATTTTTTTAAAAAATCCAATGAACTAAGAAAGTTATAAGCCTCTCAAAGTCACCAGGAGAAGTGAAGTTTTAGCTACCTTTGACTGTTTATCAACCTGCGTTCCCCCTATAAAAGTTTATATTCTTTCTAAAGCTATGTTAACTGTTAAAAACTCAGCCTACCCAATACAAACATGACTCTCCATAAAATTTACTAACATGTTACATGCCTCCAGTTTAGAGAACTAGCAGAGCAGCCTATTCATTATCTATTCCCCATTATCTATAAAGTATCAAGTGCAAAAGTACTAACTATGTCATACCATTAAGTTGGCATGTATAAATATCAAATATTTTACCTGATCCCTGGTTTGATTTTTCCAGCTTTTAGTAGCACCAAAAGAAAAAAAAAATGAGCCCCCAAACTGGTTTCCACATCAGGCTGAAGTTTTGTTTGGAACAGAGAGGATCAGACAATGAACTGTTTTAGGAATTGATGTTGCAAAGAAATATACTTAAATTTACACATTGAGAGAAGTTTTGCAAACTTGTGCACAATACATTAAGTAAGGGACATGTATAATGCCGGATTTTGCTATTTTGACTATGCCAGCACAATAAAAGCAGCAAAACTCCCTTTGTAGGAACAAAGTTATAGTCATATAAAAAAAGCATATATTGGTACTGCACAATCATATTTAGCAAAGTAAAAGAAGCTATATTGGTATGAAGAAACTTACTATGTTGGTTTAAAAAAATCACACCTGTAACAAATATAGCAAAACCATGACAGTGTAAGCAAGGCATTAATCTTTGTCAGGCCTTCATAAGCTTTGATCACTACATTATTGACTCTCTCACGGCTGAAAGAAAAACACATCAGAAAGTGCCATTGAAGGAGTCTCACACTGACTGAGCAGATCCACTGAATGACCTAATAGACATTTTATGCTTATATTTCTAGTCTCTTTTTAGAGCGTGAAATGGAGATCATTGATCCCTGCAGGCAGTATTCACAGTGGTGTTCTGCACAAGACAATGGAAGACAGGTGGAGATGCTAATAGAATTGAAGGCCTTTGGGTACCAGTCTCATTTGGAAGTACCTTTCTCCCTGCAACATGTAGATTTTGCATCTCAGACTCATCATCTTCAAATAAGGAGTCATGATGACTTCTCCGTAAGTTACTCAGGCAGCAACGAGTCAGCGTAGAGGCACCACTGAATTCTTGGCAGTAACTTTCTATCAGCTGCTACAGGCTGAGGAGTGCAGTAACAATGCAAGCCCAGCAACCCAGGCTGGCAGAATGGACAGTACAGAACTATACTGAAAAATACATCAGAGATGAACAAGCCTCAAAATAACAATACTCTCCTGTACCTAGTACGCATGTAACGAGGCACTGTGACACACACAGAAGCACTGAACTGTAACTATCATTATTGCAGTGACTGGAAGAAGGCACATAGCTTTGTAGACATGGAGACAGCAATTTTCCAGTTGCCTCCACAATAAAGACACTTAGCCTTTTTTATTTTCCTAATAGGTGCCATTATTTATGTGCATTGTAACTCTTCTCAAATCCTTAGGAATCAACTGAGTAAATGTATAGAGTATGCCCCCTGATCTACTGTATTTACCTGCATACTGAATGCACTGTGCTCCCCAAATCAGTCCTACAAAATGGGGTGCGCATCTTCAGCAGAGAGGCTGATTCTTTTTTCTTCGTGGGAACAGAAGCATGAAGACGCTGCTGCAAGATGGCTGCTGTGCTTCTCCCTTTGCCAGCCTCAGAGATAGAGGGGATGGAGTTCACCCTTCAAGGTCAGGGCTACAGTGTCAACTCTCACTCAGCTACTGCCACTGAAATCAGGATCCCCTGCAGCCAGGACAAAAAGTCTTTTTTCCTTTGCTCTGCCTTCCTGAAACAAGCTGTGTGTCCTGTCCTGGTGGTAGGGGGTTATGCAAGGAAATAGGGTAAATGGCAAAGGTAATGCAAAATTATAAGTAATGGTAAGTCCAGAACCGGAACTCCATAACAGCTATCCTGGGGTTTCCTCCCTCTTTTATTCAGGTAATGTTTTAATTTTTTTTTTCTTTTTAACTCCTTGACTGCCCATCAGCTTTATACCTTACTATTAGGTATGGTTGAGGGTCACAGGTAACAGTATCATACCCAAAAACAATGGTTCTCTCACTTACAGTCAGTCCTAAGCTATGTCTGGAAGAAAATACCAGAAAGGCCAAAGACCCGTATCTTGCACTGAATTAGAGAATAATGGATATGGCTACAGTGATTTACAGTGATACTGTCCAGGCAGAGTCATTAAAAAGTACAAGATCAAGGTTTACTACGCTTTCATCAATTCAGAATAAAAATTAGTCCCATGTAATGTTGCAATGCATTTGTCATTTTTGTTAAGTAGACTGAAAATTGTTTGAATGTAAAAACATTTAAACAAGGTAAACACTTTAGTGCAAAAGCTATATTAGGAGCAGCTGAAACGGCTATAAATAGGAGCTGTACAAGTAAAAAGACACTTGACAAGTTTATAACTGAGGCTGTGAATATTAATTTCCATAATGTTGTGTCATTATCTTGAGTGAATGAGTTAACCGTCTCATTATCTAAACCTCTGATTGGTGATTGCTGGATTTGATCATTCTGGCATCAGAAGGCTAGAATCACAGCTGGCGTATATCAACCTTGCTCTGTTCAAGTCAAATGGAGTTGGGCCAATTTAGCTCAATTAACAAGCTGGCCAAGAGTCTTGGAGGTACTGCTGGGAATTAATGCCACCATCTAGAACAGAGGACATGTACCCAACTACTTACAGACTGGTCACAGAAACTATTTTATTTTTCCTTTTACTGTGTACCACTAATGATTGAACAGCTATGCAGGATTAAGACAAAGGCACTGCAAGAAGGCAAGCAGTGGCATTTAAGTCACTCATCCTCCTTCTGGATACTTTATGCCTGATCGCAACTATTTGTTCTAAATGGTGTGATGTTCATATGGCTCAGGATGATTCCTTTGCAGCACTGGAATGGATATGTCACAAAAATAGTCAGAACGTACACCTGCATACAGTATTCATTATGCATCGGC
>NW_017728914.1:18735798-18750669 GCF_001723895.1 Crocodylus porosus
GGGGGGGCTCTTTTATCTTTAGGCATTGAGCAGCCCTCTGCAGAGCAATAAACTTGCAACAGACACTCCCTCGTTCTTTGCAAATTGATCACAGCTAGGAACGAGCCCAGAGACGGGTGTAGCCAGTGCTCATCAGTGTATGAGCACACCCTTCTGTGTATGGGTGCTACACAGTAGCAGACCAATTTCCCCAACAATATTGGCGACCCAGATGGGACCCTGGCTCTCTGGATTGGTGCCACCGCCGCCACAACAATGTCCAGCCGGCAAAAGAGGGTATGTTTCCCCTCAGTGCCCTTGTTGGGGGAGCGGGTGGCCCTAAGTCGGAGGTAAGGTGATCTCAAATCTTTTAAGGGTAGGAGTGTCAGCTATATGTCCTGAGTACAATGATTCTCAGGCACCAAATTATTTATTTTATGATGTGTCAGTCTGAGTACGGCGATTCTCAGGCTCCTTGTCTCTGTCTGTCTGTGTCTTAGGCCTGTCTTTTCCTGGTTCCTCAATCCGGTGACACAGGCAACCATAGAGCGTTGTCCGTCCAACCCTTTTGGGCCAGGAAAGCTGTGTGGCACAATTTTTGTCTCCATTCACAGACAGAGGAACTGATTTCTAATCTTATCTCTTCTTTTTAATATGTCCCCTTTCCTGTTTGGGGCACCAGTCAAACCTGTGGTCACTTTGAGACGTCCCCTTTCCTGTTTGGGGCACGGTCAAGCCTGCGGTCACTTTGAGAAGTCCTCTTTCCTGTTTGGGGCACTGGTTAAGTCTGGTTTAAAAGTCGACTCTGGTATTCTGGTTTAAAAGGCAAAGAGGTAGCCCACCAAGGGAGACAGGATGGGACAGGCGGAGTCAGTCTCTGTCCCACCGGGAAGTTCCCTTGGAATTGTCCTTTCTGGTTGAGCTAAAATCCCGGGAACTGGTCAGGTTAATAAGCTTAAATTAATCCAGCTATCTACAACTGTCTGGCCTGAATACACTTATGAGGATCCAAGCTGACAGTGGCCTAGTCTTGGTTCTTTTGGCCAAGAAACCCTGAGGTACCTCCAAAGGATCTCTGGAAGATCCTCAACCCCATCAGATAAATTACTAGTATGTCTGAGCCAATGCTGCAAGCATAATAGAAAAAGGTTGCTTGGGGTCCTCTAGAACAGAAATCCGACACCTGGCTCGGCTCCAGGTTGATCCTAAAAGCCCCTCTGAAACTCTGCCACCTCCATATGCTCCAACTGTCCCTAGGTCAGAGAAAAATGAGTGGTGTCCAGCAGGACTGCCACCATTCCCGGCGCCAGTCACGCTCCTAACCCCCACATCCACCGCTTCAAGTGAACATTCCTCCGACAATGAAACAGGAAGTTCTACCCCTGTGTCGACACGCACGAGAAGTCAAATAAAGAAACAGCTGCCTGCTCATTTAGCTCTGCTGCGTCAGTACCCTATTGCCACACAGGAAGGAATCCAATATCCATATACACATGTCCCGTTCAATCCTCAAAACCTTGTCCTGTGGCAAACTAACACCCCCAAGTTTAAAGATGACCTGGAGTCAGTGAGATGCAGAATAGAAACCATAATCAACACCCACAACCCTACATGGACAGATATGAATCAGCTTTTAGATGCTCTTCTCAGTAAAGAGGAGAAAGCAGAAATTATAAAACAAGGAAATCAGTGGGTGTCAGAAAACGTGCAGAATAGAACTAATTGGCCAGTCCAAGATCCTGGATAGGATCCAAATGCTGAGGGCAGCAATAATCTGTTGCGCTTGCAACATGTCCAACTATCCATTTTAGAAGGGCTAAAAAGAGCGGGCGAAAAAAAAAGAGCAGACTGGACCAAAGTCCAGGCTATTAAACAAGGACCAAATGAACACCCAAGTGATTACTGTCAAAGGCTCCTAAGCACTATAAATAGACACGGTGGTGATTTCGACCCCAGCAGCCTTGCCAATCAAATGACAGTAAATTCTGCATTTGTTGGTCAAGCAACTGATGATATAAAAAAAAAACATCACTAAGCACCACCCTGATTGGACCACCAAAACACTTCCCCAGCTAGTTGATCTGGCTTTCTATGTCTTTGACAGACGCCCTGAGGTCCAGAAGCAAGAAAAATTAAAACTGAAGCAAAAAGAAGTGAATATGTTAGCAGCTGCCCTCACTCAACACTTCGAAGCACCCCCCCAGCAAGGCTATGGCTGAGGCCGAGGGAGAGGGCGGAAACAAGACAGACCCCGTACTTGGTCTTCCCAGCCCTTCAACCAGCCAACAAGGGGGCCTCAACCAGATGATACTTGCAATTATTGCAAACAAAGAGGGCACTGGAAACGAGATTGCCTGGTCTGCCCACGAGGGACCCCTGCACCATTTAACGCTTCCCGCATGCCTGCCCCCCCCGAAGTTGACCACTACCAACAATACCTGGAAGAGTCACCTGAACTTGAGGATTGACATAAGGGGGGGCTCTTCCATGAGACGAACCTTGAAGATTTTAATGAAACTTCACACAAATTAGAATGTCCATCCTCTGAACCATATATTAACCTAAAAGTCCAGGGTCAGATATACAAATGTTTAATTCATACTGGCACAGATCTTTCTTCACTGGGTGTTTCCCCAAGTCAGCCAAATTAAGGGTAGCAAAAACTGAACAGGTGGTAGGAGTCTCAAGAAAGCCCTTTAGCGTCACTTATAGTGTTCCTACGAAAGTCACCACTGCACCCTTAACAACTGAGCATGCCTTCTTACTCTCAAGTGGATCACCTGTTAACTTATTGGGGAGAGATCTGCTTTGCAAGCTCCATGCCACCTTGCAGTGTAGCCCAAACGGAATCCAAATTACTGTCCCCAGTAGTAACCTCTTAGCTTTTCAGGCCATGCTTAATGAGTCTGGGTTCCCTTCTCCTCCTGAAGATCTCCAAACTTTGCCCGAATCACTGTGGGGATGGACCCCCACAGCAGTAGGGCTCCTTAAATCTGCTACCCCAGTCAGTATCCAAACAAAGCCAGGTCAATCCCCGTCAGTACCTCAGTATCCCCTGTCTAAAGAGGCAGAAGAAGACTTAGAACCACTGGTGACTAGCTATTTAAAACAGGGAATACTGAAAGACTGTCTCTCACCCTGTAAATCTGGGAGTTGAACCTGTTTCCTCACTCTCTCTTTGTCTTAAAATTTCTCAGACATATATTTATGTGTGCATTAAATTATATGCATTATTGAATATGACATGGTATACATCATACTTTCTGGATGGTAGTAAAGCACTGGAGCAGATTACCCAGAGAGATTGCAGAGTCTCCATCCTTGGAGGTTATTAAGACCCGGATAGACAAACGCTTGGCTGCGATGATATAGTTGGGGGCAGTTCTACTTTGAGCAGGAGGTTGGACTAGATAACATCCTGAGGTCCCTTTCTACCCACATTTTGCGTGCTTTTATGTATACAAACCATAAAGATGTACCTTACAGGATATATGTGATTTCACATGTATTTTGTATAACCTGGCCTGGATTTGTATAACCTACCTTGCCTGCAATACATTCTTTAAAATATGATGCAGTATAAAAAGATCCTGCTAAATATTGCAAATAGTTCTTTGCCCCAAAAGTTTCCTTCTCCACAGCCCCAGATTATTTTGCACTAGCAGGCCAGCAATTATGCTACTGCAGATGGCTGTAAATTGTGCTAGGGACTGAATGCAGCCTGTTGTTTCCATGGTAGCAGTGAGAAGATTCCACTTGTAAGCAACCCTACTATTAACACGCAAACAAAAATAAACTAGGATAGTGACTTAATTCTTCCCACTCTCTGACTCTGGAGGTTCTTTAACTTTTTGGTCTGTGACAGAAGTTTCTGGGTGACCGTACACCTTCTAAGTTTCAGGGTTATACATAACCATTGACACCATCAACTAAAGTACTGTATTAACCAGCTTTCCTGAGATCGCTAACCCCATTTCACTGCATAAACTTATAAAATTAGCAAGGATTGGCCAGGTCAATATTTAGAAGTGAGACCACCTTAGATAATCCAGCAGGTGCCAAGAAATGGTACTGGTAATTCAGTGGATATGTCAGCCTCAGAGAAGCTGATTTAATAGGCGGTCCAGCAGAGTGTGAAAGGTCTCCGCGCTGCTAGTTCTGTCTTTTAGCTAAAAATTAAAATGGAGACCCTGACTGCAGCTGGGAGAAGTACTCAAACCAAATCATTTATCTGACTAACAGAATCCCATTTTTGATCATTAATTACCCACCAGCAGGCTTAAAAATGTAAGTTCTTTATTCACAATTGTTCAAACACTTTATGGAAACATATTTCAGCTTACAAGTTGTTTAGAAATTATCTCTAACAACTGCAAGCCTAATGTGCATGCACAATTATAACAAACATGAATGCAGGCGCAGTAATTGCACTTGTATATGGGAAGTTAAATACACAATAGGCTTTTTGCATGCACAACCATGATGTGACCACTGTGAATGCTGTCAAAGATTATTCTAAAACCTCTGCAACTACTCAGTGCAGTAGAGAGAAATAAACCCCCCTGTCTCAGAGGTACAATATCTTTTGCTACAGGCAGGTTGAACTTGACCCGGCACACCCTTGCTCATGTAGACAGTCCTACTGAATTCTAGGACTGGCCACTTCAGCAGGCATTTCTAGGAGCAGGACTCACACTCTGAACACAACAGAGAAATACACTTCCTCAAATCAGAGGAACAAATTGCAGTGATCTCTATTCATAGATGGAATTTCCCCACCAGTACTTGAAGATCTGTCCCCAGTTTTCAAAGTTAAATAACTTCTGCATCGTCTTCATTTCTCTTATCTACTGTTGTCATAATCAATGTTGCTGATGCTCAGGCGAAGTTGAATGTCTTTGTAAATATCAGCCTTCTGCAACAGATGGTTTTCAAGGTATAGGATATACTCAACATTCTCCAGTCTCAAATGCACAAGTGCAGCCTTTGGACGCCTGAGGAAATGGGTGTTTGAAGATCATGACATCAGATCCAAAACCAAGCTCATGGTTTATCAGGCAGTCATAATCCCCACCTTACTGGAGCTGAGATGTAGACAACATACGGGAGACACCTCAAATCGCTTGGAGAAGTACCATCAGTGCTGCCTATGGAAGATCCTTTGAATTCAATGGGAAGCCATATGCAACAGCATTAGCATCCTCTCACAAGCAAAGAGAACAAGCATTGAGGAGATGATTATCTGACATCAATTTCACTGGGCTGGCCATGTCATCCAGATGTCCAACTTCAGACTCCTGAAGCAAGTCTTAATCTCCCAGCCCCCAACTGGGACTGATTCCCTCAGTCAAGGTGCATGCTCAAGATGAGGGCAGAGAAAGCACTTCAAGAACGTCCTTAAGGCAAATTTGAAAAAATGCAATTTGAAACATCGGCATCAACTCATGGGAGACTATTGCCCAGGAATGCCCCAAAATGGAGGAAGTCTGCTGCAAGGATCTCAGTACTTTGAAACCCTATGCTGACAACAGCAGATGGAAAAGTTGGAGCAGCAGAAACAGCATGTCACAAACCAAATCAAGAATCAAGAGTCACCCACCCTGGATGGAAACACCTGTGCCAGACTTGCAGCAGTGTGTCAATCCCGGATCAGCCTAGTTAGCCATCTTTGGACCCACAGATAAAACAATCATGTAAAACAATCATTCTTGACTGCAAAGGATTGTCAAAGTTTTTCAAAATCATGTGCAAAATATATTACACTAACTTCATTCCACACCTATAAGTTTTTCATGTGTTTTTTCCAACAGATAAAAAAATTCTTTCTAAAATTTCAGGGACCCATCAGACAAGCTGGACATAAAGTGAAGCAGCACAGGACAAGAAATCACAAGTTCTACCAACACCATATTTAGGTCCTGCTCTTTCCAGAATGACTACAATAGGAATCCTGTACTTGAAGAATATGCCTGAACGCAACACATATGGTCTGCTTCATCCCTGTCTCTCTCGCATTCAGCATTGCACATGGTGACAAAAGGCCTCTATAAAAACTGCACAGTTGTTGGCTGGTACATGGACATAGATTTTTAGGTAGCGTGGGAACTATGCACCCACTCATCAACAACAAGTAGCTCAGTGTCATCTCATCTCTTTGGTTTATCCCATATAAATGCACACCCATGCCAAAAGGCTATTGCCTCAGCATGCTGTAATGTTTCAATTCTCTGGGAGTATTGCAGGGATTGCTGAGAAGTCTTGATAGCTCTAAGAGTCTATGAGCTGGTGCATCTTTCAGTTTGAAAGGCAGGATGTGTGTGTACGAAGCAAGTTTTAAAAAGGTGTTATTAATAGCACCACCTACACACCAAGAAAAAGCTCTTTAGAGCCCTCACTAGCAGTAAAACATTAAGCCCCCCAGTCCAGTATTTCCTTTTCAAATATTTATTTCTCCCAATCTGCACATGAATAAATGAGCTGCATGGTTCCATTATTATGTAAGGCATGAACAGCTGGAGGTCTCCATTCCTTCAAATGTCACCTGCTTAGTATCTACAGCAGTAGTCACTGCTGCAGGGAGCTTCCACACAGCTGAGTTCTCATTTTCATTCTCCTTGTTCACCTTCCTCACATCTGGCAGAGGTTCCAGATGTGTGGCTATGTCCCCCACTAATGACTGCTTCTACTGAGAGGAGCCATATACAGTATATACAGTACATATATTGTACTGTAATCTTGCATAAGGTTGTTGGTTGGAGTAAGGATACTGCTAATCCTGAGAGAGAGGATTTCTCAGTGCCCAGTACATAGACCTGACTGATAAGGCAGCAGCACCACAATGCCATCATTGGGTATGTCCACACATTTGTTAATGTGCTGTAGTTGTGGCACTTTAAGTTTAATACTTGGATAACCATGTACTAAATTAATGTGCAGTAACTGGTTCTACTGTGCAGTAGGACCAATGCACGAGTTTTCACACATGCTAACTGAGCAGTAGTGTATTAGCACAGGTTTTACACAGCATGCTACTGTGCAGTGCTACTAGGCTACTGCAGTTAGTTTTGTGTAGACACACCCATTAAGCAACAAATTTTCTCTTCCCTTAGGAAGGCCCATGTTTACCATCACGTAACTTTTCTGTGAGATTTAATGGTGCTCTCAGATAGTAGCATTCAGTGTTTCATTCCTAAAAATGCCCACAGTGAGGGTGAGGGGTCTGAACGTTATAACTCAAGGCAATGGATTAAAAACAGCATTGGAATTCCTCAGTAAGATGGGAGATGCATTTAACTGTTAGAGCAATAGTATGCTGACTCTGTTGCTCCCACCTGCTTATGGTGTCACTTGGGGTAAGTCACACAACCTCAGAATGCTTCAAGCTGCCTCTATGTGTATAGACACTCCATGCCCCAAAATCATTCAGGGATTTGTAGTTGTGCAACTTAATCCATTTTTGTAACATGTTCTGGGGTCCTTAAGTGAAAGGCAGTTGTAGAAGAACTACAGACTACTAACGTTGTAATACTGAAGTACATGTGTACTAAAGTTCCACATAGTCTTATGGAAAAGTTATGAGGTCCTAAGCAAGTGGTGGAGAAGTTATTCCTAAAATCTAGCTTCTTAACACCTTACGTTTTTCTCTAATACAAGCTTCATTAAGGTCAGTTTCCCCTAAAGGTGTGTTTCGTTTTTCTGACGGACAGGTACTTAAAGGATACACAAATTCTTCTGAACGTCCATGCACAGGTTCTTTGAAAGCAGCAGAAACAACACTTAGATCAGTGCCCTCTTAGACCTGGGTGCTGCAGCACCCTGGGGTCCTAAGTGTTCTTTTTAAGGATGCTGTGGGGCGCCGTGCGGTATTAGCTCTGTTAGGTGTGCAAACACCTACGTGTGAGTCACACGATAAACCAGAGATTTCAGATAGGAATCCATGACACCAAAAATATTCTGACCTGTTGTGGTCTTCTTGCGTCCTTTCAGGAACAGAAGAATTGCTCTATTATTCTCCCATAGTCAAAAAACAAATGAAAGCTAAGAGCTGGCATTTTCTGAGGGATGCTTTGTTGTCTAAAACAGGGAAGAACCACTGTCTTAGACTATGAGGCAAAAGGCAGGGTAGAGATGCAGGTTATAGACAAACAGAATTACTGATGCAGAAGTTTTTGAGTGCCTGAGCTCACCTCATCCCCGCTTCAGACTGTAAGGTCAGACAACTTTTCCACTTTCCTTGGTGTGAAGCAACAGTGCCATCCGGCGGCTGATCCAATCGTTGAATGGCCTGCACCTTGTCAGCCTGTTGCACCTTCCCAGGGAGCAGTAGGAAGGGAAAGGCCAACCTTTGTCTCTCTGACAATCAGAAGCTGAACACCAGAGTCAAGAGGTACAGCATGATACTGCGTTTGTGACACTGGTTTCCATGTATCTGCTGAATAACAACCCCCCCATACCCAAACTGTATGTTATATCTCATTGTGCTGTCCAGCAGGCATGTGGAAAAAGGCTCTTTGTAAAATCAGTTCAGACTCGTGGAGACAGAGCTTCTGCTAAGAACACCTTAGGTTAAGTTTTTCTCTTAGGGACAGCTAGGGGGTGGAAAAATATTTGCCAGAAACCCATCTTTTACAGCACATGAAAACAGCAGCCGGGATTCTTGGGAGAGAAGATTTGCTGGTTGGCAGAGTTTGTCCAATGTACCGGCCTTTCTGCTGAAGGGAAAATAATTAGCTGTGCCTGTCTCTCACCCTCTCCAACAGCCAAAAAATTCTTACGGCAAGAAAACAGTATTGGAAAATCTCAAAAGAATCCAGACCTGGAAGTCTTAATCACAGGAGTTTCAAGAACAATTTTCGTAGGAGTATTTATGCTGGGCTTTTTTTAAACACCACCTTCTCTTGGAAGAAAAAAATATAATTCTCAGACATATATTCACTCAATAAACCTTGCCTCGTGCCCACTCACTCTCACACAAACATTCACATCCAAAACAAACACACACACACGTTCCCTAGCCCACTCAACACCTTCCCACCCCACTCCCGCACACACCTGCCCATTTCATTTGAACCCGCTCTGCATAAGAGAGCACTGTTCTGTGAACCGCCCTGCCCCATGCAGTCCCCATGGAGAACAACTATGTTGTTTCATTTCAATAGTTAACACACTGAGGGTGAACTTTGCCTTAGTTCAAATAGTCAGTGTGCATCTTAAGTCCCCAAACTGGTTCCCAAACAAGACTTAAGTGGTGTCTAGTTAATGTGTGGGGTGGATTTCACTCATATTGCCTAAACCAGGGCAGGTAATCTTTGTATGCTGTAAGTGAAAGATTTAGGCAAAAGAAGACAATATGGTTACCCACAATAGTTCCCAGTATGTGGACAATTCTTCTGAACTCTCTGATCTTAAGTTTGGTGACTCTCTGTCAAGCAGTGAAGCAAATAAATTGTGTCAATATTTTAGGACGATGACAAAGAAAAACAGCTATGTTGATTACTCAGAGTCTGAATTTTCTGAAAAAGATTATTTTAACCAAAAATTATGGTTCGATTAAAACTCAATTTATCACAAAAAACTGAGTTTGCCACTAAAAAAATCGACATTGTTGAAGCAGTTCATTTTCTGTGCAAAAATGTCAAGTCCTTTCTTTTGTCTCATTATTGAAAATACCAATAAAAACATTTACAAAATGGATATTGACTTTCCTCATGTTAGAGTTGATGTTATTTGGGGATAATTTCAATTAAAAATACAAAAAAAAAACCCTGATAAAAGTTGAAAAGAGAAAAATAGCTCCCATTTCAAACACTTTGAGCTGAAAACAACCATGAAAAGATTAAACTAAAATTTTGTGTAAACCATACAGCTCTAATATCTATATTTTTGTATTGCCTGACTCAAAATAATTACCTAGTTTGTCAAATAGTTTACACTAGGTTTTAGTCCTGTCTATGTGTATACAAGGAAGCCATCTGTTTAAACACATATTTAGAGAATATGGTCAGTATTGCCAATCCCAAGAATTCCATAATTGTGTGTCAGACCAAAAAAAAAAAGCATTGTATTGGCTCTAAAAATAATTTATTTGTTAAATGATTAATGTGGGATTCTTATCCTTTGCCTTTTGTTTTTTGCAGTTTGTAGAATTAACATTTTTATGCTTTTCTCTGCAACCAGGAAGGCTAGAAACTTATTTTAAAAAGACAGAGATGTGGTTTTTGTGCAGTCACATGATTCCAGAAGCTGAGGTATTAACCACCCAGCATTAAACTTGTGAGTAAAGTTATGAGACTTGGCACAACCACTTGGTTTTAGTGTAGGATCAAAGCAAACAGAGCAGCAAAAATGCTAGTGTTCTTTGTTTATAGCTGTATATTTCATTCTGCAATCCAATGGGTAAGATTTCCCAAATAAATGAATTTTTCTCTACCTCCTCTCTGGTTTTTCCGAGTCCCTATATCATCCTAATGGACTTGCTTTGAACCATTTCTTTCTTGCCCCAAGGTATGATTCTTTTTTATTAAATAAAGGGAGAAGGAGAAAAACCCTTTTTGTACTGCACTTTCATCAAGTTACAACAGCCCCCAGCCCTGACTACCTTTCACTTATGACACATCAGTCGGAGACAAGCTGTTTCACCTCCTGTTTTGCTTGTTAGAATAATGACAAGACATTTCCTGTCTGGCTGAGCTGAGGCCTAGTGGCTTCATGGTCTCAATACTGTCCAACTGCCTGTATATGATGACAGTTAACATCAGGGATCCCTGTCTCTTCACACTGTGTTCGGTTAACAGCCACATACTCCTCTTCCTCTTTGAATGCTCTAGGACTTCTTCCTCTTCTTGATTTTTTTCCTCTTCTTTTCATCTTAAGTAGCTCTGTTTCCTGTGTTCTCTCTAGACTGAAAGATTGCTGCTTGCATAGTTACTTAGACCAACTGCCTGGAGCTTGCATCATTCAGCAATAGAAAACTTCTCTGATACATGGCAGAGAGCCTCTAAATAGATCACTGTCTGCTCAAGTTTCTAAAACTCACATGCATACCTAAATGCCATATACACCCACAGCCATATGTTCCTACTCACACAGTTACAGGTGCGTGTGCACACAAGCATGTATATGCTTGTCCCTGAATGTTTATGCATAGCCAGCATATCCCTACTAGAGCACTGTCAGGATAAATACCAGCAGCTCATTTTCTTTTGCTTGTCGGAACAAATTTGGCCCTCAGTATCTCTTTTTTAATATCTCTCAATTACTTTGGTTTTTTAAAACTTTGTTTGAACAAACCTGAGCTGCTCCTACTACTAAAGTGTACCCTTAGGAGGAAAAATGTCTTAGCAAGCATTTTCAGAGGTCTTCCATGTTCTGGCAACAGCTGATTCACTTGCAGAGTAGGACACAGAAACCTCTTTTCTCAGCCCTTTCATGCCTCATTTTTTTCCAGAGAGCATGATTAGCCATTGCAATAGCTTACCAAAAATGGGGGAAGATTCTCCACCACTGGAAATTTTTATATCAAGACTGAAATCTTTCCCAAAACAAACACTCTCATTTAACTCCTGCTGCTGATTTTAAAGCAGCAACTTATCCAAGTAGGTCCTACAACTTGCATTACACAGAAGGTCAGATTAGAAGACACCAATATTCTTTTTGGCTTTGAAATCAAGGTCCCCATGTTTCAGTGACTGCAAAACTACTTTAGCAGCTGTTCTGGTTTGTATTCTTATTTGATAAATACTGTAGTTTCTCGCATATAACATGCCTCAGAATATAACATGTCCCTTGTTTTTAAAAGGCAGAATGAAGAAAAAGGGATTTTTTCCCAAATTATGGCTACATAGATCAGGCCTGAAGCCTAACTGTCAACTAACTCACTCTCCCCTTCCTGCTTAACTGGAGCTGTGGCCCTATCTGCTAGTGAGGATGGTATCAGTGGGTAAATCTTTGATTTTGAAAAGAACTGAAGAGCTTCCAAGGCTATGAAAGAGGAGGAGACAGGCCAGCAACAGCCATAAAATCCTCCTAAGAAAGTTTAGCTTGATTAGTAGAATATCAACATCATTAAAAAAAGAGAGATGATTGTTACCACCTCTGGAGTGAAGAACAATGAGCCATTAAGTTAATTTAACCACTCAGCTGCCTGAATAGTAATGCAACAGCTCCTCCATTATGGAGCAGGAATCAAAGCGGGGTACCTGTACCCTGGGCAGAAAACCAGTTTCTTAGTTTAATACATACACTCCAATTTGGGGGGGCTGATTTTTCGAGAAAAGATGTGCACTGCATACAGGAAAATACAGTACATTATGAAGCCTCATTTATCCACCTGAGTGCACAGTTTCAGAATCAATCAGTGACTTAAACCCTCTAAGGAATTTCATTTGATTTATTTGTATAGCTCAGAAGCTTGATTCTATAGCGCCAATGGGTATTATTTAGGAGCAGCACAGCAAATTTCTCTGTTGTGAGGACACAAATTCCATCCCTCAGTGGGATGTTGCAGGCTGTTGCCTGGTGATACCCAAATACTTCAGCAAGGCACCAAACAACTCAGATGATAAGGTATCGCCAGGCAATCTGAGAGGCACCTCCCATCACTTTAATATTAGGGGCAAAGTGCCATGCAAAGATAGAGCTTCAAAACTCTCTCCAGATCTCTGACCTTCCTAGAAAGTCTATAGGCATCACCTAATAACAGTAGTGCTGCTTGCTGTTGACTCTGGCCCCAGCAGTGCTGGAGTGAGCTCATGAGAGGGAGGCTGTGGAAATCACCTGAGTTGTGATGTAATTGTATACTCAATTTCATACGTCTTTGCTTCCCTAATTATTTCTAATCTAGCCTTTAATATCATTATTATTATTATTATTGCTACTACTACTACTTACCACTTCACATCCTCAAAGGACCTCATAAACATACGCTAATTAGCCAGCCAGATGGTTTCTGCCAACTGAATGTCCTTCTGCTGTTGTATTCTCCCTGACTCTTCCAGCAGGTTCCCTGCTCAGTACTGCGTGGGATCTGAGTCTTCTCCTCTGCTCAGATCTACACATGGTGTGGTCTGCCTCTTCCCTCCTTTTTATTACGTTGGTTTCCCCCCATCACCTCTGGCAGGATCTTCCTGACTGTTCAAGACATAGCTGTCAGGAGCTGGCTCAGGTCCTTAGCAATACCTGGGATGTGGTTCCTTACAGCTTGCTGGCTGGCAAATAGCTCTTTCACCTGAGTATTCTCTTATCTGCCCTGTACTGACCAGAGCTGTCTTCTTCCTTAATTCCCTGCACACTATTTCTTTTTTTTTTTCCTGCTACAGATTAATTTGCAATGACCCTTCTCTTCATGGGCGACTGGTGCCTCCTGATTCTGAGTGGGCACCAGCCACTGATCGTCAAATGGGGGGCAGGGAAGGTCCACCAGTGGCCGGTTGATGACCAGGGGAGGTCTCCCAGTGGCTGATCACCAGTGGCAAAATCAGAAATGACGGGGCACTTCCACCAGCACTTCCAGTTTTGCTGCCAGTGCTTCTCTCAGCACAGGGTGGGGGGCATGCCAGCACTTCTCTTGCCACAGGGAGGGCACACTGGTGCTTCTCCTGGTGCTCCCACTTTCAGAGCCATTCTTGGGGGGGGCACATGCCTCTCCCCCGTGGCCCCTTATGTGTCACCAGTGTTTCTCTTAACCCTCAACCTCATGTCAACTCTTCTCCATGTACTTATTTTTCTTCTAATTCATTTAGTTTTATACATTGCTTCTGGCTGTTTATTGATGGATTGGCATATGTGTTAATAGCTGCAGTGGCAACCAGACACCAGAGAGTCAAAACCACTTTCCTCTTAAATGAAAAATTCCAACAGAAAAATGCAATGTTTCACATTTCAACACAAGGCCTAATAATCCCTAGACTGGTAAGAAAACAGCATATATGTATAGACCTTTACTGAGAGCCTATTTCAAGAAAACTAGTTTATTGACCTGAGCACCAGGCTAGAAGCCAGCAACCTTTGAGCTCTGATCCCATCTCTGACACACTATACTCTTGGAAAAGGATTGGAATGGAATATTATAATGTGCTAGCTGGTGACCGTGTTGAAGCCTGGGCTTCATCTTGACTAGGTTAATACAGAGGAAGGTCTATACCAGTCTTTTAAATTGGGCTAGTTTGTTGTATTTACTAACACACCTGAGATTTAATCCCAGTCTGGACCTATCTCTGTGGCTTTCTTGCAGCATTTCAAAGTAATGTCTGCCACACACCCTCTCATAAATGGGCAGCAGCTCCTGTAATGCCAACCCAGCAGGGCAACAGGGAGGCTGGGTTACTGCTTTTGTCAGAGACAAACATTACACATAAACTGGTTTAAGTGATCAGAAACTGGTTTAAACCTGTAGCAGAACAGATGTTCTGTGCACATAAACCAGTTTGAGAATGGCTGAAACTGGTTTAAGATAAACCTGGTTGAATGTAGTATCAGACTTAACTGATTTGGCTCAAACCAGTTTATGCAATGTCTGACCCAGACCCCTTGGTGGTTTAAGATAAACCGGACACCCCCAGCATCAGGGCAAACTCTCTGGGCTGCGTGGGGCTCTCTGCTTCACAGCAGGGCTGGCCCTGCCATGCTTCTCCCTGGCTGCAGCTCCAGAGACTGCAGGCTGCTTCTCCCATCCCATCACCACACCCTGCTAAGCAGGAATTCCCCCTCCCCTCATAGATTCATAGAAGTAGGGTCAGGAGGGACCTTGTAGATCATCAGGTCCGACCGCCTGCCCTGGGCAGGAGAGAAAAACCGGGCTCAAATGACCCCAGCCAGGTAGACGTCAAGCCTCCTCTTAAAGACCCCCAGGGTAGGAGCCAGCACCACTTCCCTTGGAAGTTGGTTCCAGATCCT
>NW_017728914.1:18751050-18790993 GCF_001723895.1 Crocodylus porosus
TGGAGTCAATAATGACTCCAAGATCTCTTTCTGTCACTGTGCTCCCGAAAAGGGAGTTTCCCATCTTATAAGTGTGCTACTGGTTCCTAATGCCCAAGTGCAGCACCCTGCACTTGTCAGTATTGAAACATATCCTGTTTTCATTAGCACACCCCTGTAACCTGTCCAGGTCCTGCTGTAATCTGTCCTTCCCTACTAGTGTGCCCACTTCACCCCAAATCTTGCTATCATCAGCTAATTTAAACAGGCTGCTTTTCACCGTGTTATCCAAATCACTAGTAAAGAAATTGAACAGTGTGGGCCCAAGGACCAAGCCCTGGGGGACCCCACTGCCCACTTCCCTCCAGGTCAAAAAAGACCACTATGCTCTGAGTATGACCCTTCAACCAATTTGCAATCCATCTGACTGTGCAGGCATCAATGCCACAGTCACCTAGTTTTTTAATGAGAATGGAGTGGGGAGACAGTGTCAAAGGCCTTGCTGAAGTCCAGAAAGACTACATCCACTGCGACACCTGCATCCAATGCTTTTGTGACCTGATCATAGAAGGCAATCAGGTTGGTCTGACAGGACCTGTCCCAAATGAACCGTGCTGGTTGCCCTTGAGCATCATCCCTGCTGCTGGCCCATCACAGATGTGCTCCTTGATAATCTTCTCAAGGAGTTTCCCCAGGATTGAAGTAAGACTAATGGGCCTATAGTTGCCCGGGTCCTCCCTCTTCCCTTTTTTAAAGATGGGGACCACGTTGACTTTCTTGCAGTCATCTGGCACCTGGCCAGAGAACCATGAGTGCTCTGCCTTGCTGAGGAAGTGTCTGTGTATTAGCTAACAGACCACATGCTGGCTAAGGTTCTTGCTGAATCAACAGGTAGCTGGTAATGTCCCTCTGTTGTTTTCTTAATTGGGTGATAAACACTGCTATCAATTCCCTGTTGAGCTAATCACAGCATCCTGCCAGAGCCTGGCCATGCCCACCTCAGCTCCATGCTGTGGAAGGAAGGCGGGGGATGCTCTAGTGCCCCCGCTTCTAGTCTGGGCCACTGCAGGCATGCGCCTGCATTTCTGGGATGTCTGTCTGGGTTACAAACTCTTTTAGCCTAGCCAAGTTAGACTAACCTGCAAAGATTGAATCAATTCAGGCTCAGGTTTTTTGAATGTCTGTCCCTAGCCTTGAGGTGAAGCTGCAGTCAGGTCAACAGCTTCCTTTAAAAGCATGAACTAGAAATGAAGTAGGAAGTAAAAACTACAGGATAAATTTATCTCCTGGGTCTACCAAATGCTTATCGAGATGGAAATGTTTACACTGACTAATGGCATTTCAGAAAGTCAGGCCCTGACCTACAAATAGACAGGAATCTCATCAAGCATACAGGGCCCATTTTCATTAGCCAAGTAATGGATAGATACCAGCATTATCTTCATCGTAGAGCCTGTACGTGGTAGTACAAGGCCCTAGAGTTACAGTGGTGAATAAAACAAGGACATTTTGTTCAATATTCTGTTCCTGTACAGACATCCCGGTTGAAAGGTAGAAAATGAACAACAAAACAGAATTAATTGACTTGGCCTAATTCATCTCCAGGCAGGATTAAAAAGGACAGCAAACAGTAGAACAAGCTGAGTTACAAAATAACAGGTATGTTAACAGATTCACAAATAAACTGGCTGATTTCTTTCTGCTGATGTTTTTTCCTATCACAGAATTGAAGTGACTACAACTCATTAGTGACTAAGCTTGTTGATCTTGGACATACAATGATTTCAACCCCTGTAATTTTTCTCTCCCCAGATTTCATTTTTTGTTTGTTCCAGTTTTGTCCTTTCTCTTCCTCAGTAACCAACATTTTTCTCCCCTTTGAAGTGACATTTGTTACTATGGGAACAACAATGTGACTGGTACAGAGCAAAGCATTGGTGTGTCCATAAACAAAATGTTAAGTCAAATGACAGAAAAGTTTGAAATGCAGACTTTGGTTTGAGGGGATACAGGTGCTTATGTCTAAACACCAAGTATTTTTGCACCCTGAAAGTAGCCTTGGCCCAATTGATGCCTGTTTAAACTGTCTGTTTGTCTGAGCAGATGGTAGGCTGGTGCAACTTTAAAAAGTAGATGAGAAACTTCTGGAAACGAGTCCCAGTACTCCTATTTCTTTCTGCTTCATGGGAAGGAGCTGCTGTGAGACTGAATCAGTGAAGCTCAGGAAAAAAAAAAAAAATCAGGTGTCAAAGAGTACTGGTCACTTCCAGGAAAGCCAATTCAGACATAGTCACCTTCTCTCCTTCCAGGGGACATGTAACTAGCAAGCCCAGCCCATCATCATGTACCTTCCACTGTGTTCAGTCATAATACTGCTTCACTGTCACCTGCAACAGACACCTGTACAGGGCCCTAGGTTTATAATCATCACAGCATGTCCAGCATGTATATCACTAAAGATCATGCATCATCACCAGGGATCCTGGTTTTCCTTGATAAAATTTGCAAATTCTCTGATAAAACCCCACAAATCCACGACTAAAATGAAAGGCCCCTCACTCCCCGCCACAGCCCCGTGGTCCTGCTCCTGCCCCTCATTCCACCCTCACTCCCCCCAGAGCCCTCCCAGCCCTGCTCGGTGCCCCTCACTCCCTCCTCCACAGCCTCCACAGCCCTGCTTATGCCCCTTTCCCCCCACCACAGCCCCCTGCCACCCTCAGCCTTGCCGGAAGGGGCCCCCAGCTGCCACGACTGTAGGGCCAGGGACTCAGTTCTGCAGCCCCCTGGCCCCTCGCTGCAGGTTTGGGCAGGCAGGGTGGGAGTGGCTCCCCACCACTGTGCACACTCCTGGGGGGGCAGGGGAACCCATGCCCCCCAGATCTCTGTGCAGGGCAGGGGCAGGGGCAGGGGCAGGCTGCCCACTGCAGGCCCAGGCTCCCACCCTGATGCCTTCCCCTGGCACCTCCTCAGCCCAGCAGGTGCAACCCAGTGCTGCAGGGAGCAGCAGGGCCATGCAGAGATCTCCTTGCCACTGCAAGCCCTGACCTGCCCTGGTGATGCATCCCCTGCACGTGCAGTAGCAGTGAGGAGCACAACCCTGTGTCATCACCCCCACTGCTGCTGCACGGGCAGAGGACATGTTGCCAGGGCAGCACGGGGCTGTCAGGGCCAGGAGATCCCTACGTGGCCCCACTGTTCCCTACAGCTCCAGGTTGCACCTGCTGGACTGTGGAGGCCCTGGGGGAGGAGCCTGAGCCCACAGTAGGCAGCCCACCCCTGTCCTGCACAGAGGTCTGGGGGTCATGGGTCCCTCCTACCCCCCAGGAGTGCACACAGTGGCAGGGAACTGACCTTACCCTCCACCCCTGGACAAGCAGCCCACAGCCCCGTCCCGCTCCCTGTCAGGGCCCTGAGACCACACACTGTGGCCCTCAGCCCCAAGCCCCATGCACCACCCAGCTGGGCAGCAGCCCCAGCCCCAGCCCTGCCCTGCCTAACTTCCTCCCTCTCCCTCCACTTACCTGTGGGAGCTGCTCTCCAGGCTGTCTGGTGGCAATGTGCATATACATGTATATGGTACCCCCTGCCTGACCGTACTTCTCCCACTCCCCCCAGCCCCTTACAGGCTGCAACTCTGCCAGCCTGCAGAGAGCCATTTGCAAAACTGCAAAATCTGCAGTTTTCTTTGGTGAAGTGTGAAACCCATGTTTGCCTCTAGTAAAGGATAAAATCCACATTTTTCTCCTTTTTTCTGTGGGAAATGGAAAACCTGGATCCCTGGTCATCACAGCCCTGTGTAACTAATACCCTTGAAGCAGCTAATGAAGCTGCTGCTCTCTGTATAAAAAATCCACATCTCTTTAGAAAACACAAAGGAAATAGCTCTCTCCCTCTCCACCAGTGGCAATGCATAGGGAATACACAGGGATGGATGCACATGCACCCCCTGAGAGCGCCAGTGCACCGACTAATGGCTGCACTCACCACTTAGTGAGTGATAGTGCCCCCCCTGCAAGCTCTGGCTGATCACTGTGCTCACTGTAGCCACTTTCAGGAGTGGCTGCAGCCACTTCTGGGAGCTGCTGCAGCTATTGGCTGGTGCTTGCTCCCAGAAGCAGCAGCAGCCAATTTCAGAAGTGGCTGCAGTGAGGGCAGCTATCGGCCACAGCAATTGGCCATCACGGGATCAGCAGGGGGAATCCTCTCCCTGGACCACAGGATTGCCCACAGGGAAGCCCCCTCCAGTCGGTGGGACTGGTTGCGGGGGGGGCACATGCCCCCCCCCACCCTAAGGCGGCACCAGTCACTCATGCTCCCCCTTACTCCTTTACTTTTGCTGTTAAGGGTAATCACTGAGTAACGCTGGTGTGACTGCCATTACTACCAGCTCAAAAGGTGTTTGAAAGACAAGCTAGGACTTTTCATGCTGCAAGTGTACATCTACCTTTTCTGGAAAAAGGCTTTTCATCAGCAATAGGACAGCAATACACTGTAAGTGGCTTTTTAGTGATAAGCTGCTGGCACTAATGTTGCCATTGCTGCCTCTTCACCATGGCTCCATTTAATTATCTCAAACCAGAACTACCTAATCATCTAGACTTTCCAGCCCAAGGGAAGCTCTGATATTTCGTGATTGGTTTTGGTCCTAAAGTCAGAGAAAATGTAAAAATGCAATTCTGGGACTTTGAGAACTTGGGAGATATGAGTTTTACTTTCAGCTCATCCCCTGGCCTCCTGGGTGGTGTAGGGTATGCCACTTCCCAGTTCCATGCCTCAGTTTCCCAAACTGAAAAAAAACCAACAATGGTACTGACCTCTTTTGAGCTCAGCTGTTGAAAATACTAAATAAGAATGAGGCACTTTTATTAATTAACTAACTTTCCCACATCTCAGACATTCCATGGATAAGGACCTTCGTGTCACAGGTTGGGAAACTGAGGCACAGAGGTTTGGGGTCTCAGTCCAGGGCTATCATCTATGATGGAGTTGGGGACAGCCTAGGAGCATCATTGCCCAGGACTGCGTCCTCACCATTCACGGGCACTGACTCTGAAGCATTCTGTTGTTGCATTAAATGACCAGAATTGGTCACTGTTACTTTAGTTAGTTCATCAACACAAAGGGGTATTTCTCTCCCTCTGTGGTCTGTTACTTCTCAGCTCTGTGTTCTTGGGGAACCCTGACACAGGACGCAGCCTGTCTGACTCACAAAGAATTCACCCCCCTCACACACACTTCTACCTGAACAAAAACTGATTATGAAAGACAATGAAGATGCAGTGGGAGACACACCTAAAGCCCTCCAGATAAGGGAGCAACTGCCCTAGGTCTCATTTGCATGTGAGATGGAACCAGATGGCAATTCATTTACATGGGAATTGGAGAACAGAAAGCCTGAAGCAAAGACCACAGTGAATTCTGGGATCAGAAAAGCAGGAGAGCAATGCATGATGGGGAATCTGTGCTCCAAATGCTAATTAACCCACATTTACACACACCCAGCTCAGCATTTATCAGACCAATTCTAATCTAGATTTATAAAGGACTTCCCCCCTCACACATACACACCTCACCTAAAGTAAAGTTTAATAGGCATCTTGTGCCATACATTCCCTGGTCCCACTATGGGAAACCTATTTAAACTTGAATGACTAAAACTCGGCTGCCAGGTTAGGGAATGCTGAGGCAAGAGCTCAAGTCAGAGGGGGAATGGGTAACATTTGAACAATGGTTAAGGGTTCATCACAGCATCCAGTCCGTTGGAGCCCTGACCACAAATGCTGTCATACTTTTCCCAGGATGACTGGTGGAAGTCCTCCCCACAAAGTTTATGAACACTCCAAGTAATCAATCCCTTTAGCAAGATCTGGAGAAGTCATGCTAAGCTAAGGCCTATTCACAACAGGTAAAAATACAAAACCCTGATGCTGCAAGCTACCTATTGTTTCTGAAGAAACAAACAATGAGGTATCCCATCCAGTATATGTGCTATCCATAAGAATTTCAAGCTGACTCCTGAGTGTCTGGTTACTCCTTAACCTTATGTTTGTCCTGGTTATTGATCAGTTTTTTGATGTTCCAAACCAGATAACCCCTTGTCAATAGAAAAGACAATTATTTACACAATTAAAAGAACGTTTTGAAGAAGCTGAACTGAGGGTATAAAACTCTGTAAAAGCAGCAACCTGTGTGCTTCAAGAGAAAAATCTCTCTGACACCATCCACTGTTGTTCCTGAGAAGCTGGAAGAAACAGATCATCTCCCTTCAAGGCCTGTGCTAAGAACTTTACCTGTCAGCACTGGAACCTGAGTGCCTTGGACTGGTGAGATCCCAGCTCTCGCTCTCTCTCTTTTCTCTCTAGGCATAGATTTCTGAACCTGAACTGTGTTAGTTAAGCTTGAGCTAAATTTCCCCAAATACTTAGTGAAACCAGGGTAGTGTTTTGATTGTTTTCTTTTGCATGTCTATTACTACTAGTACCACTATACAGTTCATATATTCAGCAATAAATAACTTTTATAGTCAAACTTGTAGTAATTTGGTATGTTTTTCCTTCTCTACTTCTCCTTCCCCACTTGCTCTGGAGCAATGCTTCTTTTACTTAAGTTAAAGATCCCTGTGAAGCCCAGAAATACTGTGGGGCCTGCTCATCAAGTGGCTACCACTACTAGGACAGTTAGGGCAAAAGATTGGGACGTGCTGAGTTTGAAACACATAAGGGGATCAGCTTGTATAGGCTGTTTGACCCAGTTTGGCTCAGGCTTGCCCTAATGAACTGAATGCTGGCCCATGAGGGTGTCAGCTAGACACCCAGCTGGATTCAGAGGTATTCTGTTCACCTGTGTGCTTGTGTCTGACTGCAGTTTATTGTTACCTTAATGAACTGATTCCTGGCATACGAGGGTGTCAGCCTGTCTATGCTGATCATCCCAGCCGGATCAGATATGTCATGTTAATCTCTGTGTGTTTGTGTGTATGACTGATTTGGTGACTGGAGGAACCCAGCCCCACTGAAACCAAGTCCTGCAAGATAGGTCCATTGGGGGTGAGGACTTGCAGAAGAGAGATATACAGCTCCGTATGGAAACACAAGTAACACAAGCAGCACATTGATAGAATTACAAAGACCTTAGAAACATGTCCCTAATAAATGAGCACACCTCCAAAGTGATGGGCAAATCTGGTGACAGGTCCTAGAAGAAAAGCAGCACATGCTTTGTTGGCTGCTTGTTACAGGTGGAGCATTTTGAAAAGTTCATAGAATCATAGAAAATGAGGGTTGGAAGAGACCTCAGGAGGTCATCTAGTCCAACCCCCTGCTCAAAGCAGGACCGTCCCCAACTCAGTAGTTACTCTTCAATGTTGCGGTATCAGCTTGGAAATGGTACAAGCATGCAGCTGGTATCCGACACGGGGAACCACCTAGAAGATGAAATGTGTGCCTACATGATACTGTGTGCTGTTAATGACTTATCAAAAGCAGCAACCTCCTCTCAACATGATTTATTTGGCCATCTTGTGTAGCAAGTGAATTATGCTGGGGCTTTGACCTGCGAGTATCACAATTGTAAGGAGACTCTGCTGAGGGAACTCCATCATTGAAAGAAGAGTTTCAATCCAGGTACTGTCTATGATAATTCTACAGGTTTAAAAGATGCCTGGAGCCTGTTTTTAGGAGAAAATGACCATTAATCATGGTATCCTGGCCAAGAAAGATCAGTTTTTCAAGAAGAGGCACTGGAATTCAAACAATCAATCAGGGAAATTGCTCCATGTAGTAAGTCTTTTGTACATGTAGTAACATCTATATTAAACAAACTACAGGCAGAGAATTCTGTTTTAGCTTCCTCCTGAGTGGTTGTACACATCTCAAGCAAGGTATTATTTTACCTAGAACCAGACTTTGTGATTCAGGTCTAAGTGTACAACAAGCCAATGGCAGATCTGTGTGTTTCCCCAACTCTATTTGTGGTTAGGGAGCAGGGGTTAGCCAGATAAAGTAGGACAGATTTTGTCTGGCTAGATTAGGAAAAGTTATTTGATGTGGCTATTGCATGAATGAATGTGAATGCTTTGTGAAAGGATTTTTTACATGCACCTCAAGCTTTGACTGGGAGCACTTTAAATGTATTTATTTCAGTGTAAAAAGAAGAAGGAGTTCCTTCTTTTAAACTTAAATGTAAAAATTGCACAGAAAGACTATGCAACAACACAGATTGACAAACTCTTTGACCAAGGCACTAGTACCCAGCTCAGTTTTAGTTTATTTCAGTTGTAAAGAGCATTCACTTGATCCAGAAGAACCCTAAACTCTGCCACACATACCTAGTTATCTTTTCACTGGCAGCTGGACTTCATTGCTCCAAACCAGCATCATGTGAGTTAATTTTGGCAAATCTCTTAACAGGAGCTATGACTGGTCTCCGCCTTCATCACAAAGGTATAAAGCTATCACATGGGATCCTACTGCTTTCCTAGCTACTACTGAGCTTCATCTCCTACAGTAATGTAATCTTTTGAATGGCTGTAGTGACAGGAGTGTTAGTTTTTGTGGTCTGTAGCACAGAATCCTAGGGGTATGCAGGCAATATCTTTCACTTAAAAGGGATGTGCTACCCAGAAGGACCTCAGAATCACTGGTCTACAGAAAGCTTTTGTTTAAGTGGAGGAATACATACTAGGCTTTGGAGTACACAGGATATTTTATTGCAATTAGATATGGGGCTGTAAAGGCAGCCTCTTGGGGTGTTATAAAAACAAAGCAGGTTTTGGAACTGCACCTGTAAGTGATACAAGGCCTAGACACGAGGAGAGAATATCTTACTGCCAGCAGTTTGTCATCTGTTTTCACAGATGGAGTGAATCATCCATGACAACATTTTGTTCCTTTTGCTCCTCCAAAGGGAGCACGTTAAAGGGTCCAGAAGAGTTCAACTTTTCTAGCTCCTGCCTGGGCATAATTAGCAAGTGCACCATGAGCTTCCAGCTACTGTTAAAGGTCTAAGATGGTCCTGAGCTATGTATGTAAATCTTAATGGCAAGCCAGGGGAAAGGGGGAGAAAATAGACCAATGGAAAGAATTGAGCCTTGTTCTGATTTGAAGGCTAGAACTCCAATTCCATATGAAAATGCAGAGGGACCATGGGTCTGATCCAGCACAGCATGCTGCCATTCTGTAAAGTTTGGGAAAGAAGTCCCACTGTCTACAGTATCTCCTCAGGTAGACGAAGACAGGGCTCTGTTATAATGGAAATAAAGCATATCCCTTTCTGAGGATGCAGACAGAGCCTGTGGTTGTCCCTGTATCCCTATCTGCAAGGCTTCTTACAGGCAGTCTATACTGTTTAGTATCCCCAGACAGGGATCTCCTAAATTGTGGCTTGTTTGAGGAACCATTGCATGGTCATACTATCTAAGCACAGAAATGTTTCCAAAGCCACACCCTGTGAAAGGGCTTAACTGAAAAGTTCCCTGTGAATGATTCTTGCCTTTGTACCATTCTGCCTAGGTGCTCCATTAATCAGAGGCATCCTGGTACCTGTCTGGCATCCAGGGCAGTTCACAACTAGGAAGTCCCATTAGATCTAGGCAACATGAGTGCCTGTAGCCCTACATCCAGGCAGCTCTGTCATGGTGCAGTCTGGATTATCAGAGACTGTACTCCATGTATACACTCCCTTGATTCCTGTTAAATGCAGGAAGTGTAGGGTTGCTGAATGATTTTTCTAGGGCATGATCATCAACTAACTCTGGATCATGCCAGTTTAACTCTCGTGTGTTCATCGTCTCCTCCTTTTTTCTCTTTTGGATTACTTATAACAAGGAAAGCATCCAGATGGGGCCTTGTGTCGGAACTGACATCAAAATGCCCAGTGTCCTAGACCTTCCTTAGATCTGCAAACTGGAGATCTGAGGGATACAGAGTCATGGCAGAACCAAAACCGCACAGCATTCAGTACCCACAGCATGTCCCCTGGGGCATCTTGAAGGCAATGAACTGAAAATTATGCAGAGAGAACTGACAGCTCACTTGTGAATATGCTACAGGTGCTTATGTGGCACCGGTGAGTGATTTGTGCTGTTAAAAAGGTGCTGGAAGCTCATCAGGCTAGGTAAAAGGATGCTATTCCTGAGAGAGGAAATTGGGTGAATATGAGTGTCCCCTACCAGCACCCACAAAGCTGGTTCTCTCTTCTTGCAAGTTCCTAAACTGCAGTCTCTACTCATCATGGGGATTTTTTTCAACAGAGCTAAAGATACCACGTGGCCACGAACTATTTTGTCCTTTCAAAAGCTACTGGAGCTGCATTTCAGCTGTCAGGACTAGAATATGACCCCTGCATTATGCTGGTTTCCAGAGGGGACGGTGTTCATTCATTTAGTTTGCCCCACACCCAAACATGATATGCTACTTTCTTCCATCCCCTCTCTGAGCCTCTCACACCACCTCCGCACACACAGATCACTCTTCTGGGTCTGCAAGATCACCAGCCTCTCCACGGTCACAGCTTCTAAGGCCAGGATATGGATGGTTGTGATCACCTGGTTTGGCCTTATGTGTAACATTGGTCAGAGGACTGCATTCTGCATAGACTGGCTTCCTCACGGTAAAGTCATCTGTGACTTTACCTGTTTGTTCTACTCCCATGACCGGAGCAACCAAAAACACATAATAAACCAGTACTAGAAATAAACTGGGGCTCCTATTGCATCACCAGGACAGTGTGGAAATGATGGATTAACTTCAGGGGTGTTCCCAGAAGACATAGGCTCAGCGCCAGAGAGTAGCTGGGCTAGACAACAATGACAGGCTCTGTTCCCCTCAACCTCCCTCACTGAAGTCTCATGTTCAGCTCACACTCCCATTTCCCTGCAATTGTGCAGCTCCTGCTGCTTCTTTCTGAGGGAAAGTGTCAAAACAAAGCTGTGAAATACCTACCTCAGCATTTAAAGAAGGGCATTAAAGAAGGACCTTAGGTGTAAACAGCCGTTTCCCAAGGCTGACAATAACTTCATCTGTGCTACTCTGCACCAGGTTTGTGCTTCATGGCTTATTAGGACTGCTCATGTTCCTTGCTGTGGCTGTACAATACCGTTGAATCAGCAATGCATTTAAAGTTTGACTAGTACCAGTTCATTTCCCTCCTAAAATAGTCTTGGGAGGAAGAAGAGGATGGCAGTGTTGTTCGAAAGACAGACAGGCTTTATTGTCTGTATGTGAGGCAGGACTCCGTGAGTCAAAGGACTTGCCATTTTCTTCTAGCCAGACACATGATAAAGCTGCCTCATTAATTTAACTAAGCTAACAAGCAATAAGTGCAGCTAAGTTTGCCGCATGTTCCTAAGCACGATTGAGGAAAAACTAGAGGGACAGCCCCATCTCCAAATGCTCTGTCCTGGGTGTCAGAGTGGATTTGTTACAGGCTGGACAGGAGGGGCAGTCAGCCCCATGCAGGTACCTGCAGTGAGTAGATGTGTTTGGCCAAGTTATTCTAACATTAACACTTCATGCATCATTTCAGGGGTTGCCAGAAGCAGGTGACACTACAGCTGTATGCAGCAGGGTGGGACTTAAATGGAGGCGTGAGACACATTAACAAACTGTTCCAACAGAGAGCTCCGTGGCGCCTTTTCAGCTGATTTTCACCAGTTGCCTGCCAAGCCAGGCACCAGAGCATTTGTCTAGAGTTGGGTTCCCTGGGGCTGGATTTTTCCTGTAATTCTTTCCTCCAGCTCTGTTTACATGAGGCAAGAAATACATGGCTGCATGTTGAATCAATGAAAGGTGTTAGTGTTCCTGGAGTTTCCACATGTAAAATCACATATGACAATACCTGATATTATCTATAGGCCCCCACAACACGTGAGAGAGGCCTCTATTGTTCCTCAGGAAAATAATGGCCATTTTAGCAGTGTGCTGTTTACCCTGAAGTACAGAGGCGAAGAGCTTCGCTACAACCTGTTGAGCTCCTGTGTCTGACTGAATAGAGGATGAGCCCACTATGCTCTGACCTTTCCTCCTCCCACGCACTACTGTAAAGAGTGTTTGCTCCCTTGCTAACTAGGAGACAACATACTTGGCCATGTTCCTGCCTACCTGGAAGGTTTGCTGCCAAGCCACCCATTTGTGCAATATTCAATAGTGTTATGTTGGAGTGCCAGCTATTTTCCCACGTACCCAGAGTTCTGGAATAATTATCCTACTCCGCAACAGCGCATCTGACCGAGGCATTAGTTTGGCAGCATCATACTGTCACAACAGCCCTTTTTTAACACCAGGAAATGGGATTTTTGGTGGTTATGACACAAGTTCTTTATTTAAGATTCATAAGGTGTAAGCAAATCCACCGGGCATTCTGGAGTTTGAGACACATTTCCCTGCTGCTCATTTTTGTGGTGGGTACTTGCCAGTCGCTCTACAACTCAGCTCGTGAAAGGCACATCTTGCCTCATAAAATACCCTAAGCAACAGGTCTAGTTCAAACATAATCTATCAGCTGAGTGAAATTGGCTCAGCCTCCTGGCTATTGCTTTTGTTTGCACAAAGGAATCCACTTTGCAGTTAGTGGTTTGTTGCTTTGTGTGCTGCTGTCAGAAAACTGATAAACACGATGTCTTGGAGCATTGGAAGATAGGAGACTGCCACAATCTATCTTCTGAGCTCTCTGTCTCATATGTACGTGTACACATGCATGCACACATACTCGCACGCTTTCTTTATGTAGCTGTTCTATTCGAGCCCATCTTTTTCTCCCTAACTTTCCCTATGCCTGTCACTCTGTAAACAGAGTTACCCAGTGCCACACAAAGCACTTTGCAGTTACTACCACAGATTGTGCTTGATCACCCATCATTCCATGCCAAGTGAGACAGAGAGAGAATTAACTATGCGGCCTGTGCCAAAAACATGAGCAAACCAACCTCTCTACCCTAACACTCTGGGCATCCTCCTCTTATTTTGCATTTGACAGATTGTTTGAATTGCTTAAGGAAGCCAGTATTGTCTTGGCCTCTAGTAGTCATACTACTTGGCCTCTTATCTAGTCTTCAGGAGAGAGTTCTTTGGAAACATTGGGCTCCTATACAAATGCATGGAGGGTGCTCTGGCATGCTGTAATTCATGCATGGTGATTACCATGTTCCAGCTCCAGCATCACATGTATCAGTGTCCCTGCACTGAAAAAATGGGGGCAGGGAGCTTTAAACTAAAGCTTGTTCAATGAGCTTTAGCTCAAAGCACCCCATCACCATTTTTTCAGTGTGACACTGATACACATGATGCTCCAGGAGGTTTTAATTGGAGCAGCCCCCCCCCACACACACACACCTCCCAGAGCACATCTATAAATGCCTGTTATCTTCTCTGGAACATTAAGATCCAAGGGAGCTGAAAACATTGTAGGATGTTCATTTCTCCTTGATGCCAATTTACATCAGTGAATGGTGGGTCCTGAGAGAGTTTATGCCTTTTCCTTATGGTCCCTCTTCATAGGGAGTACATCATTGCTGGTATTGTCTTGTATGTATGTCTGGAAGTGGCTTCTTTCCACTCACTTGGAATTGATGTTTCTTGAATCTAGTACCTGTAGATGGAGTTGGATCAGTGGCATGGGCTTTTCTGCAGATCCAGGCAAAAATTGTAGCCTTTCCTCTACTATGTTCCGGATCTGTCAGTGCTGAGCAGCTTCCACATACTGGCCCTGTGATCAGCTATGTTATCACACACCTGCAGAGGTCAGATTGTCACCATGGGCAGCAGCCAGGTTATAGGCTAACAGTTAGTGATGGGAAAGAGGAGGGGGTCATATACTGTCCAGAGGGGAGGGTTGAGCACAGGGTATGTGAAAAGCTGCATCTTGCAGGTAATTTCACAGGGCAGTTGTCTGACTTCAGTCTTACTTTAATGTAGAATGCTACTTGGAGTCTAAAATGTACTTGTTCCAACACAGGTAATAATTGTGCCAACACCTGCCACCCGCCCCCCCCACTCCCAACCTCACCAACTCTCGCCCCACTATTCCAGCACCCTTAGCCCTGACCACTGAATATAGTTGGAAGTTTTAACCTCTACTTCCCCCCAAATAAGTATTTCTCAACCTTTTCTAGATGCAAACTTCAATAGTTTCAAGGCAGCCCTCAGCAAATGTCAGCTCTTAGTTTTTACTCAATTATTTACTACAGAAACATAATAGAGCAATTTATCAGCTGCAAAGAATTCAGACCACAGCAGGTCAGAAGGTTTTTAACACTGGGGATTCCTATTTGAAATCTCTGGGTTTATCTTGTGAATCACATTTGCATGCCTAGCAGTACTAAAATGTCGTGGCACCTTAGAGCACCCTTGAAAGCATCATTAGCAGCTGGCTTAACAGGGGCCAATACTGAGACTTTATTGGCTTGTCCATTACCTCCCTCAGGCAAGGGGTTGGTTCAAACATAAGACTCACCCACCACGACTTGCTGGTAAATTGTAGATTTCTCCCAGTGGGGCTGCTACCTTGGGAGGAAGGTTTGTCAGGTTTGTCCCTCTAGCCTTCTGGCTTCTCAGTATCCACTAAGCCCTAGGTGGTCTTAGTCCATGCTCACCTTGGCTCTCTGTTTTTAGAGTATAACCTGCAGGTACCTCCAGGTATGGTCTGGAGATCCCATACCCTACAGTGACTGGCACAGCCCCCAAGGGAGGGGTGCTATTGGGTGCTCCTACGCTCCCATCACAAGCCTCCATGTATCTATAGTCACCTGAGTGCCAGGGCACTACCTGGAGAGATCTGCTGGACACCAGGCACTTCAGCCTCAGCCCAGAGGTGTCCTTCACTACTAGGATCCAGGTTCACCACCCTGAATCCCCAGGAGTCCATCCTCCACAACAAAATTAAAACATAGGCAGGACGTCTGCCTGTCACTGTGTATGTCCCTGTCTCCACCTGAGAACCCCCTCTGCTTACTTCCTGTTCTCTTTTATTGCAGTTTCCCTGAGGACTCAGCCAATTGGCAGTGACTTCCTCCAACCTTGTGGCATCCTGATTTCCTACAGGTGAATTCACTTTGGTTCGGTCAGGTGAGTTCCCAGTAGTGTTGGGAACTTAGAGCTCTCATGCCTCAGGCACACTGCCAGCATTCTCCAGGCTGTTGCAAGGGACTTTCCCTGCCAGACACGGCACGCAGTTCCTTCTCCACTTGGGTCCACCCAGTAATAGTGGTGGGGTCTGTGTCAAAGCACAGGATGTCTCTGCAGTGCTGGCAGCTGCTGAGGTCGACACTTGCTCCCAGCCTGGTAAGAAGAAAGGCATGAGTGGGGTTACTCTCCTTCCCCCCTCTCACCCTGCTACCTACCCCACCACCCTCAAGTTGTGAGCATCTGTGGGTGACTCCCTTTGTATCTGGCTTGACCAGCACTGTGCAATCCTAAAGGGGTACGCTATCTCCTCAGGGCACTCTTCTGCCACGACTTGATGGTAATAATTCAAGAATTCTCTCCCTGAGAAGGAAAACTGGCTCCACCATCAGGACTGTGTCCAATAATCCAAAATAATCAGCTATGGCCTTTCACAGAGCCTCACAGGCCTTACAGGGGACTCTTCCAACTGCAGTACCCCCACCACAGTCCTCCGGGTTTTAAGTCCAGACTCCTGCTGGGTTCCCTTGTATGGCAGCTCTCAACATCCCCTTTAAGGTCTTGTTAAACCTCTCCACCAAACCATCTGTCTGTGGGTGATAGGTAGCTGTTCTTAAATGTTTAATTTATAAAGTCCTGCAGAGCCCTTTCATGACCCCAGACATAAAATTTATCCCCTGGTCAGTTATGATTTCCTTAGGCACACCTACCTGTGCTGCCCACTTCATCAATTCTGTTGCAATCTTGGGGTGGTGACTCATCATAGGGGCACTGCATCAGAAAACCAGGTGGCATAGTCTATGATGACAAGCACATATTGGTACCTGACACTACATTTTAGAAATGG
The DNA here is from genome assembly GCF_001723895.1 of Crocodylus porosus. Lineage (NCBI taxonomy): Eukaryota > Metazoa > Chordata > Crocodylia > Crocodylidae > Crocodylus > Crocodylus porosus. Next base: position 18,766,993 of record NW_017728914.1, read on the forward strand.
CTATATATAATGGCCCTGCTATATATAATGAGATCTTGTTGAAGGTTCTCCCTATCACCGGCATGGATACTAGGGTGCCCACTTTGGGTGAAGTGTGGACACCCTCTGACTGATAGGATATGCGTCACAAAACTTGTCAACTTTTTTATAAATCCCTGGTCAAAAAAGCCTGCTCAATAACTGGGCTTCTATCTTGTCTCAATCTAAATGGTCCCCTGTGGGTAGAGAGTTGAATCAGGTCCCTCGTATACTCTCAAGGGACCAGTAGCTGGGCAACTTCCTTACCCATTTTAGGCATTCTAAAGCCTTCCATAGGCCAGTCTCCTGTCACTTCCCACTTTCCAGCTTTTCATTCAGTGTTTGCTGCTGTCCAAACAAAGTACTTTGGGATGCTTGCTCTTTCTCCGTCCCCAAAACAACTCCTCTATCTGCCTTTGTTGGCCCTATAATATATATGTCAATAAGTCCTGCACCTGTGCCCCTGTTTTGCTGGATGCTGCTCCTCGGAGCTCATCTTCCATAATGCTTGCTCTCCTGAGCTGGCCAGGGCATGTCTCAGCCAAGGCACCAGCTGTAACAGGGGCTGATGCTGAGACTCTATTGGCTTACCAATGACCTCCCCCAGACAAGAAGTTGGTCCCCAATTAAGACTCACTGACCATGAATTGCTAGTAAATGGTGGATTACTCCTGGTGGGGCCACTACCTTGCTTCGTGTGTCCCTCTAGCTTTCTGGCTTCTCAGTGTCCAGTGAGCCATCAGTTCATGCTGAACTTTTCAAGTTTGCCCCAGCATGGCAATTGCTCTGTCACAGGGAGCCTGGGGCTCCTGTTACTTTAACAGGAAAAAACAGTAGCAGGAAGTGCCCTGGCAGCCCAACCAGGGTTAGGTGCAAAGAAATAGGCCACAGGCCAGAAGCTGAGAGGTACTATGGCTGTGCTAGTTGCACAGCAATAGCACAATAGGACTTGTGGATAGCTAGGATTTGCCCCTGCCAAAGCAAGGGGCATGGCCATAGTAGCCAAGGCAGCAGCAACAAGCTGCCTGAATAAGAGGAGAGCAGCCTCGCCAGGGATAGCAAGGAACCTGACTGGGAGTAGGCAGGGCAGGGCAAACCAAGCAGTCTAGCTCTGGAAGTTGCAGAGAGAAGAACTGTGCAGGTTGGGGGCTGTAGCTGCAGCAAACTGGCTGTCTGAGCCAATACCTGGGATCCTGCTGTTCCAGGGAACAGCAAGCAAGTAGCTGAGGGCAGGCAGGGATGTGGTACCCAGGATGAGTACAGGTTTATTATACAGCCAGTTTGCTGAGAGTCTTAGTTATGGCAAAAGTGCTTATGCTTTTCATTTGAGTTTTGACCAGTGGACTGGATTTGGGATGATAGGAGAGGTTTTGAGGTCCCAGTGGTGCCCAAGGTCCACATGGCTGTCTTGAGCCCTACTAGAACACAGGGGCTTGATTGTAGTGAGTGAGAGGAAGGGGGAAACAGGACTTGGGGCCCACAGCCCAAGTGAAGAAGAAACTATAGAGGCTAATCAGACCACAGCCCAAGAGGGGCAGAGAGAGAGGCAGAGACTAAATGAGAAGATGGAGGTCTGAGGAATCCGGATATTATCTTGGGATAAAGTGCCCACCAAAGTAATTAATTGGTGCAACCTGTGAGGCACGGACATGGCTGTAGGGGAGGTTGGAGGCCATAAAATTAACCCTTAAGGCAATTAGTGCCCTGGGGAATGGCATGGCCAGGCCACAGGGGCCATATTGACACCAGAGAGCAGGACAGCAGGATTCAGGAGGAACCCACAAATGGAGAGCAGATGAAGGTTCACTTTGGGACCATAGGGAAGCCTCCCTTTTGACCAATCAACCAATTATGTCAAAGCATGGCAGGCAATGGAAAAGGAAGGGGACTCAGGGAGCCAGAGTGAAGGCAGGAGTTGAGATATAGAGCTCAACGTCACAGTGTCAGAGCCACCCCTGTGGCCCAGTTCTGTTACAGGCTTCTTAAAAAGATCTCACCTTTTATATCAAGGTGTCCGAAACACTCAGCTGTTTGGCCTCAAAATGTGGTGGTTAAGGGTACGCATTTTTCCGTGCTTACTTCACAATGTAATCCAGTCTTTAGTACGTAAAGGATCTTACTTTTTATCAAAGCACAGTGCTGTAACTGAATCCAAAGTCCAGAGATAAACAGAATTCAGTTGCTTGTAAACTGAACTCAGAGAGGGAATACGATTATTTAATAAAGCACCTGGGCTTCAGGAATGTGTCACTTCCAGCAAAATCATACATGAAATCTCATAAACAAGGAGAGGGAAACACAATGTTCATGGTTCTCCATGCATAGTATTCTTGTGCCCTCTAGTGACCAACATGCAGCTGCTGTCAATCAGCTACCAGAACCAGAGACCAATATACCAAGGCAATGCTAGGATTTAGTTCGCTTTATTTTCTTAAAGGAGATGACAGAAGAGGGAAAGGTCAGTGAGAAGTGCTTTGGGGAGACACTATAAAACAAAGTTTATTATGAATAGCAGGAGTTGCCATGTCAAGCCATGTTACTTTGATCATTTTACTACTCTTTCCAAATATCCCTTAGACTGAGATAGGAATGTCCAGAGTAAGTCTCACCAAAGATCCATGTAATCAAGTGTCCTGTGTGAGAATAGATGGATGCTGTGAGAACCTTGCAGGAGATGGATGTGGGATAATTTGTGCTCCCTCCCCTTCCAAATAGTCACATTCTCCTCAATATTAAATTGGTGCAAGCTCTGAGGCATGAGGTTTAATTCAGAGTTGTCATTTGTTCTGGACCAGGCTCCCTCAGACCACTCCATCCTTCCCATGCCAACACAGTGCAGGTCTATGTCTCATTATTGTGACCTGTCAAGGCCAGGAATGCTATCTGCTGCATGGAATGGGATTGTCTTTTCAGCTGAGAAGGATGAAAGCAAAGCAAGGAAGGAAGAGCTAATAATAAAGCTATGGATGCTTGGGTCATGAGTTGAGTGATTTGGAACTGCAATCAAACTGCCAAGGGAGGTTGTGGGATCTCCCTCACTGGAGACAGAAAAGGACAGGATGCTTTGGGGCTAACTGGACCTCAGTGTAGCCCTTGCTGAGGGAGGGGACCAGATGTCAAATCTGTCCATGCAAGGATCCTCAAAGAGTGAAAGTCCTATCAAAGACTTTTATCTATCTGCTATTCCCCCATTCCCTTCCTTGTAAGTGTTCATGCACCTCCACATCCAATCTCCTGCCCTACATACACACCTTCAGAGTCAAATCTGCTTCAAGTGACAATAGGCATCTACATCTCCCACTGTCACAATTCCCCCTGAGGTGGTCTGATGATGGCTACCCTGCCCTTGAGATGGGGCTTACTCCAGAGTCCCCACATTCAAATGAGGAGTTTACAAAATTTGATAGGTTGTTCTCCTCACTGTCACCATCAGTCTTAGGTCCTCTCTGCATCCTGCCACTTCTTCCTTTACATTTCCCAACTGAAAAATATCCATGTCTTTGCTCATGCTCCCCTGCAGTGTAGGTGCCCTCTTGAGGCAAGGAGGATGTACCACTTCAGCCTTTCACCTAGTAATTGCCTTTGGGGTCCTTCCCACTGCCCCTCCCAATTCATTTGTTCATTCTCCTTAAATCTCCAACCCTTTCGGATATCATCCTGTTGCTAACATTGCCTTGGGGTGCTCTGCATACTCTGACTATAACAAGATTATAAAGAGGTCTGAGCTTTGCACTAAATGCATCCCTGTTGAAAGTGAATGAATCATCCTCCCCCTTTCTACAGATCAGCTGGGAAATTTGGGTCCTCCGAGATGTCCTGAACTTCAGAGTCAAGGAAAGCTGCCTCTTTTGCCTTGCTATCCTCAAACTGTCTCTCAGCAAACTGCACAGCATTGTGGATACTGTGGAAAGCCAGGTGCTCACAATCATCTGTTTTGCTGGCCCAGCCCCCATCCTGGAGCAGGCGCCGAATAGATGGGTTGCAATTGGCCAACAGGACCTGGATACCAACCTCCTTGTAGTCCTGACGGGTCTCCTTCAGCCCTGAAAGTCCTACTGTGTCAATGAACTGCATGGCCCCACAGTCAATGATTAAGGTGTGTATACCTATGGAGTGAACAGGAACCTCTGTTTTCTGGACTCCCTTCTTGGCAGACTTGAGGCAGCTAAACCTGGTAGAGAAGCAGCTGTTATTGTTGGCCATGGTTGCTTTGGCTTTGGCTTCAGCTTTCCGTTGTTTGGCAGAGACCATGGCAGGATTTACTCCAGTTTTCTGATAGAGCGCACTCTTGAAGTAGTCCTTGTTGGCATAGTAAAGGGAAGATTCAAACCTAAAGATCTTGATATTGGCAATGCTGCTGAGCTTCTTGTAAGTGAACTGATCTTCATAGATTTCAGTATTGCTGACCTTGCCCAGGAGAGTGGCTCTGGGCCTTTGGGTGCGGAAAATAATGCAGAGGAGGGCAAAGCAGACCCCTACCAAGAGTCCTATCTCTGTGGAGAGAAGTGAAGAGGCCAGCATGGTGACCCACCAAACCACAGAGTCCACCTTGCTGAGCTGCCACATCTTAGGAGTGTCCACAAACTTCAGCAAGCCCCCCCGAAGGTTGACAATGGTGACCACCCCCAAGATGCAGGTCTGCAGTGAGTAAAAGAGTGGGGCAATCCATAGCAGCACCAGCAGCAGCACCGCTGAGGTGACCAGACCTGAGAGCTGTGTATGGCTTCCTGTGGATTCCTTAAGTAGAGTTTTGGCCAAGGCTGCAGAACTGGCAAAGGAGTAAAAAAAAGAGGGGACCAAGTTGCACATGCCTATAGCGATCATCTCTTGATTGGCCCGGACAGCGTAACTGTACTTTTTGGCAAAGATTTCTGCTAGAGAAACGGTCATTGCGAAACCAATTATGGCAATGGGCAAAGCATCAATTGCCAGGCTGGAGAAAAGGTGCACATCTGGTATTGTGGGTTTCCTGAAGCCAGTGGGGATGGTCCCACAAATAGCTGAATTATATTGCCCTTCAAAGTTAAGGTAATATGAAAGCAAAGTGGCTACAATGACCACCACCAGTTCTATGGGGAATGGTGCCTTCATCTTGTCCTTATACCGGACATTGATTTCTTTGATTGGCACAATGACAGCCAAAGCAATCAAGCTAGTTACCAGGTCACAGATGTTGGTGTTCTGGATGTATCTGAAGATGTCCACCCATGTCAGGATAAGAGACCCTATCCCTTCGTGGCGAGGGATTTTCAACCCTAGGAGATACTTCATCTGGGAGGTAAGAATAGTCAGGGAGGAGCCAGTCACAAAGCCACTCAGGAGGGGTTCTGACAGGTACACAGCAATGAAGCCCAGCTGGAAAACACCCAGAAGGATCTGAAAAAAAGCCAATTTTACATTTAGTGCCTGTGTGAAAGTCTGCAGAGAACAAGGACACATTTCCATTAGCTTTCATTCTAAAGACATTGGCTTTTTTATTGACTGGGCATTCACGAGCTCAGGCCGTTGTAAGGCAGACTATTATTTGAAGCAGCTAATCTGGGGACTGGAGTAGGTCTCTGGGTCCAGGTGCTACAATACAGAGCAGCCTACAAGATCCCTCCTGATAGCAAATAACTGCAGTTAGCTGACAGGGAAATCCAAAGGATTAGCCAAATCCCTAGGTCCCCTTTTGGCAGCACGGTTCTGCTCAGGCAGCCCAACACAGCATACAAATACCCCAAATTGCATAAAACCAATGAACCAAACACAACATTCATTTTTGTTCAGGATAATGAAAGTCAGGGGCAGGCCAAGAGCAGGAAAGATGGACTTGGAGGATACCATAGCCAAAGAAACACTGCTGGCACAAATCATACGTAGGAAGCTGTTATTCTCATGTAATTCAGAGCTCCCTAAAGAAGTTATGCCAAGAACCAAGTCAAGTCCAGGACTGGTATAGTGGAAAGATGGCTTACAACCATCTTTTCACACTTCTCAAATTCTTCGTTTAATACATGTCATTCAGCTTCAAGGATCTGGACTATTATCTGGTGGGAAAATAAATTCATGACCAAAATTCAGACCTAGATTATGGCTTTTAAAAATTGCCAGGTATCAAAGGTATTTAGATTTAGCGTTTTGGTTTGTACCATTTAAAAAGTTAGGAGCTGAGTAAGTACCATTATTACCAGCTATCATCTAAATCAAGACCTGTATTTTGAAGAGCTAGAAGTTTAGAAGTGTGTGTTTTAAGCAAGTCTCTACACCACAGAAGAGAAAGATAAACATAATGAAACTGCTTTACCTGGTAAAGACCAACAAGGAAACTTAAAGAAAGTCCCACTGTGATCGCATAGCAGCTTTTCTCACAGGTGGCCGTCCCATTGCTAGAGAATGTGGAATTCATTTGCAGGGCAAACCCACCATCAACTTCACCATACCCTGCTAGCTGAAGTTGCCGGTTCACCGACTGCCCAATCATCAGGCACAGGACACCAAAGGAGCCAACACTGTTGTGGTGGGAGGTGGCCATAGCAAAGTAGATGATACAGCAGAAGAAGTTAGTGTAGAGTCCATAGATAGGATCTTGGCTTGCTAAGAGGGAGTACGATATTGACTGTGGGATGGCAACTATTGCCACCATGAACCCAGAGATGACATCCCCAAGCAACTGCTCTTTGATTTGGTACCGGGGAAGCCACTCCAGCACTGGGAACAGCTTGCAGAAGAAGGTGATGATGCTGTGGCGATTGCACTTGCAGGCTTCTTTGGCTTTCTTCAGGATGAGCTCCTTGGTGCTGAGGTCTGTAGGCTCATGCTCTTCTAACTTGACATATACGTAGTGAAAAGATGAATTTTGTAGTTCAAGGGAACTCTGTGCTTCTGTGTTCTGCTCAGCCTTCTGGGTGTTTGCAGTCTCCATTGCACCACAGAAGCTAAAGAAAGACAGCAGGAATGCTCACGAATGTCTTCTTTGTTACTAGAATATGCTCTGCATAGCCCCAGGCCTCAAGTAGAGCACAAATAATCAGATACGTGGAAGTTGCAAGGCAGTTATTTAACACAGTAAGAAAAAAAATACCTCACCTTGGAACTGGATGATCAATCTGATCTGAATAATGAACTGAGTTATCCACAGCTCAGCACTTTATTCAGTCATTTTCATAGTGGAAAAATGAGAGAAAAGCTAGTGCAGTTACCCTAAATCATAATATTTGTTTTTATATCCAATTCCTTTTGGCATATATGCCAACCCAAGGATGAGCACAACAGAAAATTAAGGCCATGGCTTGCTACAAATGTAGCTGAACTGGTAAAAAAATTTACAGGGGAAACTTCTGCTCTCAGAAAAGGTATTTCATCAGAACCAAAAACTACCTAAGGGAATGTGTCATTCTCCATGAAATTTCAATTTGGGAGAAAAGAAGTGAAGAAAAAATGATTAGGTTGACATTCCAGTCAGCACGTCTGTAGTAGAAAGCCGTGATTTTTTTCCACAATAACTTTTCATTTAGAATGCTGTTAATATATTGACAAGTATATGAAGAAAAGATTGAAATCATGCACCTCAACAATATTTTCCTGAAATGTCACGTTGTGGAAAATTTGAAATTATTTTTGTTGTGTTTTGAATTGGAGCAAACTTCAAAATCATGGAATTCCCAAGAAATAGGAAATCTTGTGATTGCACAGCCCTGGTCCTAAGCAGGAGGAGGAGAATAACCCAAAGAGTATAGGCAGGCCAGGTTCTTTGGGTAGATGTGATATCTTTTATCAGACCAGCTGAGAAGTTGGAAAAAAGTTCTTTGCAAGCTTTTGGGCACAAGAAGGGTGACTGTGCCCGAAAGCTTGCAAAGAACTTTTTTCTAATTGCTCAGCTGGTCTAATAAAAGATATCACAATTACCCAAAGAACCTTGCCTGCCTATGTCCTTAGACCAATATGGCTACAACCAAAAATCCAGCAAAAGTGCAGTGCATTCTCTATGAACTGTGATAATATTAGCAAATCGTACTGAATTGTGAACATTTTCAAGACATCTCCAAAAGTGTCTGAATGCTCCCAAATAATGAAGAATACAAAACCTTGATTTGTGGTGAGCTGAAATTGAGGCTTTTATGTGTAAAAACTGTTTGCAAATTTTAACTAGCTCCCAGCAGCTGTTACTAATGCAATCTCAAATTTCAGGGAGGAGTTTGCTTTCAAACAAGCTACACCAGCCTGCAAACCATATGAATAGAAAGCAAAGAGGCCTCCACTACCCAAGCAGATGAAGTCAGTTGAGGAAGATGTTGCTAATGAATGTATGCAATGTGCCAATTATTTTTATGGCAATTTATGAAACTTTTTTTTCATTTTAATCAAAATTTCTTCTAAAAATTATTCAGTTTTTCAATAAGGGATTGAAAATTAGATGATTTTCAGAGGGGGGGTTTCTTTGCAAAAACTGCAGTTTATAAAAAACTTAGAGTTTGTGTCCTTTTTCATTTTGAAAAGAAGGACAAATTAATCAAATATTATTTTGGTTCATATTTTTGTTTCTAACAAAAAGTCCTGCTCTGCTGCAATTACATTCGGACAGGAAAATGTTGAGCACTCTAGAAAGCACGTATACTATAGCTCAACAGAAGGAGGGGGCAGGGAGTAGCCATTCAATTGCTGTATTCCCACTGCATGAATAAAGGGAGTTTTTAAAAAATGCCTTTTCCATTCTCCATCATGCTTTACTCATGGCATTCCTTCCTGGTAATTTCCACTGCAGCCAGAGAGACTGCCTCTGGCCAAACATTATCAGGAACAGGCAGGTTTTAGTCTTTAGAGTTGGTGATGGATTTAGCTAAGTGTCCCTTATGTTTGCCCTTGTTTAAGTAGAAATATAGTCTATTGGTGAGTTTTTCCCTGAAGTATCTAACACTTTTATATTGCAGTAATGCTACTTTATGTTAAAACACAAGCTGTTTTATGTCAGTGAGCCAGCTGGACTCAAGCAAAGCCAAGAAATTCAGAGCCAGGGCTTTTTAAATCACCCCATTTCACCCAAGACTGTAGAGCTACAATTGGAAAAGAAAACGCCAGTGGAAGCTGGCTCCCTTCCCCCTTCCCTCTGATCTTGTTCTAGGTTCCTGGCTGCTCTGTGGTCTCGGCGAAATTGCCTTAACTCCATCCCATGTCATGGGAAGTGGGAGATAGATGCCTTTCTACAGCAGTGTCCGTGAAAGGCAACTTGATGGAAGAACCTCTGTAACTCCTACCTTGCTGCTTAGCCCACCCTCCTGCCTTAACCAGAGCAAAGGAAAGAGAAAGCTGGAGGAAGACTTCCAGACCTGGTTGTTGTTCCTCCGTCTGGGTTGTACCTCGCTCCTGTTAAGCAAAAATCCAGATTATTCACCCAAGCCCTCAGCCCTTTTATAGAGCTCTGACTGATCAAGACCCCGCAGTCTGCCAAACAGCCATATTGTGAAAACAAACATCATTCAAATGGGATATTTTGATGAAAACTTGTTCTGCTCATTATGGCTGATTGGAAGCGTTTAGACAAATACTCTTGGCGGTACTGCCAGTATGTGAAGATTATGTTTGCTAAACAAGGAGAATTGTGCTAAAGGAATTGCCCTATATGCTATCATGTCTTCCCTCAGTGTGCATTGGATGACTTCTCCACCTTTCTGCTTTCCTGATTTTGTGCCTGAACAGTTTTTGTCCAACTTGTTCCAATCCATTGAGCTTTTTCAAAACCCACCTCAAAAACCCCTTTTGCTGTGATAGCTACAGAAAAAAAAATCTTGACCAGTGTTAGGCTGCTTGTTGTGCTAGAGTAATTGCCTACTTTGCTGACAAATGTTGTTTCTTTTTTTCCCTTGCACTCCCCAGTCTGTATGTACTCCTCATTTGCCTCTCATCTTATACATAGACTGTGACTTCTGATTGCCAGCCACCAGCAATGGGAGTGCAGGACACAGCTGCCTTTCCACTTGTCCTTATGGGTTCATCACACTTGTGTTTTGTGAAAAACACTAGCTTCTAAGGGCCAAGATGTTGGTTTTGATTCATAAAGTTCTCCAATTTGGCCTAGTTAATTATTCATTAATAAGTTAATACTTCTAGTTAATCAAAGCCTGTTTGAGAATGTAGGATTGAAGATCAACAAGCAGAGCACGTGAGTGAAACTTGGAGGCCCAATACATCCTGGAGGGGGCAGTTAGATCTCCCATTTTAATTTTTTTTAACGCAAAACAAAACCTTAGGAAACTTCTAGAGCTCATGCTATAAAAGAAAGTTCACATAATTGTGGGGCGGGGGGGAGGCTGGTACAACTATGCCCCAATTCCCCTCCTCTCATACACACCGAGACTGGGCCATCAAGTACAGTGCCTAGGTGTTACAAGCTTCCGCTACATACAATTCCTTTCAAACACTGATCAGGTCCCATCTGAAAGCTTGTTGGGTATTTTTGCACCCAACTTCTTTTGGGAGTCTGTTCCGGTGTTGCCCTTCATATTAAATAGCTCCTGTCCCTCTTTGGTGCTTATTCCCTGGTGCAGAGAGTAGTCATATTCCCTCTTGGCTTTCATTCTCCAGCAGTAAAGAAGCCAAACTTTTGGTCTCATAAAATAGGCTGTCCATTTCTCTGGTCTTCATAATTCCAACTCTGCACCTGTTCTTCCATCTTTCATGCACAATAATTACCAAAACTGTCTCCCCAGTGCCTTCCACAATGGTAATGATCCTTCACGAACTGTACTGGAAATATCGTAGGATCACATTTGACTTTCTATCTTTCCTCATCAGAAGCTGTTTAAATATCGCATTTTCTTCAAGAACAAAAAGAAAAATAAAAGGTGGATACGATGAAGTGATTCCAGTCTCCTTTCCTGTTGACCACAGATGCTGAATCCAGCAATAATTTAAAATTGCTTCTCACTGAACGGTCTGGGTCCTCAAAGATAATGGGACAGGTTCTCAGCTCATGAGATGCTAGCTCAGTGATTCTCAACCAAGGTGCTGTGAGATGTTTTCAAGGGGCTGTTATCCAATATTAGAACTGTTAGGTATACAAACATGATTCACAAGATACGTACAGAAATGTCAAATAGAAAGTCAAAATATTTTTGACACTATGGATTCCTGAGTTTTTTGCAACAGCAGAATTGCTTTATTATTTTTCTTTACTCAAAAAACAAGTGGCATTTTCCAAGGGGTGCCTTGAGTCTCATGAGGGGTCTCTTGAGTCTAAAACAGTTGAGAACCACTCTTATAGCTCAAGGCAGCAATGTACACCCCTGCATGAAGTGCTGGATGGATAAAGCACGCCAGAGACCTGGAGATTGAAACTTTATTTTATTTGCTCTATGAAAAGTACAGGAAAAGAACTTAAAAGAAGAAACCCAAAACAACATTTCATGTGACTTACAGGACCTTTTGAATTCAAACTGACAAAAGGTCACCAAAGTTAGCCTGCCCAAGTGAAATCTTTGTTTTCAGATGCACTATTTAAAGTTGTTCTCTGTTGCCACCATAAACTCATTTAACTGTTAAACTCCCCATTCAGGGACAGGTTTGGTTGGAGAAGCTGCCACTACTAACTTGAACCATGCAAGAAAGATCTGGATATTGCCTGCTAGAGAGATGGAGTGGTCTTCAGAGATATGCTACTGTTTTTAGAACAAGTGGATAGTAATGAATCTCCTAATATTTGTTTTGTTTTACCTCCTAATATGTGTGGTTGCTGCAGGTAAAGTGGTTCCTTAAGATGGACAAACAGGAGAAGCAGTAGTGTCATTCTTGGTTGATTATATAATCCCATGAACTACAGCAAGGCAAAGCTTCTGAGTATATAAGTATCTAAGGCCTTGTCAATGATGGGAAGTTACAGTGAAATAACTGTAGTGTGTTTACCCTAAAGTGCTTGGTGTCCACACACAATCTATTTTTAATTTAAATTCCTCAGTGTATTAGAGAATAGTAAGTAATACTTCTTGAAGCAAGGGAAACTACCTGAGTGTATTCACTTTTAGATTCCTGTGGACACATTCATAACCACTGTGGATTTGGCAGTCCCCCAAATACCAATCCACAGTGAATTGCTGTACACCCTGTACCTGTGTGTGCTTCACTGCTCTCAGGTCTTCTACACTGGATGTCACCTCTCTTGTTTAAGTCTTGGAAGGCAGCCAAGCTTGCTTTTTTATGGACACCAGGTAATAATGAGGTTTCATACCCTTGGTAGCAATTATACCCTCCCTTCACAGACTGTAGACTCAAATGCTCTTTTCCATCCGGTCCCCTCTGGAAAAGACTCGCCAGAATGCAGAAATGTGCAAGATTCAGGAAAGGGGGGGAATATGAAAGAAGACCAAGCCAGGGAGACTGAAGAAGAAAGGGCACTCCTAGAACTTTTTCCAGTGCCAAATCTAAGGAAAAGAGGCTTGGCAGAAGAACCTGAGAACAAGAGACCAGAACAACATTACTGGTAAAGTTTTCACTACCACCCATTGTATGAGGAATAAGAGCACACATTTGCAAGAGATGCCTCCATTGAGCCTGAAAATGTTTGCCTGATTATTATCTATCAAACATCCTGGATGATATAACTGGCTCACAAAAACACAAAAGAGGAGCCCTGGGCCCCGTGTACACAATGGGGTCTGACAGGAAGAAATCCAGATATCCAGAAACAGCATGACATGGGAGACATGAAAATTATACAGGAGGTCCCATACAAAAAACATTGTGGAGGACAGCTCTACTAGCAAGTGTTCTCTTACAATACACCTGCATTAGGGGGATTAAAACTATTTTTTCTAGGTGCAAGCAATTGCCTTGCTGGGCAGAACTAGGAGCCCCCTCTACCTACTCAACATTTTATCTCCTCCCAACTGCACGAAGTGCCACTCCCACCAGAAACATAGGGTTTTGAAGCTTTAATTCCCAATAGTATCATACTGCAGAACCATTGGTCACACTTGCTGCTTCCCTATCTATGTCTCTGGAAGTGGCCATAATACAAACAAGGCCCAGGAAAACAGCTGTGATAGATTACCTTTTGCTACAGATGAAGGACTCTATCCCAGCCCTCCAAACTGGGGTCACTGTTTCAATCAGTTTAGTTACAGGACCTTGCATAGCATGGGCTACCCCCCTTGGAGAAGAAGAACTCTTCCCAGCACATCACCTACAGCACTTTATGGCAAGCCATTTAGTGTTTGTGTATGTGATACCCAAAATAAAATGTCCAATGTCCTTATGATATGGTACTACTGCTGAATTACCTGGCCAGTTGTTGTGAATTTTAAAATCATTTAGAAAGTAAATTATGTTCATTTCAGAATGAGTTTGTGTAATTTCTGCCAAATGCTACTCCACAGTGTTTTGTAGCATGCTTGGACTGACCTTTCTATCTGCCTGTGTGTCTTCTACTGCTCTGGGGTCATGTTGACCAAATGTCACAACCCTGTTTGAATGCCGGCATGCAGCCAGGACCCATCCAATTGTAGTGACACATACCTGAAGTCACATAACTTTCTCAGCATTGTAACAGCCATGCTTGGGGATCTGCTTGGAGTCATGCAGAGGTCACTGATTTCCTTGCACTCTGGAGACTGCAGCTGGTTCAGTCTTACCCTAACAGCATCTAACAGAATGCTGATATGCAAGTGTATATAGAAGAAAGTAATGGAGAAGTCATGACTGGGACACTGCTCAGTGCTGCAGCATAGGGAAGGTGCTCCAGCAGATTTATTAGAAAGCCAGAAATGGAAACAGGAGCTCAAGGAGCTAGATAGGATGCTTTCCTGGAAGGCTACCACTAGGTCCCTTTATGTGGGAGTCAGTGCTGAAGGCATACAGGAGACAGTAGACTATGAGCTGATTGGGACTATGGTAAGATTTCCCACCAAAAACAAAATCTCCTCCCCACATGAGGGCCTAATAGCCTTGAAAACAGAGAGCTCTTGAAACTTTGATGAATATATGGGGGGAACATACTGATGGTGTGTACTATACACTATATAAATAAAACAGTAAAGGGTTGGGAACTTGACATAGCTTTTGTCCTAGCTGTCAGTGGATTCCACCACTTCGGCTGGATGTGAGCAAGAAGCCTCTTTGAACCTAGTCAGCTTCTAACATCCTTTCCCCACACCAGTATCAAAACCCTTGAACACTGCAAATAGTATCATCACCAGGACCCCTTGGCTCTTCAGTTGATTGCAGTCCCAATATTTAAATACTCCCCAAACTGGACCAGCACCTACCCTGAATGACCCTTTTTTATTCCCTCCTACTCCTACGGCCACCTAACTCTCTGAAGCAGCACTCCTTCCCACTCTTTTAGTTAAGTTAGTTGTGTCACAGTGGGTTAAATTAAAAGCCCATGTTAATGTATGCATGGTTATTTAAGCAGCAAATGCAGGAAAAAAAGGCAATGTAAACAAGACTTTGCTTTGCAGTTTTTTATTGCATTTTATGTGCCAAAGCCCCTTTATCCCATGCACTGTCTCAGCCCAAAACACTATATTTTGCCAACCTGCTATATGCTGCCTAGCATTAGAACAAGGTTTATTCCCATAGGGTTCCTATGTGGGGAATAGTGAAAAACATCCTTATTCCACAGTACCCGACACCAGGAAGGGATCCTGGGAATGGCATTTCAGAACAGAGTGAAGACACATTTTATCACTATGACCTTGGAGATAGGAATTATACTTGTTCTGTTTCTCATTCTCTCACCTCCTTCACCTGCAGCCTCCCAGAGAGGAATACTGTCTACTGGTCATCTTCTAGGGCAGGGCTGTCAAACATGGCTGAGAGGCCATATCTGGCCTGTGGGGCTCAAAGTTCAGGGGTGGTTGAGCAGAGGCAGGTCCCACCACTGAAATCCAGGATATGAAAACCTACTGGGGACAAGGTTTGGTGGTGGTGAGGGCTGCATTACCCCTACAGCCCCGATGCCGCTCACAGCTGCCGTTGCCACAGGCCTGGATTCAGCCCACAAGGAGCTCTGTGATCTGAATGTGGCTGGGAGGCAACAGAGTTTGAGACCCCTGCTCTAGGGCAAGGAAAGGAAGACCAAAGGTTAAATGTATGGGACCTTCTGTCAGATATATAAGAGAGTGCCAAGAAGACCATGGACTAGCAGGCATTTCTCTTTGCAGAGAAGCAAAGGTAGAGAGCTGATATTGAAGAAAATTGCAACTTCTTATGCAAAGGCAGAAGAATAAATTTCTCGGACACATCCAGATGAGCGTGTACATGCTGTTTGAGGCACTGGAAACTACATGTTCTGAATGCACAACTATGAACCGTGCTGTAAATTTGCAGCACAGTGGCAACATTTGATACCAGGATGTCCCAGTATTAAAAAAACCTCAAAAATAACCGCTGGAAAAAGCAGCGCGGTGCACAAGGCAGCAGTGTGTGCTGCCAGAAACGGAGCCTGGCTGTCCAGAGCCATACTCTGGCTGCTGGCCAGGTGTCATGCGGCCAGATCAACACGGCTGCTGCCCTGGGAGGCCTGCAGGACCGCAGCTAAGACTACTGGGGCCAGCACCTGTGCTGGCCCCAGCCTCTCCTACCCCACCTGGGACAATTTGGCACACACTGCAGCACGCATGCAAGGGGCATGTCCTGGGGCACAAAGCAGTGGCACAACTATGTGATGCAGCAAACACATGCCCCTGCATGTGGGGATGCACCCCTTAGGTCCTTGGCACTTGGAGCCTAGAGAAATTCATTATACACAGACTGACTGGCACCAAAATAATTTTAAATGTATTAAAACCCGGTACTGTCTCATCTTGATGTCAGAAGAGAAATGCTCTGCAAGAGGAATGGACATTCTGTGCATCTCAGCAAAGCAGAAAGCTCCTGTCATGATCTATAATTGAATGCTCCCCTCATAGTTTCTGCTTGTGAGGTCACTTGAGGTAAAAGACATCTTAAGTTAATGGCTGGCCATGCAAACTAAAAATAGCTGTCTGTGTAACTAAGGGGTATGAATCCAGATCTTATGCTTACAGTAAGTATGCTTAGAATACACACACGGCTGGAAGCCAAGACCTCTGGAGTTCTGTTGCTGCTCTGGCTCTCGTAGCTCCAGCCTTGAGCAAAAATCATGCAATTTCCTGACTGCCTCTTCATTTGTAAAACTGGGTTAAGTCTTACATCACAATAATACTGTGAGGATTAAATGTTTGCAGAGCACTATCTCCTATGAGCATATGTTTACATTCAGAAATATTGATAATTTCTCTATTGATCATGTTGTTTATCATCTCCAATCATTTACCTTCTGGTCTGGGGGCTTGAGCCTGGTCTTCAGGGATCAACTGTGCACATCATTAAACCATCACTCAGTGTATTACAACTGGCTGTATGTGCCATATTTGAAACAGTACATGAGTGAACAGTGCTGTCTAAAGAGCAAGATTAGTAGGATGTGTACAGAAGTGGGTTTTTTGCCATTTAAAGTGCTTTACTGCTATGACTTAACAGAAGTGCATGGCTTTACTGCATTTTAAAAATGGGTACCGTGCTTTAAGTTAACCCTTGTTAAATGAGGCATTACATTTGAAGCACTGTATGTTACAGCACTTCAGCAACCTATAATGCCTTAAATAACTGCTGTACACTGGTCAAATTTCTGGCCAGCGGAAAGGCCCAGGAGGCTGCAAAGCACCCCTTGCCTCCTAGGCTGGAAGATGCAGGGAGGCTCAGAAGGCTCTGCTCTGCTCCCCCCCACCCAACACTGCACTGCTGTCATGTTTAAGAGTGCTATAAAAAGTGCTCTAAATTACAGGGCTGTAAAACATGCATGGAGCATTTCTGTACCAGGCTGTGGTTCATATAACATTTTTAATTGTACTTTAACACATATCATATATCTCCATCTTCTAAATACTCAGATGAAAAAAACTTAAACATTAACAACAGAAAATTATAAATAGCATCCTTTAATGAAGGGGAAAAAAGAGTTTACAAGGAAATTATTGGACTGATAGAATGCTGTTCCTAGCTTTACCATAGTAACTTCATAATAAGGCACAAAGTTAATTTAGACAGTTTGACAATATCCAAAGCACAGTTTGTAACAAGTTTTCTACAGCAAGACAAAATACAGAGACTGATAAAATAAACTTTCATTATACAAATGTCTGGTCAATTTGTACAGCACTTCAGAAGGAAACAGCAGACCTTTTACTCCATTTATGCACATTAATAACATTAATAAAATGCACACACAAAATGGAATGAAACAAGAGAACATGATAACTTTTCATCTATTCTTTGTTATTTAGCCATCTAAATTCTTCTGTGATTTCTGGTAAGCATTGGATTGTCATGTTAGTTACAACATTTCTCTTGTACAAGTAATTCACAGTAAAAACATATTCAGCCATTTGGTACAAACTATACCACATTTCAAAACTTGTTTTTAAAAATAACATCTTTTACAAAATTAGATCTACTCATATGTAATATTTAGATCCTTGAGATATTGTTTGCTTAGGTCACTTGTACGAAAACTTGGTTTTGTTTGAATTGTTTTCTGGTACAGCATCCCAGAGATGATTTTTAAAAAAATATCTATAGTCTTAAAAAATATTAAAATATTTTTAAAAAATCCAAAGAACTAATAAAGTTATAAGCCTCTCAAAGTCACCAGGAGAAGTGAAGTTTTAGCTACCTTTGACTGTTTATCAACCTGCGTTCTCCCTATAAAAGTTTATATTCTTTCTAAAGCTATGTTAACTGTTAAAAACTCAGCCTACCCAATACAAACATTACTCTCCATAAAATTTACTAACATGTTACGTGCCTCCAGTTTAGAGAACTAGCAGAGCAGCCTACTCATTACCTATTCCCCATTATCTATAAAGTATCAAGTGCAAAAGTATTAACTATATCATACCATTAAGTTGGCATGTATAAATATCAAATATTTTACCTGATCCCTGGTTTGATTTTTCCAGTTTTTAGTCGCATCAAAAGAAAAAAAATGAGCCCCCAAACTGTTCCAAACAAAACTTCAGCCTGATGTGGAAACCAGAGAGGATCAGACAACGAACTGTGTTAGAAATTGATGTTGCAAAGAATTACAAATATACTTAAATTTACACACTGAGAGAAGTTTTGCAAACTTGTGCACAATACATTAAGTAAGCGACATGTATAATGCTGGATTTTGCTATTTTGACTATGCCAGCACAATAAAAGCAGCAAAACTCCCTTTGTACGAACAAAGTTATAGTCATATAAAAAAAGCATATATTGGTACTGCACAATCATATTTAGCAAAGTAAAATAAGCCATATTGGTATGAAGAAACTTACTGTGTTGGTTTAAAAAATCACACCTGTAACAAACAGAGCAAAACTTGACAGTGTAAGCAAGGCATTAATCTTTGTCAGGCCTTCATAAGCTTTGGTCACTACATCATTGGCTTTCTCACAGCTGAAAGAAAAACACATCAGAAACTGCCCTTGAAGGCGTCTCACACTGACTGAGCAGATTCACTGAATGACCTAATAGACATTTTGTGCTTATATTTCTAGTCTCTTTTTAGAGCGTGAAATGGAGATCATTGATCCCTGCAGGCAGAATTCACAGTGGTGTTCTGCCCAAGATAATGGAAGACAGGTGGAGAGGCTAATAGAATTGAAGGCCTTTGGGTACCAGTCTCATTTGGAAGTACCTTTCTCCCTGCAACATGTAGATTTTGCATCTCAGACTCACCATCTTCAAATAAGGAGTCATGATGACTTCTCTGTAAGTTACTCAGGCAGCAACGAGTCAGCGTAGAGGTACCTTTGAATTTTTGGCAGTAACTTTC
Source organism: Crocodylus porosus (assembly GCF_001723895.1). Lineage (NCBI taxonomy): Eukaryota > Metazoa > Chordata > Crocodylia > Crocodylidae > Crocodylus > Crocodylus porosus. The sequence goes on from NW_017728914.1 coordinate 18,785,822, forward strand.
TATCAGCTGCTGCAGGCTGAGGAGTGCAGTAACAATGGAAGCCCAGCAACCCAGGCTGGCAGAATGGACAGTACAGAACTATACTGAAAAATACATCAGAGGTGAACAAGCTTCAAAATAACAATACTCTCCTGTACCTAGTATGCATGTAATGAGGCACTGTGACACGCACAGAAGCACTGAACTGTAACTACCATTATTGCAGTGACTGGAAGAAGGCACATAGCTTTGTAGACATGGAGACAGCAATTTTCCAGTTGTCTCCACAATAAAGACACTTAGCCTTTTTTATTTTCCTAATAGGTGCTATTATGTATGTGCATTGTAACTCTTCTCAAATCCTTAGGAATCAACTGAGTAAATGTATAGAGTATGCCCTCTGATCTACTGTATTTACCTGCATCCTGAATGCACTGTGCTCCCCAAATCAGTCCTACAAAATGGGGTGCACATCTTCAGCAGAGAGGCTGATTTTTTTTTCTTCATGGGAATAGAAGCATGAAGACACTGCTGCAAGATGGCTGCTGTGCTTCTCCCTTTGCCAGCCTCAGAGATAGAGGGAATGGAGTTCACCCTTCAAGGTCAGGGCTACAGTGTTAACTCTCGCTCAGCTACTGCGACTGAAATCAGGATCCCCTGCAGCCAGGACAAAAAGTCTTTTTTCCTTTGCCTTCCTGAAACAAGCTGTGTGTCCTGTCTTGGTGGTAGGGGGTTATGCAAGGAAATAGGGTAAATGGCAAAGGTAATGCAAAATTATAAGTAATGGTAAGTCCAGACCGGGAACTCCTTAACAGCCATCCTGGGGTTTCCTCCCTCTTTTATTCAGGTAACGTTTTAATATTTTTTTTTCTTTTTAGCTCCTTGACTGTCCATCAGCTTTATACCTTACTATTAGGTATGGTTGGGGGTCACAGGTAACAGTATCATACCCAAAACCAATGGTTCTCTCACTTACAGTCAGTCCTGTGCTATGTCTGGAAGAAAATACCAGAACTGCCAAAGATCCGTATCTTGCACTGAATTAGAGAATAATGGCTATGGCTACAGTGATTTACAGTGATACTATCCAGGCGGAGTCATTAAAAAGTACAAGATCAAGGTTTACTATGCTCTCATCAATTCAGAATAAAAATTAGTCCCATGTAATGTTGCAATGCATTTGTCATTTTTGTTAAGTAGACTGAAAATTGTTTGAATGTAAAAACATTTAAAGAAGGTAAACACTTTAGTGCAAAAGCTATATTAGGAGCAGTTGAAGCTGCTATAAATAGGAGCTATACAAGTAAAAAGACACTTGACAAGTTTATAACTGAGGCTGTGAATATTAATTTCCATAACGTTGTGTCATTATCCTGAGTGAATGAGTTAACTGTCTCATTATCTAAACCTCTGATTGGTGATTGCTGGATTTGATCATTCTGGCATCAGAAGGCTAGAATCACAGCTGGCGTAAATCAACCTTGCTCTGTTCAAGTCAAATGGAGTTGGGCCAATTTAGCTCAATTAACAAGCTGGCCAAGAGTCTTGGAGGTACTGCTGGGAATTAATGCCACAATCTAGAACAGAGGACATGTACCCAGCTACTTACAGACTGGTCACAGAAACTATTTTATTTTTGCTTTTACTGTGTACCACTAATGGTTGAACAGCTATGCAGGATTAAGACAAAGGAACTGCAAGAAGGCAAGCAGTAGCATTTAAGTCACTCATCCTCCTTCTGGATACTTTATGCCTGATCGCAACTATTTATTCTAAATGGTATGATGTTCATATGGCTCAGGATGATTCCTTTGCAGCACTGGAATGGATATGTCACAAAAATAGTCAGAACGTACACCTGCATATAGTATTCATTGTGCATCGGCGGTGTGTGTGTAGCTAAAACTCCTTCATAAAATAGAATTTCTTTAAAAGATCACAGCTGAGATGAACATATGAAATGCTAAGCCCTAGTCCTCACCTAATGCAGGAGCGGGCAAAGTCTGGCCCGTGGGCTGGATGAGGCCTATGGCAGGCTTCATTTCCCAGCAGCCCCTGCCCGCATTGCTGCAACTTGTTTCTCTGGAGACCCCAGAAACCGTGGGGCTGGGACAATGTGGGGCCAGGGTTTCTACGGAAAGGCACCCAGCTGGGCAGGGAGCTGCTCCGGAGGAGCAGACCTTTGTAAGCGTCATAAGCTTTTGAGATCTTGCAGCGGTGACAGCGTGGTCCAGAGGCAGGCACAGCTGCAATCCACTGTCACCACTGCAAGATCCCAGCCCCGGCTCCAGTTCTCTTCTCACTGGGTTTTTGTGCATTAATCTAAAACATGTCCATAAGTTATGGCCTCAGGATATATTTGCATTATACAGATGTGTTCAAATGGTGGTTTTTTTTCATTAGCAGGCTTATTTTGTCTTGTTTTGGCACTTCCTGTGGCCAAATAACAGGCATCTTGGCTTAGATGACATAACTTAGTTCTGTATATGTTTTAAACATAATATATATTAATGCCTCAAAAATGGATTTCCTGACAGTGTTTATGGTACTTTTGGGAAAACTATACGCAACAGTTCTGAATAAGCGTTGTGTAGGTCTGTGGAAATGCATGCCTACCAGGAAGTGAAAGCACAGCAGAGCTGCATTTCTTCAGCTCTGTTCTGATCAGCTGAAATATGTCACTCTTCAAAAGAGTGTTTAAATTAAACAGCTTTAAGTTGGGTGGTTTTGTTTAAAACCAAAATTCCAATCACACTTCATGAAATTCTGAAGAGTAATTTCGCCAAGCCTCTGTGCTGACTGCTACAGGGCTCGCATGTATTTCATCCTTTTTGTCTCTTCTAGTGCTTAGCATCTGCCTGTTTCTGTCTATGCTGCTGGCCTTTTCTTTCTATGACATGTGAACAGGCAGAGCCCTCTGCTGGAAAATGCTGACTACTATTACTTCTGTGTAGTTGTACCTAGGATAAAATTACCTACTGGATTGTCTACATAGTGAATGCAGTGTGAAACATCTATGATGTGAATTTAAAAGGCGAGCACTATTCTGCATGAATTCCCTATACTGACACTCATATTTCCTGTACAAACTATCATATTCCACACTGAGAGATTTGTGCAGTTTAATTTACTTTGGGAGAGATTAACCTATGTTACACAAGGGCATTCTTGGTGCCAAATAAGAAAACCTACACGGAAAGTCAATGCTGAATAGCCATTAGAGGCAGCAAATCTGGGATTTTCCCCCATGTAGACAAACCCCAAATTCTGTGGAAGAAGGAAGCAGGCTTAGTTTTTTTTAAATGCTCTGGAGGACTAATATTTTCTCTCTGATGTTCAGGCTAGACCTCTTGTTTCTTGTTGCAAGGGGAAGTCTAACACTGCCATGGAAGTTAACCTGGAGTTTCATTTAAACCATAATTGGAGGGAGCGTGTTCATGGAAACTATTGCCTGGCAACAGGGTCTGGTCAATTGTGAGTTCTTATCTAAACCGCCACAAGTCAAAGCCTTTAGAAGAGATTAATTTCAGTTGTATCTCCCTCTCACAGACCTACAGAGGATGGGATCTCTGTGAAGATCACGGATGCCTTGTATGTTTTAAATCTTCTGAAAAAAGAGCCTTTTAAGCGTACATTAATATAGAGCTTATTTTCAAATCCCCACTTTTATTTCTCATGCTATATGGTATTTCTTTCTAATCTAATGTGTCATGCTCTCTTGCTTTTATACGCTAAGCAATCAAATATATTTTACTGAATTATTCAACATAAAAGCTCTTATGTGAAGAAGCTCATCAAGTTATCCCTTCTCATTATATCCACCATCCTCATCACATCACACCTTACCTAAACGTCTGTAAGATGTCCCAGAAGATAGGAAGATTTTGAGTTAACATATATGGTGTTGCCAGCTCCTGTGATTTTTATCCCAGTGTTTGGTGTTTCTCTACAAAGCCCCAACTTTGAGACTGAAGTGAATAAACGACAGTCTGTTCTTTTTCCATTTCTTAACTTCTGTGATTCAGTCTGCACAAGGCATACAAAATTGATTAGGGGACAATCCCATACTGGAAATGATAACAGATATGGAAAAGATTTCATAGACATTAGGGCTGGAAGGGACCTCGGAAGATCATCGAGTCCAGCCCCAGATCTAATCCAAATTTTATGCTTTTCCTCGAATGTACTAGAAAACGTGATGACTAAACATAAGCACGTCAGACTGCAATAAGCCTGCCTCTTTACTTCCCTCCTGCAGTCTCTGCTCTGCAGTACGGTGCTCTGAAAAACTTTAATAAAGATCAGTCTAGATTATCCAAAGGAATTCAACCTGCAAAGTTGATCTGTCGTAACAAAAAAACATACAGGCCGGTGTGTAAATGAGAGAACCATTCCTCCAGTCCTTATCTAGCTGCATTACACTGCCAGACACCAGTTAGCAAGGCAACTTTGGGTGAGAGGTGCTTACCACTTAAAACCATTTCACTCTGAACCATCCCCATATCTCCCACCCCTGGGCGTCAAAGCCATTGCAAGTGATGTCATATCAGAGTTCAAGCCAAACAGGGTTTTGATCCTAGCTGCTCCTAATTACATAGAAGAATGAGAGGGACACACAAGAATCATGAATACAGTGGGTTTTGTAGGTGAGTCATGAACATGTTACAGATGCCTACATTCAGCACTACTTAGCTAATCACCCTAGCCAGCAGGGTAAATTGAAGCAGCAGAGCACTCTGTGAACTCAACTGTATATTAACAGCAACTCCGCTCTTGGAGTACTTTTACCTGCCTGAGTATATATGCATTACATTCACACCTACACGTTTTTCCTGATCCTGCCCTGATTGTTGCCTTCCCAGCACTATGAGTCGGAAGCACAGCTCCCATTTTGCATATGTGCACCAAGTGCAAAGTCCACAGCCTGGTGCACACTGTGGAAGAGAAGGTGCCTTTTCCCCTTCTTAAAGTACTCTCCCCGTTGCAGAGAACTCCTCACAGAGGGGTTGCACTGGGCCAACAGCACCTGGATGCCAATCTCCTCATAATCTCTGCAGACCTCTTTGAGTGTGCGAATCCCTGCTGTGTCCAAGAACTGCACTGCACAGCAGTCAATCACTATGGTGTGGAAATCCAAGGGTTCAGAGACAAGCTGCACTGAGATGTCATCTTGTTTGCTCTCAGAATTCATCA
>NW_017728914.1:18791551-18812718 GCF_001723895.1 Crocodylus porosus
TTCTCTTTCAGTTTCCCAAAGTGAGATGCCAGTGTAGCTGCCACAATCACCACCAGTTCAATGGGTATTGGAGCCTTGAGTTTGGATTTGAAGTATTCATTCATCTCTTTGGTTGGGACAAGAATGAGAAGGCACAAGACACTGGTAATGAGGTCACAGATGTTGCTCTTGTGTATATTTTTGAAGATATTTATCCAGGTGGTTATGAGGGAGCCAATGCCATTGCTGCGTGGAATGTCTAGACCTAGGAGATACTTGGCTTGGGAGGTCAGGATTGTGAAGGAGGCACCTGTGACAAACCCGCTGAGCAAGGAATCAGAGAGGTACACTGAGACAAAGCCCACCTGAAAGAAGCCCATTGCAACCTGAAAGAAATCAACCACACGAGAGATTACATCATGAATCTTAGCATGATGGAAATTAGCAGCACAGTTAAATGATGTCACAACTGTATAGCACTTGTACACACTTGGCTCAAATCTAGTGGTTCCTGGTGACATACATATGTACCTTGTCAGGTAGCTGGGGCAACACAAAACCAACATACAGGTTGGGAAACCAGTATGAACATCTAAGAGCTGCACAATTTTATTGAGAGGAAGGCTTGGCACTAGACTGGAGCTCAAGGCATGAGGGTTCAATTGCTGACTCAGCAATAGGTTCCCCAGGAAATCCCAGGACAACTCAGTCGATTCCTGTTTCCTGATTCATGGTTCCTCATCTGTAAAATGGGGATAGCAGTACCTTCTTTGTCTGTCTTGTCTACTTAGATTACAACCAGTTTCAGGACCAGCCCTGTTTTTTACCGTGTGTCTGTACAGTTCCTTGCACAAAGGGAACCTTATGTCTGTTTTGAATTCAAAAAGCAATGTTGATATGAATAACATTTTTAGCAAGTAAGAGTCTATTGGCTAGCAGGCAGTAAAAGATGCCAAGCAAAGCATGGCTAATTACCATTCTATATATAACATCTACATCAGATAAAATAATTTGGTCTATGTAATGCAACTAAATAGACAGATATTTGGCCAAAAATCTACCTGCTGTTCACAAGTCCACAACTCTTACCACCTCAGAAATGCAACCCCCATGTCATATCAAGGGGTTCATATTATGATACAAATAAAACTAGCTGATCTTATCCAGTGATACAAGATGCAACCTCAGGTTTTATATTAAAAAAGGGATTTTCTAGAATACCATGGAAATTCTTCCTTTTTTCCCTCCAATGCAATGTGCTCAGATTTAAAAGCTTTATTGAGAAAAATGTTAAAAGTATAGTTATTACATGGCTGGTAGAGTAGCGGTAACTACAATAATGAAAGAGCTTTTCTTTTGCATGCATGTTTTTTTCTACTATATTGTAAAACCTGAACACAGCATCCCTACATCCCTGTGAAATTTAAATTCAACAATTCAACGTAACACAAGATAATCACAGCATAAAAAAATTAGATTTTAGATTTTTTTTAAAACTATTTCAATTTTACTAATTAGGAATGCATAGGCTTTTTTTTTTATCTTTGTCATGTTCCTTTAATACAGTGTTAAAGTTCTGGCTTTGCAAGGACATGTAGTCAAGTTTTAACCAGGAAACAAGAAGTTTATTTTAAATTTTCTACTATTTTTTATAAAAATAAAGTCAGCTGATTATGGTTAAATGAATGAAAGGTGGTTTAAGCCGATACTGCAAATGCTGCCTAGTGGAGAGTTAGAACTAAGATATAAATGAATGAAAAAAAAATGTTTCAGGCCAGGCTGTGACAGGTGTTGAGCACCTGTTGATATCTAAACAATGGGAATTCTAAAGGTCTTGATTTTGAACATTGCTAAGGGAAATATTGGTGCATAGCAACATATGGACATTGCTGCTATAAAAATTCTGCCAGTCTTCTAAGCTTTTCTCAGAAGACTTCAATAAACAGTGAAACTTTGGCTAAAAGAAGAAAGATTGCTTACCCTATGGTAAGAAGTGGAGTTACTGCAACTGTGTTGGCCATTTACACACCTCACTGAGGTATGGGAGGTGTGTGTTGCTCTACCTGGTCTTGGTACGAAGTTGGAGAGGGGAAGTGCAGATGTGCTATGTGGAGACTGATGGCTATATGTCTCCAAGTTCAAGAATATGAGACACATGTAAGTCCACAGTAGGATGTGCATATGGACAATCGCTTGAAGGACAATTAGAAATATTTCCATAAAAAACATTTTTGCTCCTTCACCTCTTACCTGATAAACTCCAGCTATGAAGGTCAGAGTGGATCCTACCACAATTGCATAGCAACTTTTATCACATAACAGCTGTTGTGATGTCTGGTTCATGGGCAAAGCTGTGCTGTTTATACCAATTACCAAGTCTCTATGAAGGCTACTGTGAATATTTGATTCAAGGTCATATCCAGCTCTCTGCACCTCACGGTCTACCACCTGTCCCACCATCAGGCATAGCACACCAAAAATGCCAACTGAGATGTGACGGGAAGTTCCAAACAGGAAATAAATAATGCTGGCAAAAAATGATGTGTAAAGCCCATAAATAGGTTCCTGGCCAGCCAGTAGGGAATAGGCAATGGACTGTGGCACCAGCAAGATGCCCACAATCAGCCCAGACATTACATCCCCCAGGATGTATTCTTTTAACTTGTATTTGGGGAGCCACTGCAAGACAGGGAAGAAACTGAAAATTAGGTCTTTAGCTTTGGCTGGAGTACAGCTGCAAGTTTTCTTTGCTTTCTTGATTACAAGTGCCTTCACATCAATTTCCTTCTCTTGAGGTTCTAGGAACATCCCTGGGTGAAACCTGAGTTTGTCGTCATCTCCTTCTGCTGATTCAGATGTTGAAAGGATGTGGTTGAGTTCTACTACTGCTGCCATCTTGAAGTCTCCCTACAACAGAAACACAGTTTTTAAACTATTGTTCAGATTAATAATACTGATCTAATTATTTCAGGCAGTTTCAAATTGGAACCATTTCAGTCCCCCTGAACAGCAAGGATTTGCAGTGCTGGCTAAGCCAAGCATAGTGCAAGTGTGCTCTGCAAATTTTCCATACAAACCTGTTTTGAGATGCATCGCTCTGACTATACAATGCCACCTGTTTTTCCAGTCCTTGGCCCAGCTGAAATAGGAACCCTGATGCTGCCCCACTACATTTTGTTTTTGAGATGTGCACAAACTGGAACCAAAAGAGTCTGAAAATACATTGTCACCTCTGATCAATGCAAACATTTGAAGCCAGCTTTCGAATGAAAAGCAGCTCTCTGTTTTGTATCTCTTTGTTACCTCTTTGTGCTTTCTCATCTCTTCCCAAGACAAGAGTCTTTTATTAGTAAATTTTTAAACATAATCTGTTTCCTTTCACTGTTATTAAGATAGTTTAGATACAATTTTCTACAAAGGGAGTGAGTTTCTCCACACATATACAGGATCATAGGAAAGTAGGGCTGGAAGGGACCTCACAAAGTTATCTAGTCCAGCCCCTTCTCAAAACAGGATCATCCCTGACTAAACCATCCCAGCCAAGTATCTGTCTAACCTGCTTTTGAAAGTTTCCAAGGACGGAGATTCCACAGCTTTTCTGGGTAGCCTGTTCCAGTGCCTGACCACCCTCACAGTCAGAAAGTTCCTCCTACTTTCTAGCTAAATATCTTCTGCTGCAGCTTTAGGCCATTGCTTCTGATCCTTATGGCCACAGAGAAAAGCCCTTCTCCATCCTCTCTATAATCTCCCTTCGGGTATTTGAAGACTGTTATCAAACTCCCTGTCAGTCTCCTCTTCTCTAGACTAAATAACCCTAGCTCATTCAGCCTTTCCTCATAAGACTCCTTTTCCATCACAGTTAAGAACGTACTGCAAGTAGAGAATAAACTGTGATATCCAGAACACTGTACCAGCCCCTGCTGTAAGAGCCTTTCTGAATTCAGTGACTGTTTCTCATCTATTACGCAAAAACACAAACACAAACACTAGATTTTCCTTACTGAACAACTGCTACAATTCTACTTATTAAGTTGATTCACAAGGTCTACATTTCTGGTGTAACATTTGATTTGTGTTACCTTTCCAGTGCAATTATGGTCCCAGCCAGTTACACTTAAGTTTTACTTGTTACCCAAGAAGCTGTAATCTTTTTATTTCTCCTTATATGGTTTTATTTTGGCCAGTGACATAACACAGAGACAATAAACACCTTTCACATTTTTTTGTTTCTTTTTGAGAATCAGGTTGGATTATTAGGTTGGATTTCAGTAATTTATACCTGACCAGAAAAACATAGACAAGTCCAGACATCTTATGTTACAGTTCACCCCATGGGTGGTCAAGGGATATGGTCCACCAAAGGATTTTGTCGGGCCTGTGGCAGGTCCCTTGGTCCTGCCCAGCCCAGGCACAGGGGCCAGTCTGAGTTGTGGCAGCTGTGGTCAGAGTGAGCAGCAGGGCTCGGGCAGCACAGTGGCTGGACTCTGCTTCCTGGCAGTCCCAGCAGTCTGCCCCACACACCCTGCTGGGGGTGGGACCTGTGCAGACAGGGCGCTCAGCTGGGAAGCTGGGATCGGGCCGCAGGCCGGTGGAGAGCAAGACGGGTGGGAAGGTGGGGCCAGGGAGACCCTGGGATCTTGGGGCGGTGACAGTGTGGGGCCAGGGGCAGGGTCCGGGGCAGAGCCACAATCTGCTGCCCACGTGCCTTTGCAATGGGCGCTAGTTCCGCAGGCGGGGGCATGCAAGGAGTGGACCACGGCTCTGCCCTGGCTCTGGCCCTGTACTGTTATTGCCCCAAGATCCTGAACACAGCCCTGCCCACCCTGCTCAGAGAAGCCGCTTCCCACCCACGCATGGACCCTTACTGCCCATTTAACTGTGAGCCCTGCCCAGATGGCTTCCAGGTGGTCCCCATGGAGACCGCAGGATCATAAAGCAGTGATAGTATGGGGCTGGGGCTGGGGCTGGGGCAAAGCCCTGGTTCTGTGGACAGCGATGTGCAGGCAGTGAATTACAGCTCTGCCCCGGCCCCATGCTGTCACTTTTCCCACGATCCCAGGGCCTCCATGGAGACTGGAGGGGAGCTGCATGGGCAGGACACATGGCTAGCTGGAGTGGATGGGCCCATGGGGGAGTGGGGAGCTGTGTTGGGGGGCCAGGATCTTTGGTCAGTGACAGAGTGGTGCTGGGGCCAGGGCAGAGCCACAATCTGCTTCCTGCACACCCCTGCCCACAGAACCAGTGCTTGTTGCAGTGATATTCAGGCAGCCTCGCAACCCCATCCCATCATCCTAGTCTCACCTGCCCATCCTGCTCCCAAACACCACTCCTTGCCCACCTACCTGCCCATGGCGCCATCCCACATAGGTAGTTTTGCTGAGCGGTCCAGCGCTGGGTCAGCATCCTACCCCGCACAACAGCCATCAAAACTCCCTATGTGGCCTGAGGGCACAAATAATTGCCCAGCCCTGGCTTAGGAAGTGTTCCGGCTGAAGGCTGAATACAGACAATACAAGGTGAACAAGGTGACAGTAATAAAGCATATAAGAAGAACTAACTTCCTGAACTTTTGAAAAGCAAAAACCTGCTCAAACAAGAAAAACCAGAATCACCCGTAGGGATGGCAATAATGTTTGGTGATTACATAGCACTTTTTGTCTTCAGAGTTTGTTTGTTTTCTTTTTAAAACAGATATGATCGAGTTCTCAGATCTCTGGCAAGGATGGAATATATATTATCAGTCTTGTTTTACATATGTTGAAACCAACCAGAGATCTATTTCCCCAATGCAATAATGCAGTCAAACTCAGAGCAGATGGTAAAAAAAAAGCTAGAGGCCAGACCTTGACTTTTAACACTAGGTAACACCTCTTACCTGATTCACTTGTATTAAAAACAAAATACTTAGCATTTACATAGCAATTTACACTTTCCATGTGCAATACAAATATTAGCCAATTAACATGGAACTAAGTCTATGCAATGTCTGTTGCTGAATTAATTTGTGAAAGCACATGGGAGCAAGGCTGGCTGAGAATGCACTGCAGGATTCCTCCTGGGAATACCCTCATCTAATTAATATTTTGCAAATAGCTATAAAGTGTTCATGTGAACACTGCTTTAGTAAGGATCTCTTTAAAAAAAATAACAACACGTGTGGTGATGAGCGAGTTAGACTTTGGTGCTAAGAGCACAGATTTCTCCTACAATATGTTACAAGATCTTTGGGGTTGCACACTAGAAGAAATGACTTCAGCTTTCAACTGAATTGTAGTTTGCCAGAACACACAGTCTGCACCTCTGCATTCTGTCTTTGAAGGCTACTGAGTACAGGGACTGAAGTGCAACCTGCCAGCTGTTAGATGATGGCCCATGGTTACCCTGGTAGCTAACCATCTGCCAATACAGACTAACAATTCAGACTAAATGTCTCCAGTACCCTCTGGCAGGACCTCAGCTAATAATTTTGACAATTAAAAGAAAAAAGAAAATGCTTTTTTAAATTACCCGACATTGAACATATATCGGGGGCATCCCCATACCTCCAGAAGCAGAAACTATTTAATCTTTAAACCAGCTCTCTATTTCCCAATAGCAGAATTGTGTTAGACTGCAGTGTTCTTCACTGGAACCTCTAGTTTGCACTAACGTCCATTTGACTGTGATAGAAACACAGGACGGAGAAAGACCTCCTGGGCCACTGTCCAGTCTCTTGTGTTTGTAGACACCATTTACCAAAGAAATCCCCAGACTGCCACTTCAAACCTGCACATACAATTAACTACAAAGCACAATATTTGAAATGCCAAACACCACCCTGTATCTTGCACTAAGTAAAACCAAGGGAGACAAGGGCATTCCAACACCTTACCACTGCAATGACAAGGAAGTAGTTGGTTGATATATGCTCAAAAGATCCCAGAACAGCCCCTGCTCATGAATAAGGTAAAACCATCACAGTCCTTGTCTAGTGAAAAATTCCTTTCTCATCCCAAATTGGCAAGTGGTTTGACCCTGAGCAGAAGAGCAGGAACCTATAGCCAGGAAGTTCTGAGTTATGTTAAGTATGAGCAGATGCACCAGCACACTCCAGTCAAAACACCCAGCCTTATGCTACCAGCCTTAAGATACCTGCTCAACAGCAAAAGCTTAAGCAACATTTATCACTCGGTAATATTGAACTGGGTTGCTTTAGATTGCTATAGGTTAAGGACTAGATCAAATAACAGACTTGGGCACCCGGTTTCTGGAGTGGAGTCCAGAACCATGTCAGAGTTCAAGTTCTCTATACAATGGATGGGCAGAACAAGGGACAGTCAGCCAGCAAAAAGAGCAGAGAGCTGCCCAAAGCCAGCACACAGCTTGCGGCTGCCTACAGCATACTAACAGGAAACTCTGAGCACAGGGGTGTGTCTGAAATCTTGCCTCTCCCTGAGGATTATGAACCTCACTCAGGCTGCAGAGAGGTGGTTCCATTTCCCTGAAAATGAACAAGAACCATCTCCTGAAGGTAGAAGCATACAATGTCCTTCATTTCCAAGACCTGAGCAAGGTTCATGCTTCCCTTAAAACAAGGATAGAGAATGGGAGTGACTCATTTATGTAACAGTCTAATGTGGTGGTGCTCACCCCTTCTGTCATATGGGCTGGATGTGGAGCACAGGGCATAGACTGACCTGTGAACCAACTGCACACAACAGGTCTAGGGCCATGCATCATGTCCAACCCCATGTGCAAGGTCCAGCCATGGTTCAGCCTGATATACCAGGTCTGGTGCTGCAAATAGACCACACACACTGGGTCCAGGAGGGCTGTACACTGGGTCAGACCCCAAGTGCTGGGTGCAGCCATGGAACAGCCCCCTGTGCCATGCTGATCTGGCATGCAGGGCTATGTCATCCTGCCCATGGGGTTTCCCAGAGCCATGGCAATTAACCATGCCCTGGCTCTCCTGCTGCCAAATTTCCAGACCCTGAGGGAATTCAACATACAGGTTCCACCTCCCAGGAGAGTGCCTTAATCACCACAGTATGAGCTAGCCTGGGTGGGGCCACCCTTCCTAGTGAAACTGAGCCATGATGAAGAAAAGAATTCAAGACTCAAATGTCAGAGAGAGAGAGCATGAGAAGGTGTATGACTGTACCTAGAAGCTAGGATGTTCAATAAGGACACAGAAGACCTGGGTTCCAGGCTCTGCTCCCAGGACTGTTCTTGTATTTTAGCCAATGGCTGTTCAACACTATTACATTGAACTGCAGCAGGACCTTAACTACTAAGTCCTTTTTAGAGTTGATCCCCATAATTTAGCGAGCTAGGAATGTTCTCTGCCTATAAACATCTTTTATATCCAATGGACTAGCCACTGGCTAACTAACCCACGGGCCCAATCAAAACTAATTTCAGGGCTAAATTTTCAAATTAGCAATTTTTTTAAATCTAAAAATTCCAGGCCAAGGGACAAGTACATATCTAAAAAAGGGAGGCAATACAGGAAGACCTCAGCCCAACTCAACTGAATCCTTACAAGCAGACTGAAAAATCTTGAAAAAATGCTGCCTCTATTTAATGGAAAAGGGGGGATTCTTGGGTGTGAGAGGTGGGAGTACAAGGAATAACAGAAAAAAGGAAATGAATTCAGTGAAAAAGGACTGACTGTGACTGTATTTTCACACCCCTGACTGTGCCATCTCAAACGTATTAAAAAGTAGAAAGTGCAACATGCTCAGCTTGCAGCTCAGTCCAACGTGAACCATGCCATGCAGTCTGAAAAAACTAAACCAGAAAAGAACTTGCATCAAAAGCTTGTGTATGTGCTCCAGTGCTAGAAAGCCTTAGAAATGTAAAGGGCAAGTTCAACAAACCACTGTGGTCACTACTGAATATGAAAAATTATATTTTATCTATCATTTTATGGTTTATACAGAACCATGTACCAGAGCATCTCTTGCATCAACTGGCTAAGCCCCTGGTACTGAACAACACATTACATGGAACGGACTGTTGCACGTGGTATCAACTTGGCAGGCCTGCCAAGCTTAGCAAATGGATGTAAATTACATCCATCACTGTTGATTCATTTTGCACAAGACAATATAAAACTGAAAAAACAAACCAAAAAATCCTAAGCTGAAGCAATGTTAAGTTTACAGTTTTAAACACAGGAGTGTAAGGAAATGAAATAAGTATGATTCTAGAAGCAAAGACAACCCATCTATGCTGCACACATTGTACATTAACGTCCAAACTGTACTGTCTCATCAGTCTAATGAGAAATACCAAATTATTTCTATATAATGTAAGTTAATGTTGGTATGGGAGTGGTAATTTTTCATGTCTTAACCTTTTTTAATTGCACAGCTTTAATATTTTTATGCTGATTTGGTTTTAAGTTTTGGTTGCTTCCTTTTCTTAAAAAGGAAAGAGAAGGAGGAGAAATGGAAAAATAATGGTGTGAGCCTTAGAAAATGTAATTGAAACTCCTTCTACAGGCTGCAAGCATATGAGATTTTATTAATTATCAAATTTACTATATAATAAGAATAGCAATTTCAAAAGCCCCATTTCCCTGATTCCATCTATAGGATATAGGAAAATTTTATTCACTATCAGGTTTGGCAGAGAAGGAATATAGGTATAGTATACTTTTCCTTACTTGCATAGTCTATTGACTGAATGGGTTTACTTTCCACTTTGCAAGTCTCATGTCCGGAATAAGTTTAAGAATGGAAACTTTTAGCCATGAGTAAAAATAGAATTTATGAAAGGGTGGCTATTGGTCCTGTTTTATACTGGACTGTCCTGTTTTTAAACCCTTTGTTCTCTGTCTGTTCCAGGATGAGGACCAGACTGCAAAAAGTCCGTTTTTTCAGTTCATTGGTGGAAATGAATGTCAATCAGTTGTCCTCGTGATTCTATTGGCTGTGCCTAGCGGTAGGGCAGTGCACAGCCAGGAGGAGCAGAGATCCGAGCGAGCCAGGGAGGGAGGGAGGGAGGGAGGTAGAGGATCCCAGAGGCTGGTCCCTCTGCACCTGCGTGAGGAGCCACGGTTACAGTGCACGTGCGGGCACAGTGAGAGCCGAGGCTGCTGTGTGCAGGATCCCCAACCCTGGGCTGGGCATGTGCAGGTGGCAGCTGAGCTGCCAGGCTGAGCAGCTGGTCTGCACCACCCCCACCCCACCAATGCCCACCACCCCATTCAGCTCAGCTGTGACCAGAATGTGGCCAGAGCAGATTCCCAGGTGCTCAGCATGTGTCCTGAATGCTGATGGGGGGGAGGTGAGGTCCCTGTGCAGTGTGTGCCCCTGGCTCCTAAGTGTGGAGTTGGGCTAGAGTGAGACCGGATCCCAGTGGGGAGAGGGTGGGTTTCAGCCTCACACCTGCTAAGCCACGTCCTCTCAAGCCTGGCCTGCCTGGAAGAGAATGGCAGAGCTGTGGGATACGTAAAACCACGATGCAGGGGGAGGGAGGCGAGGCTCCATGCTGGCTGAACTGCAGAGCCTCACAAACTCGCTGCTGATCCTAGCACTTGCTCTCCCTCGTTTCCCAGGGTGTCATGTGTTCATCAGCATGGGGTTCATGGACTGAATAGTAGTCTTTTTATGGTCTTTTTATGGTGGCTTTGCCCCTTGCTGCTGATTGGCCAAGGGGCCAGGTGGCCCCCACCTCCCGCTGCTGATTGGCCAAGGAGGCAGTAGCCCTGCCCATCACCAAGGGGATGCATCAGAGGCCACCCTAATTTACAGTGAAAGTGACTTAGTGCTTAGCATTTAATACTATCATTTAAAAACAAATTCTCCAAGATATAACTGAAAAATAAAAGCATTAAGATTAGAATTTTAACTATGGTCACCAAATGACTTATTTTTCTTAAAGATCTAAGCATTAGTAATATGAGATGGCAAATTAAATAATTCTTGGTCCCTTGCAGATTGCACAAATTGCAAAGGTGACTTACTAACAAGTAAATCAATAAAAAAATAATGACATACTCCACACCCATTTCCTTTGACGGAGCAGCCATCGGAAGCTTACCCCTACAACATGGGTCAAAATCCCCTGGCACGTACGCCGAGCATGGCACGCAAGGCCATTTTGCTCGGCACGCCACTGCCAGCCCGAGCTCTAAGCAGCTGCTGCCAGCCATGGAGCCCAGGCTTCTCCCAGCAGGCGGCTGGGAGGCTGCAGCCAGGAGGCTGCAAACAGCTGCTCTGGGCTCCAGTATGTCAGCACTCTGGCACCTTCCGAGGTAGAAATTGTGGTTTTTTCAGCACTCCAGCCAAAAAACATTGTCTACCACTGCCCTACAGCCTTGTCTAAAATTAACAGTTTTCTTCAAATTTTCTTATTAGTATTGATGCAGCTCTGAGAAGAATATGAACAAGTAAAACAAACCCTTCATTTCTACTAGGCTATTTGGCACAGATAAAGCTGCATCAGTCCTTGTGAAATGATAGGAAATTTTAAGAAAAATGTCTATGGAAACACTGTGGCAGGGTTGGGGAAAGTGCCCTTGCTGGGTACTCCCCTGACTGAAACTAGCCTGCAGTGTCACTGCTTCTAGTATCTACTCACCCACCACAACTTGAAGTTGAGTTTGCAATCTACAGGAGGCAGTTCACCGTGAGGACATGCCATCTCTTTGTAGGCAGGATTAACACTTGTGATAGGTACAGTCCAAAACATAGTTCAAAATTAGGACCTGTCCCTATAAGGGACAGCAAGGCTTGCTGGCTCGGTTCCCCACCAGCTGGGACCTCCACCACCCCTACATTCCCTCCACAATCCACCTGAATTACAACTGAAATAAACACAGTAGAACAACAGGAGCCTTGTGCCCCTCTTACCCCTGACTGGGAGTGTTGTAGCCTGGCAGCTTCACTTTCTACTGCTCTCCTACTCCTTCCAGTCTCCACAGCTGCTTCTCATCTCCCCGCTAGTGCTCCTGGTAGCCAATCTGCTAGCTTCTTCACCAGCTGACAGTCAGCTGCCCCTTAGGTAAGTGTATGTCCCTGGGGCTTCCCTTAGTTCTACTCAGTGCCAGGTTTTCTCTCTCACCTGGTAACCAGCAGTCTCCCTGCTCCCCCCTAGGATGGAGGGAACATCTGGGGCTGGAGGAGGGGTGCAGAGCCTTCTCTCTCACTCTGCTACACTCCCCCTATGCTAAGTTCTGCGCCCCCCCACTCAAAGTCGTAGTGTCTGTTCTTTGTTGTTCTGCCTCCTTTCATCTTCGGAAGATTCTTACTGGCTGCGGCTTTGCTGCTTCCTCTTCATGCCTACCTGAAAAGGAATCTATGACTATGTTTTCCACCCCCGGCCTGTGTTCTTCCTGGAACTTATAGGGCTGTAGTCCTAGAGACCAACATGTCAGGTGGGCGTTATCAGACTTTGCTGTTTGTAGCCATTTTAAAGGCTCATGATCTGTGATCAACTTAAACTTCCTACCCAGGAGGTAGTACCAAAAGAGGTCAGTACCCTATTTGATTGCTAGGCATTCCTGTTCAATGATGGAACACTGTCTTTCATGCCCTTGCAAATTCCTGTTGGTATATGCTATGGGCTGATCCACTTCAGGGACTGTGTCAACGCAGCCCCCAATGCTATCCCAGAAGCAAAGGGCAAGGCAAAGGGCTTATTAAAATCTGGTGTGCAGAGCACTGGTTCTTTGCATAAAGCTATTTTAACTTCCTTGAAGGCCATCTTCACTCCACACCATAGGCTTGGATCCTCATTGCTTTGTCAGGTCTGTCAAAGGGTCAATCAACTTGGAGAAATGGGGTACAAACTTGCAATAATAATTGGCTAGTCCCACAAAAGACTTTACCTGCTTCCTCATCAGGGAGCCTCATATATTTTTAGGGCCTCCACCTTATCTACTTGGGGCTTTATCTTGCCCTGCCCTACCAAGAATCCCAAATATTTTGTTTTTCTTTGTCCTAAGATGCACTTACAAGGATTGGCAGTGAGTCCCACCTTCCTAAGTTCCTCTAATATAGCTTGTAGGTCTCCTAGGTGTTATGGCCAATCGTTTGAGAATATAACAACATCATCAATATAGGCTGCAGCTCTTGACTGATGTGCAACAAGGATCTAATCCATAACACACTGGAACGTCGCCACTGCCCCATTGAGGCCAAAGGGCATTCTCTGAAACGCCGCTAAGCCGCATGGTGTCCCAAAAGCCATCTTTTCATAATCCTTAGGCACCATGAGTATTTGCTAGGAGCCTTTAGTTAAATCCAATATGGAGACACGGTTGGCTTGGCCTATTTTCTCCAGCATTTCCTCAACCCTTGGGATGGGAAAAACATTGGATTGGGCTATTGCATTTACCTTCCTAAAATGTATACGCAGACTTAGGGACTCATCTGGCTTTGGCACTACAACTAACACCACTGGCTGTACCATTGGCTTCTCAATTCCCTAATTATCCCCTTTCCCAACATCTGTTCAATTTCTGCTTTTGTCTCTTTGTGGAGGTCCTGGGGCAATCGTCACCAATGTCTGTATCTGGCCAACTGGGGTCTTAATCCAGCTCACTGCAGAACACATCATCAAATGCTTGCACTGGCTTTCATAACTGTTCCGGCTGCTCTTTTGTAAGGTGCTCTCCCATGGGCACATGGGTATCTTTCTTTCTTAGCATTTTTTGTTCTTCTGATGGTCCCAGTTCTAAAGGGTTTGGGTAGGGAGCCATCAACCAGCCTTCCTGATCTTTCCATTTCTTAAGTAAATTTATATGGTAGTGTTGGAGCTCTTTCTTCTGTTCTGGACACCGTACCTCATAATCCACAGGACCCACCTTCTGAACCATTTTGTGCAGTCCCTGCCACCGTGACAGCAGCTTGCTCCCCTGGTCCAGGAACATCACCAAGACTTGATCACCCACAGCAAAAGCTCTCTCTTGGGTTCTATGGCCAAAATCGTCTCTTTGTCCATCTTAAGCCTTGCGTAAATTGTCCTGTGCTAACCGATGCGCTGCATGTATCTTTTCTCGCAATCCCACCACATAATTTGGGACCATGGTCACACCACTGGCCCGGTTCTCCCACCCTTTCTTAACCACATCCAGGAGACCCTAGGGCAGGTAACTGTACACAAGTTTGAACAGGGGAAAACCCTGTTGAAACCTAAGGAGCTTCCCTCATGGCAAACAGCAGTGGAGCAAACACCTGGTCCCAGTTACGAGGATCACCTTGGATGGCATCCCTTATCATTCCCTTCAGAGTCCTATTAAACCTCTCCACCAGGCTGTCTGTTTGAGGGTGATATGGTAGTCCACAACTCTTTGATGTGCAAGATACTGCATAGGTCCCACATTACGTTAGACATGAAATTGGTCCCCTGGTCTGTTAAAATTTCCTGAGGGCAGTCCTACCCAAGAGATCCACTTCATCACTTCTGAGGCTACTTTAGGGGCCGTTACTGATAGTTATTATGGGTTATGCCACAAGATACCCCGAAGCAATACCACTACTAAGACAAACTGATACCCTGCTGTGCACTTGGGGAATGGTCCTGTGATATGAAGTGCGATCTTATTAAATGTTTTTTCAATTATTGGCATCAACATGAATGGTGCATGGGGGGTGGCATTGTAGATACCTTCTGACAGGCTTGGCAACCACCAGAGAATAGTTTTACTTCCCTCTTTATGCCCAGCCAGAAAAAACATTTTACCAAATGAACCATTGCTTTATCTCTCCTCAAATGTCCTCCCAGTGACAGAATATGGGCCACCCAAAACAAGGGCTTCCTATAGCTATGGGGTACTAATAGCTGAGTTATCTCTTCTCCTTTCCACATCCCTTTATCAATCTAATAAAGTGTGTCATCCCCTTACCTCAAACCACGGCTTTTGATCCATGAGCTCTGGTCCTATCACCTCCCAGTCCCAACTGGCCACATTATTCTCAGAGACATGCTGAGATGCGTCTTCCTGCTCCTGGTTTGCCCTGAATTGTCCTTGACTGATCAGACACTGCATATCCAGCAGCTCTTCTGTGTCTTTGCTTAGAGTTTCTCAATCTCCCTCTTGTCCAATCAGTCCCTCATCTGGCCAGCTAAAGTAGTGGGGACTTCTCAGCATCCCAGATTCAGAAGCTACCTCCCGCATTACCTCCTTAATATATGGCCAATCGCTGCCTGGTATCATCAGGTTTGGCAAGTCTGTGGCTAACCCTACCAGCATGTTGTGGGTTTTCCCAAGCACTGTTGAAGGGATTATCCAACGCTTATAGGTTGTGGCATTCCCATGCAAACATATCATTGTTATTGCCCCCACAGGGTTCCCCTGTACCAGGCAGAACTAAGATGGTTCGCACCATGGTCTGGGTGCAACCAGTGTCAACTATCGCCTGGAGCATCAACAATCCTAGTTTTACTTCCATTGTAGGCCTTAAGAGGGCTTTTGTACCCTCCCCTACCAAAACTACAATCCATTTGCTCAGGCTTTTCGATAGTCTCTTTATGGTCATGATCAATCTTGTGGGCAGTAACTCACTCCATGATGACTTTCTCCACAATTATAACATCTATCTTGTTTCACCAGGCCATTCTTCCATCCTTCTATGTTCCCCCTGCAATTCTACAACCTACGACTGAATAGGGCCTTGGGCCCTTCTCTCATCATGCACCTTTTTCTGATTTGCTGTAGGCCTCTACTATCTTCAGGGCTTCTGCTGCTGACTGTGGTTGATGCTGATGCACCCATTGTTACATCTCTTCCAAGTCACCAATAAATTGTTCTAACACTATTAAATCTAGTACTTCTTCCATGTTACATTTTTTGGGATTCAGCCACATCCATGCCAAGTCCTGGAATAGCTGTAGTAGGACTCGGGTTCACTTCTCATCTGACGTCGCCTTCTCCCAAAATCTCAGTCTATAGTTTTCCGCGGATTCTGCTAGGTGCTACAAGATCACTGCTTTTACCGTCTGGTAGTCCCCAGCTTCTTCCCATGATAGAGCTCTGTACACTGCCTGTATCTTATTAGTAGGGGACCCAACTGATAGGCCCACTCGGCTCTATCCCATCCTGCTGCTGTGGTCATCCTTTTGAATGCCTCCAGGTATGCCCCTGGGTCTTCCCTGTACATCAGTCAAGGCATGTGGAATTTCTCCATTTTTCCTCCTGGTGCCCCAGCAGCTTCGATCATTTTCTCATTTAGAGACATCTGTTGGACAACAGAAGCTTGTGGCCTCATAGTCTTCTATCCTAGGTTTCAGTAGCTCATCTCTCTGTTGTTGTTGTCCCTGCGAGATTTACAGCATGGCCTCTTGCATCTGCCAAGTATTCATGCTCTCAGTAGCAGTTGGCATTGCCTCCCTCTGGGCAGGGTTTGAGATTTCCTGGCCAATGCACTAAATGTGGGTACTTGACTGGGTACTCCCTGGACTGAAATTGGCTTAGGGATGCCACTGTCTCTAGTATCTGCTTTCCCACCACAACTTGATGTTGAGTTTGAGATACAGAATACGATGCAGTTCACCATGACAACATGTAATCCCTTTATAGGCAGGATTTACACTCGTGATAGGTACAGTCCAAAACATTGTTCAGAATTAGAGCCTGTTCCTTTAAGGGATGGCAAGCCCAGCTTGGTTGCCCTGTGAGTCTGAGCAGGGCCCTGCTGGCTGGGACCTCCACCACCCCTACACTCCCTCCACAATCCACCTGAATTACAACTAAAATAAACACAACAGAACAAGAGAAGCCTTGTGCTCCTCTTATCCCCATCAAGGAGTACTGCAGCCTGGCACCTTCACTTTCTCCTGCTCTCCTCTTCCTCCTGGTCCCCACAGCTGCTTCTTATCTCCCCACCAGCACTCTGGGTGCCCAATCCACTGGCTTCTTCACCATCTGATAGTCAGCTGCCCCTTAGGTAAGTGTCTGTCGCTGGGGCTTCCCTTAGTTTCACTCCAAGCCAGGTTTTCTCTCTTACGCGGCAACCAGCAGTCTTTCTGCCCCCGCCCCCCGCTTTGTGCTGGGGGGAACAGCTAGGGTTGGGGGAGGGTGCAGAGCCTTCTTCTCCCTCCCTCTGCTACGTACAAAACTAATTAACCATAAATGTCCAAGCAGTTAAACTGTTAAGTGACTTTCAGTCAAGAAAAATGAATTTATTCATAAAAGCATTTTGCCAAAAAAAAAAAAAAAGAAAAAATGAAAGAAAAAGTTTTTTTATGAGCAATCCTAGAACCAAGACACAAACAAGGCCTCTTTTCTATGGATCTGGCCGGGTAGGGTCATAGCCCTAACAGTTCAGGACTGTTCTCTATTAGTATTTTGTCTCATCTAGCTTTAAAATATTCTGTGTCATCTAAAAGCTAGGAAAACATAATTTTCTTTGTTACCAGATGAAATTCAACCACCCATTACCTACAAAAATTGAAAAGTTAAATATTACATTTTTACACAGCACCTTTTCAATTAACTACTGTTACAAAAATAAACTCCTGCCCAGCCCTGTGAACTAGCAATGGTAGCAGAAACTCTGATAAGGGAAGTCCAAAATATCTTCTAATTGCCTTAACAGGGACGTGCTTCATTTTGAACCCAAATATACACCAATTTTGCAGAAACACAGGGAAATATATATTCTCAATTACTTCAGAAGTATACAGTCAGAAAAGACAGATAATTACATCACCACATTAACTACAGTGCTAGTACTGTACTGCTCTAGTAAGTCCTTAGGCATTCCAAAGCCCTGTCTCATGTCGGTCTCACATTTAGCAGGATAAAAATAAGGTTGCCAATAGAATATATAATTATAGGCATATTATAATAATAGACTTTTCTTTTATTAAAGCCTTCTATGGAAGTATCTTTAAGTGCTTTATGACAATTGGCTAATTAAAACTCACAACCGCCCTGTGAAAAATGCATTATGGTCCACATTGTACCAGAGTGAGCTGTGGTGTATGACAGTGTGTGACTATGGTAAGCACTGTGAGCACATTTTTATTTGTGAACAAAGCCATTTTAATGTAATTTACCAGCACTCAACTGTAACTAAAAAAATCTTCCTGCCAAAAAACATTTAATTTTTATGACTGAATCTAGTAAATGCTGAAAAATCTTTGTTTTTAATTTAATTTCCAAGCTATTGTTACATGTAATAAACTTCTGAAATATGCTCTCTACTTTCCTAGATTGCTATAAGCAAAATCCCCTGGCCCTCGTTCCTCCAAAAGTCAATGACAACTCAAGAAAACCTTGGAGTATTCCAAATTTCTGTTAAGAGACTCTGAAATAACTTCTAGGAAGATAATTTTAGTCCTATTCAGTATCTTGATTTCTGCATACTAGATAACACCTGTTTCATCTGCCTATTGTATAATGTCTAGACTGCAGAAGATGTAAGTAAAACTGGTTTTGGCTAGTAAGTTGTGGGCAAACTAATGGACTTACACTGGTTCTTCATGTTCACCAGCATAAGAACCTACTTCGTGTGGTATGAAAAGGGTCTTTCATCAGACAGTTATTGCCTGTAAAAGTGAAAGGCTACTTCATTGTGGTACAATTCTCTGCTCCAGTTTTATTCCCTTCTGACTGAAAGTGCCATTGTGTTATTTTTGTAACTTGCCAGCCCAACCCAATAAGTGTAACATTTGGATTCTTTCCTTACAAAGGACCATAAAAATTCAGTTCAGTGTACTTAGCACAGAGAAGGAGTTTCCAAAGTTTCTATTTGCTTTAAGGAGATGTTATTTTTATACAGTGAATTTCCATGTAAGAATTCAATATTCCTGAATACGGTCTTTGAAAATTACCTAATTGCCTCATATCCTTTGCAAAATGCTGTGAAACGAAGGAATAAGCCATGAGACAGAAAGACACTTGAAGTAGATCCATCATAAAGCATTTACCACAAAGGGCTGTGTATAAATCAGATAATGGGAGATACCCTTATTATAAGAGCTTATGACTTTGGCATACATTGCTAGAGCTCATCTGAGTTGGTTTAAAAATGCAGAAGACTCATTTCCCCTTTTACTAAACTATTACATTCTAGTTCAAGGTTAACTGAAATCTACCTAATGTCTATTCTAATGGAAACAAGAACTGCTGGCTTGCATTTCCATTTATTTGTCCCTGAACACTGTCACCTTGACATTAAGAGGACAATAATGGATTGTTGAATTCACTCAGGTGCTGAAATGTGTTATTAAATGCTTCACTAAAGGTCAAGTCTCTACTAGCAAGTAGAAAGAAAAAAAATACTTGAAACATGGATCTCAGTTTTCCAAACTAGCTATGTTGTGTGCACACGTAAGTGCCTGTAAGTCCAACTATCCACTTTTGTGCACCTACAATTATGCATCTGTCACTTTAGGCAGCCACTTCAAAAAACTAAATTACCTAGACAGAAGTTAAGATTGGGATTTCTAAAAGCACCTACGGGCATTTTTATGCGGACAAGTCCCACTAATAAGTGAGCTGGAATTAGGAGGCCTAATTCTTTGAAGCTCCTCTGAAAATCTCAGTCTTAAGTCATAGCTATAAGAGTAAACCATAAACCAACACTAGGATATGTACGTTTTTCCATTATTAAAGGAAAAGGTATCCTTTATCTAATAATTCAATGACAACTGTGAGTGTTCAAAGTCCTTGCCCTGATGGGGGGTAGCTACAGAAGTAACATTACAAAAATATTAAAGATCATATATATGCAAGAGTATGTTCCAATTATCACTCATTTTCCTTCAGAGTTGTAATTATTTTTCATCAGTACCACTATTTCTGAATTACTGGTTAGATAACTCAGACAGGAGATGTACTCTGATTCAACAAGACATTTAAATATCTGAATCACTCTACTGAAGTCCGAACTTGGGTTTTAAATAATTGCATGTGTGTTGTTGCCTTGACAATGTCACATTTAGGCAATAAAATGGGAACCAAGTTCAGAAGCTATTTCATTACTTCTATGAACATTAACTCCTGTTGGTAACCGAAATTCTTTTTAAGAAAAAAAAGGTACCAAACACTTAAGCATGTGTGTACACAGTATCTTATCTTTGTCTCTTTCAAGTCTAAGTTCCTTTAGCCAGGGTCACTGTCTTCCTTTTAGTTTTATATGGCATCAGGCACAGTGTCTGCTTTCAGATAATAATTATGAAAGTTCTCAGCAAACCAGGTTTTCTAGAAATGGTTGGCTGATGTCTAAAAGCACAGTTGTACACAATGTGAACAAGGACTATTAGCCCATGATAACTGATCTGAATCTCTTCTGCAGAGAGCAAATGAGTCTATAGGTTGTCAATCTAGTGCTTATCAGAACAAAACTCATCATTAATTCATTTTTGAATGAAAGACAAATTTTGAGATAAAGCTAATAAAGCTTCCTTATAGCCAAATGAAGGAAAAGCAGCAGACTGTCTCTTAAACAGGACCCCTTTTCTGCCTGCACCATTGGTTAAACACATGCAGGATGAACAGCCACATTCATATGTACTTTCTGCATAAAGGGCCAGCAAAGGAAGTATGTTCCCAAAAGGAATTTCCTAGAGTGGTTTAGGCCAGCTCATACTGCATGGACCAGCTGACTGGGAACTCAAAAACTAGGTCACAAAAGAAGAAACCGTTCTGTTCAACGTCTGGTGGGATTTATTTGCAGTCCCCAGCTGTTCACACAGACTGGCATGCAGAATATCAGCATCTACACTGGATAGTTAGGAAAAGCCTCAGGATATTTAGGTATCACAGCCTTTTATGCCAAGGATGTCAGTTCATATCACCAACGAAGCCAAATACTTATAGCTCTGGAAGTGTTCTTGCTTAACAACAAGAACATTTAAGGGCCTTTATGAGATTAGTAGAGTCAGCCGCTACACACCCACCCCCTTCCATTTCACTACTGCAGGTCCCATTACACTTCTTCCCCCTTGTGTTTCCTGGCTGCAGGCCGGGGTTACACACCTTCCCCCTTCCATCCCACGACTGCAGGGCATCCTCTCCACTTTTTAGGATGCTTCTTTGGCAGGAGCATCCTTGTATGGCCTGGCTATAAACTGCACTGAAATCTCCCATTCATTCACAATCCTATTGCAAAAAACAACAACTTGCTGTCATTGTTCCCACCAGCCCTGTCCTGGATCTTTTTGTCAACCAGGTCTGAAACTGCGGTCGTAGCTACAAGCTACTAGGTCAGGCCTTGTGTGCGGATGCCTGCCCCTCGCCCCACCAA
>NW_017728914.1:18812912-18826310 GCF_001723895.1 Crocodylus porosus
CCCCGGCCGGCGCCCGCCCCCTCTGAGGCGGGCACAGCGCTGCGAGGGGTCCGCGGCCTCAGCCTCGGCAGAGCGGAAGCGCCGTCCGAGAGACGTGGGGCAGCAGGGGGACCCGCGGGGGGGCTGTAGCCCAGCCCTCCTGCCCAAACCACCCCCAGCTGAACTCTGCATGGGACTCCCCCGCCCTGCCTCTAAGCTGCCCCAGGGAAAGCAGCCATGTCCTGCTTCGAGGAAACTGCCCAAGAGATCCCAGCCCCCTCCCTTGGTCCCCAGTCCGTACCAGCCTGACCATGGTAATTACCATTAACTGAGCGCGGCAGAGCTGTGCCTGTCCTGCTGTGCGGATTTCCTGTGCTGTGCTGGCTTCCACCCCCTTTTCTGCGACATGTGTCAGGGTGTTTTGAAATTTTCCCAGAGCAGTGGGTGTTGGCTACAGCCAAGGCCTAGATATCTGGACAGATATGATCCCAGCACTCGTTCCTGCCCAGGGCAGGGGGTCGGACTAGATGATCTGTTCCGGTCTCTTCTGATGCTAGAAACTGTGAAGGCTGGGGACTTGGACTGGGGAGTGCCAATGCTCCTGCTGGGACCAAAGCCGGAGGGTCTTGCCTTTCTGCTCAGGGTCAGACTTCTTGGAGAAGAGGAGACTTAGAGGGGACTTGGTGGTGGCCTACAAGTACAGCTACCCCTCACTCAATGTTGTAGTTATGTTGTTAAAAAATGCGACTTCAAGCAAAATAATGTTAAGCAAATCCAATTACATCACAGTAATAGTTACCTACTAGCAGGCAGTGTCCAAACGGCATTATAACCGAACATGGCACAACTTTAGACGAGTATGTTCGCTAATAGATTGGCGACGTAATAACACAACAACATTAACTGGGATGATATAAAGCAAGGCGTACACCAGGGCCTGGGAAAGCATCTGTCCACCAAGGCCCCCCAGGGGTGGACAAGAAACAGTGGACACAAACTGACTGAAGATTGCTTCAGGCTAGACATAAGGAAAAACTTCTTTACCAGTCCAGTGCCAAGGGTTTGGAACAGGCTCCCCGCAAAGATGGTACAGTCACCCACCCTGGCAAACTTCAAAAAGTGTCTTGCTGTCCATCTTCCTAGGGTCATGTGACCCCAGCAGTCTTTCCTTCCCAAGTGCAAGGGGGCTGGACCCAATGATCTGTAAGGTCCCTTCTAGCCCCTAACATCTATGAAACTATGAAAATTCCTTCCTGAAATACCCTATAGGGATCAGTCTGAGCCTGAGCAGAGGGGCAAAACCCTCTAGCCAGGAACCTCTGGCTCTGCTTCTAGCAGAAGAATTGGTACACCTCCGTTTAGAAGACAGCAGGAGATGGGAATGAGCCAGGAAGTCAAGGGAATCCCTCAGCGCCCTCTGGCTTTGGTCCCAGGAGGAGCATTGGTGCTCCCCAATCCAAGTCCCCTGCCTTCATAGTTTCAAGGGTGAGAAGAGACCTGAACAGATCATCAAGTCCAACTCCCTGCCCTGGGCAGGAAGTGCTGGGATCATAATACCCCAGCTAGATATTTGTCCAGATATCTAGGCCTTGGCTGTAGCCAATACCCAGTGCCTCTGGGAAGATTTCAAAACAACCTGACACTTGCCTGCATCCACCCCAGGAGGAGTCATCAAGCTAGCCAAGTGCGCAGCCATCTCCCCCTGGAGAAGAAGTGCCTCTGCTGAATCCAGGAGTATTACCAAAGTAAAGTGCATATCATGTGTGCTCCTAGACAGTGTCGGGTGCACACTATCTGCTCCCATTGGGGTGGCAGAGCAACTCGATTCTGGAAAGAATTTGGTACCTTCTAGTCCCCTGGAGAAAGGAAGGAAATCAGCACAGTGGAAACAACCAAGAGAAAACTCTTGATGTTTCAAAGCCAATAATGCTGCCCCTGTCATTCAAACTGCCAGACTGGTTCATTCCAGGACCTCAGTGGCAATAAGTGCTTTCAGTAGGAGCTAGTTTATGCCAGTGTCACTGCCTCTGTACTGGAGCTTTATCTGGAGTGGAAATGTGGTTTCAGAATCACAGCGCTGACCAGCCTGACATCTCTGATTTAGTTAGTCTATAAGGTGCAATCCTACCCTGCCTTCTGCCTGACTTCAGACTAACACAGCTAACTGCCTCTCTTAACAAGACTATACCTGCAGAAGCTCCCATTGCTGACCTGGCCTATCAATGGTATAAAAACCAGCACCTTTTGCTGGCCAAGGTACAGAGGCTCGGCCAATGCCATATCTGTCACCCCAGGGTGCATATCAGTATTTCTCAGTGCACAAATCTGCTTTAGTTTCCCAAGTTTCAGGGATGTAGGTGGTAGCCATTGGTCTAAGGACAGAGGCAGACAAGGTTCTTTGGGTAAACCTGATATCTTTTAGTTTCCCAATGCATTCACCCCTTTAAGCACACCATAGGAACACAGGAAATTCTATTTTATAGTCTTGACTAAGTGTTAACATGTACCCTATGCTCACAATATGCTTTATTTAAAGAGAAACTGGATGCCACATATTATCATTATGTCTTGTGAACATCACATGTTCACTAACAATCCCTTTGCCTCCACTGCAGCAAGAGAAAAAAGATGTTTTGTTTGTCACGGATAAGTAACAACTCATGGGGTGCATCTACACACACAAGTCATGCTAATGTGCAGTAGAATCAGTCTACTGTGCATTAAGCATCATGGCAAAAGCCAAGCTAATGCCCTAATGTGCAGTAAAATTAGTCTACTGCTCATTAAGTGGCATGAAAAGACCATGCACCTGTGCTACTGTGCAGTAGCACTGGCTACTGCACATTTATGTAGTACCACATATTAGAGGTACCAAACTTAATGTGCAGTAGCAAAGGCACAGTAATGCACATGCAGATGCACTCATAGGGTCCTAAATCAAATCAGTACAGGTCATAATAAGTTTTTTAATCAATTCCAAGGCTTGTCAGTGGAGATACTTTCTGGGGATTGGACTGGACTGTGAGGTCTTGTGCCCAGGGCTTCCTAGTTACTCTTACTCCCAGGGCAATAATTTCCCATTTGACCTCAGACAGATACTTTGTTACATGTTTGTTAGGTCACTGCAAAAAAAATGTCCAATGGACAATAAATGAAAAGGGAGAAACAAGAGGACAGAGGATAACAATGAGAAGAGTTACTAATTTGCAGAAGGAATAAATTAAACCCTTAAAAGTAGCCTCTGCAAACTAATGGGCTACTGGTAAGGTGAAATATGAGGCTGAGAAAAACATCTCAGCTGTGAGAACAAACCAGCTGTGGCATGCTGAAACAGCTAGCTTATGGAATTGGTCCCAAGATTTAATAAATGTGGGTCAAACTTTTGGAAAATCTGGGGATTTCCTGAGCTCTTGCTTCCCTCACTAGTATGAAAAGGAGTTGAAAGTCCTCAGGATTTGACACTCTGCCTTTCTTCAATGTAGTAATAATAGTAAAACAAAATAATAATACTTTCAACATTAATTTTCTAAATAATTCCCAACACCTCTTAGACTCTTGTGATGACCGAAACATTTTACCACAAAAATGATTCACCAATACTAATCCTTATGAAGAAAAAATATCACCTGATGAAGCCAAGTTTTAGAGGCAGCTAAATCAGACTAATCCTTTTAATTAAAAAGATTAAGCAGTTGTTGATGGCTAAGACATAAAATGACTGCAGTTTCCCATGCCTGTCAAATGTGAGGATATTTGATTAATTTCTTAAAGAAAAAACAGTAATACTCAGTTTTCTCTCCTTATATGTCCTATGTGCGAACTACTGAGGACTTTGATATTTTACCATTTCAAAAGTACTGGTCTTCTAGCAAGGTACTCTGTTGTTTCTCTGGAATGCAGGGTCAAGATAAGATTAATCCAGTCCCACTTACCTTCCATCTGAAACTCAAGATTGCCTAATATTTGCTTTTCATATACAACCATGAGCTGCCAAAATAAGCGTGTGATGTATAAGAATGGAGGAGGTGCCAATAAAAATTTACAGGTTCCCACCCATGTTTTGTGATATTACACAAGTGCTGCAAGAGTCATTATTGATTCACTGTATACATTAAAATGATATATTCTTTCCCAAAACCTGTGAGCTTAGACACCTACAATGGTAACTGGAATTAATGTCACGGGGGAAAAAGGAAAAGGGTGCCTGACCAGCTTTGTTCACTATGCAAATAAATCATTATCACTATCTGTCTTTATTTTTTCTCAGTGTAATAGTGCAGCGCATAATAGACATTTAATGTAATTCCTTGGATATTAAAGGGCATCTTTGGTAACAATAGTATCAGGTGAACTCTCCTTCCCAGTCTTTTGGGGATTTCCACTTGGGTTCTCACTGACCATGGAGTGGGCCGGGATTCCAAGATGGTCACAGTTCATCTCCCTGGAAAGACTGATGACTTTTATAAAAGCAGTAGATAATGGTTCCTTGTGAAGCAACTCTACCAAAGTCAAAGAAGAAACAAACCGCAAAACAAAATGAAAACTGCAAACAAAGAAACAAAAACAAAACAAAAGGAAAAGCCTCCACAGCATGTTCACCTTTACCCTGAAGACATCAGCTCTGGAGGTATTTGGCTCATCATCAGTTATATTGCATCAGCTAGAGAGAAACAAGGAAGTAACACCTGCTGGAATTGCGTAATAAAAAAATCTCTTAGGGATTTGAATGTTTGAATCCTGATTGTTCTTTCTACTACGTAGTGCTTTTATATAGGCAAAAAAGAAAACCCCACCACAAAGCAAATATTTAAACACAAATAAATCGTTTATTCTCCATCTGTTTTTCCCTATACAGGCTCCATGCATTTTATACCCAGCATACTTATACATTAACCTTTGTTCCAGGGGAGAAAATACCATGGAGCTGTAATCTTCAGTATTTGCTCTGTGGTATTCCAGACTCTGCTGAGGATGGGTATAAGTATGTGTGAACCCACACAGCCGAGATCCTCAGGGCTAGGCTACATGGCATGGATGCTACCTCTGTTTCACCTTTGGTAGCCAATCGAGGACTCCAAAAGAGGCTTTTGCAGTGTCAGAATGATCTTCCCTGGGGACAGTTTATTGTCTTAGAGAAGGAAAAATAATCCTTAAAATCCTACTGCAAAGGCCTCTTACAAATTCAATTTTGTCCCATCACGTGCCCCAGCACAACACCAGCATCCTCTGCCAGTCTTGAAGCTCTTTCACAGTTCTTGTCAACAAGCTCCCACAGCTCTTCCCCTGGATGGCCTTCCTTGTTCTTTGCTGACATAACCCTTCAAGCAATATACCTGGGAGTTGTCTCTTCTCTGTACTGCCAGTGTAGTAGACATATCCCTTAGAGACTCCACTTCAGTCCTCTCCCATCCTTTCTCTCCAGCTCTCCAGCTCAGAGAAGTTAAGTGCTAGGGTAACCCTATCCACTAGCTATCAGCCTTCTCAAGTTCTCCAGCTCTGTAAGTCCAGACTAAGAGAAGCTAGTAGATAAAACCTTTTCTTGCTGTCATGGCCCTAACTTTCTCCGCCCTTCTCTATCACAGAGAAGGCACGAGGTTGACATTTTGGTTGCTTTCCCTGGTCTTCTCCAGCATTCTGGGCCTGGCTTTAAATCTCAGGAAAGTCCACAGCAGTCCTGTTGCTGTTCTCCCAGCCTTTAGGGAAATTCTGTCACTTTCCTTGGGATTTTATCATCCTCAGCCTCTCAGCCTTCTCTGCAGTTCTTCCCAGGGATTTTCCACCAGCTTCCTCCTCCAGGGAACTTCTATGAATCCCAGCCAGGTCCACGCTGGGGTGCAACTGCTTTATTACAGAAAATTTGGGCTTTATTTTAAAAAGCCAGAAACCTTCTAACAAAAAAGCTCTCCTTTACTCTCTCCTTCCTGTTTTCAGCCTGAAATATAGCTTATGGTGCTGTCTTTATTAGCATTTACTGATACTAATTATATCATACCACTAATTACATACAAATACATCATTATGAGCTTTTGTGGGGCAGAAAGAGAAAAGAAAAAACCCATTTATCACCATACTCTGGCTGCCCCTAACCATCAAACAGCCTGCATCCTGAATATTTCTGAAGGACACAACTGTGCCTTGCTTTATCCAGGACCCACCATTACAATCATCACTTTAACATTGCATTCAAAAAGATCCATTTCCCAACTATGTTAATCCTGTGGCAGGGAATTCCAGCCAGTTTAGAAGTTCAATGTGTCTATCTATTCAAAGTTTGTGTTCATTATGTGAACTTCTTGGGTCTGGAAATCACAAAAAAGCCATCCCCATTTGATCTCTGATAACCCAGGTTTTGCCTAGGTTTAAATAAGGTGTAGACCGAGGGTGTCAAACATATGGCCCATGAGCCAGATCCATGTGAAGCCATATGATCAGGCCTGTAGGTTGCTGGATCGGCCCTAGCCCTGTATGCTGCATGCTGTGTGTGGGCAGGACTGAGTGTGACAGGTGCTCTGCATGGAGTTGTTCCCAGTCCAGCCTACAGATCAACTCAAGTATGCTCATCCAGCCCCAAGGGCCAGATGAGTTTGACACCCCTGGTATGGATGGTCTTTTTAATAGTATTTTGGTGTTACTACTTTAGTTATTGCTGAAAAAAGAAAGTGAAGAGGTGTGTAAAAATGTTAAATCCAGACATATAGCACTGCCTGAACCCTCAGGTACTTTAGCTATGGCCTCTGTTCAGCTCTAATTTGACTGAAGCAGATAAATTTAAAACAACCTTCTTCCAACACAACCCCTGTCTCCCTTGAGCCCAGTACCAACCAAAGCATCTCCAGACTCTGAGACTGAGCCAATGGTAGATGAAGTCCTTTGTCACAGACACATATATATGCTTTATTCTGAAGCCCTCCTGGGCTAATCGGAAAAAAGATCAGTGTTCTGACCTCTCAAAATTGTCTTCTTTATTATTTTAATTATACATTAAGTTATGCAGTAGTTGATGCAGTACCTTGTAGAAGCAGAAAACTGTCATTAAATCAAGTTTGTTCTTTCTCCTCCCTACTAAAGGTTTCAGTCAAAGATTAAATGAATGCCAAATAAAAATAAAGTGGGCCGAGGGAAGAGAGCATAATAAATGTACAAAGTCACGGTAAATCAGAGCCTGTGGGGTATTGAAACACATAGCCAAAAATATTAGTATTAAGTATGCACTGTCCATGTTTCTCTTGCAATTAAATTACCATTGAGCCCGACAGGCTGAAAGACTAATGCACAAATATCTGTCCCAAATTATTATACTCAGAGGACATAGTAGGGAGTACTATTGTGTACTCAAGTAAAAAGTTAACCAAGTATTAAAATTCTCATAGAAAATCTTCTTGCAGGAAGGGATTCTTAGCTGAATAATCTCTGGACTCCACTTTATTTCTTCATATCATTTTCTTCTAATCATCTTAATTCCCTCCAACCCCCAAGGCATAACTATGAGACCTTTAAAATAGGGCTATTTTCTACTGTCATAGAAAATATATTCTTGCTCATTCTAGGACAGGGGAGATGTGCCTGGAAATAAACTTGTGGCATCAGCTCAGCAACCAGCTCAGAAAATCTTCTTTCCTGTATATTAATTTTCACCTACAAGCCTTTTTTAACCTCAGGCAGTATTGAGAAACATATGTATTCAAATCAGCTGAAATGAAGCCCTGTGCTTTTGCTATACAGCAGTAACTGCAAAGCCTTTATCTCCCCTAATCAGGCTGTTTTAGCCTGTGTTGTGAACACCAAATGTCACCACGGTTTGGCAACACTTTGAATTAACCACAAATTCTAGTAGAATAAGGAAGACTGTTAACTATGGGCCTTCTTACACTTTATGCTGTGAGCTGCACATGTTGATGGGTGTCAGTGCTAGCTTGGAGTTTGGAGCAGTCACACTCTTAGTCCAGAAACCTTCTCTGACTGTCCCCCACCTGCACAGCTGCGACTTGCCATTAGAGGCCTGGTGAGTACGGGCAGGGCTAGGATCTGTAGCTGTGAGTTGCCACTAAAGGGCTGATGAGCCAGGGCAGGCTTCTATCTCTGCTTTACGGGCAGGGGTGTGAGGGACCCTGGGATACTGGAGGACTTTCGTTTGGGCAACAGATCTGTGAGGAATGCCCACACCTTAATGGAACAGGAGCTGAGTACAGTAGTGTAGATCAGTGATAATCCTGGCCTGGAGTGGTGTAACTTTAAGTTGCATAATGAGTGCTTAAAATCACTTTAAGATTTCATAGATTTCATAGACATTCAGGCTGGAAGGGACCCCGGAGGATTATCAAGTCCAGCCCCCTGCCCCATGGGCAGGAAGTCAGCAGGGATCATAGGATCCCAGCCAGATAAACATCCAACTGTGTCTTGAAGGCATTCAAAGTGGGCACTTGAACCACCTCTGGTGGCAGTCTATTCCAAACCTTGGGGGCTCAGACAGTGAAGAAGTTCTTTCTTATGTCCAGCCTGAATCAGTCACGGAGAAGTTTGTGACCATTTGATCTGGTCAGCCCTTGGGGTGCTCTGGTGAACAGATGTTCCCCCTGATCCTGGTGAACACCCCTGATAAACTTATAGGTGGCCATCAGATCACCCCTGAGCCTGCGCTTTTCCAGGCTGAAGAGTCCCATGGCTCTCAGCCTGTCATCATAAGGTCTGTTTTCCTGATCTCTGATCATGTGTGTGGCCCTCCTCTGCACTCTCTCAAGTTTCTCCACATCCTTTTTGAATTGTGGAGCCCAAAACTGAACGCAGCACTCCAGCTGTGGCCTCACCAAGCCGAGTACAAGGGGAGAGTGACGTCCCACGATTTGCTTGAGAAGCATCTATGGATGTTAATATGTGGACAATCCAGGGGTTAATAGCTGCAAGAGCTTCCCAAAATCACCATGCAACAAGGCCCTGTGTGGAGAAACATAGAGTTTTCCCTCAAAATTATACTCCATCCAGCAAAGGTGAGAAATCTCCACCTACCATTAGGAGTTTCAGAACAGCATAGATGCCCTATGCCTGATGAAGGGTGACTGCACCCAAAAGCTTGCTAAGAACTTTTTTCCAACTACTCAGCTGGTGTAATAAAGGATAGCACATCTACACAAAGAGCCTGGCCTGCCATTAGTTTGCTCTGCATTTGATGTGTCGAGTGGTCTCAGCTTTCAAGTCTTTCAAGTGTTGTCAGGCTTTTCAGTTGTGCAATGTGATATTGCATTATTTTTGATCAGTACTTCAGAGAAAGCTTTGAGCTGTCTAGGGCTGTTAGAACTCTCTGTCACAGCACAGGCACTCTGTCCCCAGCCGACTCGTGATGTGAAGCTACTTTCTGTGGCTTTTATACTGGCAACAGAGCATTTGAATCAGACTGCCGTATATTTTAGTGGTCCCTGGGAAAACCTTCGGAGAATTACCAGGGGTGCAGAGATGCTGAGAACTGTGGCTGAGTCAACTGTTATTCCATGAGCTGTCACTGAATTCCTTATCCCAACACACTTGATCCTCAGAAATAAAAATTACTGTCACATCTCTGGAAACCATTGGGCCCAGAAAAATAAAATAAGAATCCACCAAGCACAGAGCCTAGATGTATCTTCATAGCATGCACCTCTGTTGTACAGTGACATATATTTTCACTGAGGGGCCAAATAATCATCTACTGCTTCCCAGTGCTCAGAATTAGCTCATCAGCTAATTAGCAACAAAATTAGCTGTTGGGAGTGTGGTGGTCTTCCATTGCTGAAGAAAGGAGGGAAAGTGCTTCCTCAGCTTCCTCCCATAATGTTCTGTTGTTGGAGGAATGATGGAAATATGTAAAAAACCAGAGAGGTTTCACTGTGGGAAATAACAAATGAGCATTTCAACAGAGGGAGCAAAAGTGCTAATTAATCCTCAAGAATGTTTGCCCTCTCTATCTAGAATTTCCTGGTACTATTTAAAGCAGCAATCTGAGTGAATACTTTACTAGCTGAACTGAATTACAGCAGTACAATAACTTGATTTGCAGCAGTACAAGATGCTGTACTAGTTGGCATCTTCTGACCACACTTTGCTTTGGGTGAAGGCCAAAAACACCTATGCAAACAGATAGCACTCTGGGTAATACCAATACAAAGAGCCAAGCTGATTTCTTTCTTTCTTCCAAGTGGGTGAAAGCAGCTGGTGGCTTTGCCCAGCTGGCGTGAACACAAAGGAAAGTGATGATAAGGAATCCTTGGAAGTGTAGTAGGTGACCTTGAGCTACTGCTGAACTCCCAAAGTTTTGCTGCATACATTCTATTACACTGAAAATTGATGTGCGCAGCAGAGCAAAGGCTGTGGATCCATCACACTTTGGCTGGGCCATTGAAACTGGAAAGAGAGATATTTTTCTAAATTTCAGAGACAGTTGTGTTGAAGCTATTGGTTTGTAGTGTCTGCAAAAGTATATACAGGGTGTTTGTAAAGTCCTTGTGCAACTTTAAACTTTAATAACTTTGGATATACATATGATAGAAGCAAACTGTAAGCAGCAATTGACAGCATAATTCATTATGTATTTTAGCATAGTGCAAGCATATTTTTTTCATTTTATTTCAGACTCCATGACTGAAAATGAAAATAACTTCTCAAATGCGTTGGAAAATCTGATTGAACAATGTATCATGAAAGATGGCAGTTATGTTGAAGTCTAGAAATTTGAGCTTGAACTGTGTTAAAACTTAATTAATTCTGCTTTCAGTCACCATTTACAGTTTGCTTCTATCATGTGTACATCCAAAGTTATTAAAGTTTAAAAGTTGCACTAGGACTTTGTAAGCACCCTGTATTGATTGCAGCACATGATAAATGAGAGTTGTGCTATCTCTCCAGACCAAAGATTCTCATAAAAACTATCAGCCTCACTAAAATAGAAATAACACCTATCCTGGACAATATTATCAAATTAAAGTGCATATCGTGTGTGCTTCTACAGTGCTGGATGTGCAGTATCTGCAAGAATGACACTCACAGTGAAACAGCAGTGCATCTCCCTTCTGGAAAGAATTCTGTACCTTCTAGTCCCAGGAGAAATCACAGTAACGGAGAAAATAAAGGGAAAAGTTCTTGCCTTTTCAAAGCCATTAATACTACCCCTGTTATAGTAACTCCTTGAGAAGACCAGGAACATTTGTTGTTTTTTTTCCCCAGGGCCTTCTGCAACCATGACAAGTTTAATTTCTAATGTGCCCAATTATATGTTTGTAGCCCTTAGGAGTCTTATTACAAGTGATTCATATAGTGTTAGCTTGCTAGGCAAGCTGTTAACTCTTCTGGGAGTTTGCATACAGTTTTTCTGTTTGTTGCATACTTTCTTTGCAGAAGATAGTATTTGTTAAGTGCTCAGGAGTGCAGCTGGGGCTAGACCACTGGTAACAGATTAGGAATAGATTCTTCTCAAAGGGATGCCCCTGGCCTTTGAAGAAAACACTAAATCCCATTACATTTTTCCCCACATCTATTCAGCAGAACCTAAGGGAGTGAGCCCTTCTGACCAACACTTGCAGTGTCATTGAAGAACCAGTGAAAGCAACTAGCTGGACCCTTAACCAGTGAGAGGCTGAGAGAGAAAGAATCAGCATGAAATAAGGGAGCAAACAGTATGTGACTTCATGGCGACCTCCTGTTATCCATCCAGTTAAGGAAAAAACATAAGGAGATGTCCTGCAAAGAATGAATTAGTTATTAGAAGGTCTTGCTTCAGTTCACAGTGGTCAAGTCTTCACATTCCCAAAGCCACCACTGCATTCACATAAACTGTTTCCCTGTATGGCAGTCTCAGAAGAGAGTCTGAGATGCCTGTAGGTGTGCAGGGATGCTGTTCTGACGAACTGTAATTACAGCATATCAGAGCAGAGTCCATTAATCGAACGAGCTTTAGTTAAAGCAACCCCGCTGGCATTTTGAAGCACAGGGCACTGAATACATGAGATGCTGCAGGTGCTTTAATTAAAATCCTATTAAAGCTCCCCATCCCTGGAGCACAAGTAGATGCCCCTAAATACTAAATAGGCCAACCAGACATGTCACCTTCTGAGTTGGTCTTTTATGGCCATACAGAGCCAAGATCAACACTAGTAAGGCAGTGTCAGGGAAGTTTGCACTGAAGCTGTTGTCCCATCCTTCTTCAGCATGAAATTATCACATTTTTAAAGGTTAAAAAGAAAAAAAATAAGATGTGCTGATACTTTAGTAATTGTTATCCTGGTGTTAACTGATTGAGCTACGTGTCATTGAAGTAAGTCCTGCACTAAGTCTACAATTCACGTTCTAACACTGTGCTTGCAGTGACTTTTAAAATTTGTTCAGGAGCTTTCTTTTCCCAGTACAGGCACAAAGAGGATTATCATCACAAACGGACGAGGCCAGAGAATGGCCAACAAGTCAGGAACTACAGATCCTATCTTAGATCTAGCACTGATTCCTCTGAGGACACAGACAAACAATTCATCTCCAGGCATCAGTTTCTCCATCTGTTAATTGGGATAGTATTCTCCAACTCCCAATGGATGTTGTGAGGGTTTATGTAGATTTGTACAGCATTTTTTCACCTTCAAAGTGGTAACTATTCTTGCTGTTGCTATTGAGAGTGGCTAAGAGAGAGAGCCATTGCCATGATCTAAAAGCAGTATAAACTTTGACCATGTTATCTACAAAACCCTCTCTGAAGTACTATAGCATTATTACTTTTATTTATTTTTTATCAAAACCCCATTGAATCTGTGTCAGTTTTATTAAGGGAACTGATGTAGTGTCTCAGATGCACAAGGCACTCAGAGAATCTCAGAAGTGAGCTGAGCTTACTTCATACCAGGGCAGCTTTGAACAAAACAAATTTGCCTTCATGAAGTACATCAGAGAAATGACTAGAGTCTCTCTTTATCTTTCTGTAATTACCTTTCTGAGGATGTTCTGTAAACCATTATCAGTTAATACACTTTCTGTATGGCGGCTTTATCCCTGAATCCTAATTTAATTAGAATGGCCCAGGATTAATCTAAAATGCTGCCAGCTTCACCCTTGAGCCGACGTTTGAAGAATGTTTTGTTGACCATTTTATTTGGCAGTCTTTTTATGGAGATAATTTCTTTTGTGCTTTCAAACTATTCCAGTGTGCACATTTTGAGCAGAAGATATACTCAGTTGTAAGCCTGCTTCTTAGAGATGAGCAGAGGTTGCACTGACTCTGAATTTCAGCTGTGAAACCAGCTGACAGGTTTGCAGATGGAAATAACTCAAGTCACTAGACAAATCACAG
The DNA here is from genome assembly GCF_001723895.1 of Crocodylus porosus. Taxonomy (NCBI): domain Eukaryota; kingdom Metazoa; phylum Chordata; order Crocodylia; family Crocodylidae; genus Crocodylus; species Crocodylus porosus. Next base: position 18,826,189 of record NW_017728914.1, read on the forward strand.
AATTATAGAAGTCATGTCGGAAGGGACCTTGTAGATCTTCAAGTCCGACCCCCTGCCCTGGGCAGGAGAAAAACTGGGCTCAAATGATCCCAGCTAGGTAGGCATCAAGCCTCCTCTTAAAG
>NW_017728914.1:18826705-18829177 GCF_001723895.1 Crocodylus porosus
TGAGATGCACCTGTGGATGCACGACAAGGTGTGGTTAGCCCTGCCAACCGTGACCTCGCATTGTCGGCCCATGTTTATCTTGGAGTCAATAATGCCTCCAAGATCCCTTTCTGCCACCATGCTCTCAAGAGGGGAGTTTCCCATCTTACAAGTGTGCTGCTGGTTTCTACTGCCCAAGTGCAGCACCTACAGCACCTTTGGTTCATTCCATGTTTGTGTTTTACTAGAGGATGACAAACCAGCTAGTCCTAGTGCAACCTGCACACTCACTCTCAGATAGTTGTAGTCAAGACATTATAGAGCCATAGACCTGATCTGAAAACGTGCAGCTAGCAGAGCAGGAAAGCATTTAATCAGAGCAGGACTGAAATGGCACAGAGGGGCTTTTTGCTACGCTTCTGCACATGGGGAAATTTTAGACTGGTCAGAGGCTTCTGGAATTGTGGCCTCCAAATATAACTGTTTGATTCTTAAAGGAAAGTCTGTTTCTGGGCTGTACACTGATATTTAAACAGCAGTTGTTATCTAAATCAGCCCCAACGTGCCCAAGTAATAGAGGGCATATTGTTTCCCCCTGTACAGGTGCCTTTTACCACCTTCTGTACAGACACAGGGGCAGCATGAATTAGTCTCCACTATCATTCCCCTGCTATCCATCTACCTCAGTTTACATCAGCTGAAGGCCAAGTCCAAATATTGCCAAATGCAACCTTGAAGTGGAAAATCTTAATGCATTGTTTCCTAACCTATTGTTTCTTTTCCATGCTTACAAGCTCAGATACTAAACAGCTAAAACAGAGTGGGATGTTAATATGAAATGTATTTAATTTTTCTTCTTTAGCTGAGGTTTATCTGCGTTTCTGAAGTAAGAAACAAGAGGCAGCCCTCCTCATCTCAAGCAAACAGGTGACTTTCACTGCTTTAAGTTCATGCATTTGCTCTCCAGGCTTGTGTTATGGTTGGGGAGGATGGTAGGTGGTATGCAGGGACTTGGCAGCCTAGGGTCTTTATTTTTCTGTTTAAAAGAAATGCATATGGCTCTTAGAGTATGCCCATTTAGCTGCATGTAAGTGCTTTTACAAATAACAAATCAATCATTTATATGGAAATGAAGAATGTCCCAAAAGGGAACAGAATAGAGCTGCACTGTGAGAAAAATATAGTGGAGTTTTACCACATATCTGACCAGAAAACATTCAAGCCTTTAAGGGTGGCAAATTACCCAGTATTAGGAATGGCTCTCTGACTGGTCTGTAGCTATGGAATTAAAGACTGGGACTGGAGTCTGCCTAAGTGCTAGTGGTTCCTATTTGATATCCTTTGATGGGATAAACTGGATAAGGGCATAAACAGGTGATGATCAAGCTTTGCACTGGGTTTTCAAACTATTCTCTTCGTGATATGCCAAACTGTATGTCATCACGTTATACAGCTTCCTTCATCTACTGCAGTTATCCATAAACAAACATGCTCTACTATATATTTACTCAATGAAATGAACCACTACTGCATTGACTGTATCTATTTTAATCATTTATTTGATTACCCTAAAACACACATTAAAACACACATTAAATGGAAGTCATCAGCTTACAAGCATACACCTACTGTCTAGTCAAATCAATCATTAGTGACTTGAATATTATTTAAACACTATCAAACAAGTAATCCCACATATTTGAGTAGAAGGGAGAGGCCAAATAACATGGATTTTTTGCTGCATTCATGTTGATTCTTAGCATTTGTTTTTGAAAGTATTATGAGCTGCAGGAAACGTATCTGGCTGTGGGCAACTGGGGAGAGTGGAGTATTGTAGAAGATGCACACAATGAGTATATCTTTTTGAAAACACTAAACTTAACTTCTTTGTTTGTTTTTTCTGACTTTCTCAGGTCTCTGTTACTTCTGGAAATATGTGGACCAACCTCTAGCATGGTTATCCTTTCACTCACCTCATCTTTTCCCTTGATTTTACACTCTAGAAATACAAAAGATGGAGAAGATTCACAAAAATAAATTGAATTATTATAGAATATTAGTAACATCTCTCATTAACCACTCAGAAGTTCAAATTTTGCAGATTTATTTCTGCTTCTTCATTTGCAAATGGGTCTTTTCTATATGGAATATTTAGTTTGATACCTATAGAAAACTCCTAAACACACTGAACACTAATATTAAACTAAGCTTACTTTTAATGCAGTTACTTAGAAAAGAATATGTTGGTAATGTGTTCGGCCAATAAACAGGATATAGACAAATTAGTACCTTAAAGAACTATGATAAAACCACATGAAACATTTATCACTACTTCTAGGGTTGGACTGATGTTAGAATCATAGAATCAATGAGTCGGAAGGGACCTAGGCAGATCATCTAGTCCGACCCCCTGCCATGGGCAGGAAGGAGCACTGGGGGTGGCAGGGGTCATAAGGCCCCAGCCAGGTGCCTATCCAGTCTCCTCTTGAAGAT
>NW_017728914.1:18833786-18836583 GCF_001723895.1 Crocodylus porosus
ATTAAGTGAGAGAAAACTCCATCCTGTAAGGATGTTAGGTGGTCTTTAAATGAACATCTATCAGATCATGGAAACCACAGAAGCTGGTTAGAGGTATTTCAAGCAAGTATTTTAAAAGCAAAGAAAAAAATAGCTTTACCTGGTCCACTGCTTTTGGTTAATGATTTCACCTAAAAAAAGATAAAGAAAATCTCTCACAAGGATGGAGATGTATTGAAAATAGTACAGCCTTTTGCAATTTGTTGCTGAAGGACCTTGATGCCTTCTTTTCAGGTCCAGGTAGGGCTAGACAGCAAATGAAATGAGCAGTCCACTAGGCCTGTGCGAATAGGCAGGTATGCGATGTGATCGATGCGATGCAATTGATCGATGCAATAGATGTGACCGATTGATGTGATCGATGCCGTGCGGTGTGGTGAGGTGCAATCAATGTGATGCGCTCCATGCGATTGATCAATGCAATTGATGAGATCGATGCGATCTATCAGTTGATGCGATCAAGGCAAGATTGATTCGATGGATCGATGTGAGCGATGGATGCGATGGATGCGATGGATGGATCAATGCGACAAATCGATGTGGCTGATCGATGCAATCGATGGATGTAATACAACCGATGCGATCAATGTGATGCGATTGATGCGATCCAGCAATGTGATGTGAATGCAATGCAATGTGATGGATCAATGTGATGCGATGCGATCGATCGATGCGATCGATGCTATGTGATCGATCGATGCGATCGATGCTATTGGATGCGGTCAATGCGGTTGATCAATGCGATCGATGCGATGGATCAATGCGATAGATGCGATGGATCAATGCAATCGATGGATGCAATTAATCGATGGATGCGATTGATCGAGGCGATAGTTGGATGCAATTAATCGATCGGTGTGATCGATGGATGCGATTGATGGATGCGATTAATCTATCAATGAGATTAATCGATGGATGCGATTAATCGATCGATGCGATTGATCGGTGCGCTTAATTGATCGATGCGATTGATTGATCGATGTGATTGATGGATGCGATTGAGCGAAGCGATTAATCGATGGATGCAATTGATCAAGGCAACCGATGCATGTGATCAATCGATGCGATGGATGCAATCGATCGATGCGATGGACACGATGAATGCAGTCGATCGATGTGGTCAATGCGGTCGACTGATGCGGTCAACATGATAGATCGATGCGATGGATCGATGCGATCAATCAGTGCGATTAATCGATGGGATTAATCGATCGATGTGCTTGATCGAGGCGATTGAGGTGAGATCGATGCGATGGATTGATGCAAGCGATGGATGCGATGGACCTATCAATGCGATGGACAGATCGATGTGATGTGATGGATGCTTGATGCAATGGATGCAATGTGATCAATCGATGCGATGGAAGTGTTGGATGCGATAAATCGATGCGATGGATGCGATCGATCGAGGCGATTAATCAAGGGATGCGATTAATCGATGCGATGGATCGATGCTATCGATTGATGTGGTGGATCGATGCGATCGATTGATGCGATGGATCGATGCGATCGGTGTGATCGATTGGTGCATTTGAAAGATGCGATTAATCGATCAATACAATTGAATGATGTGATTGATCAATCGGTGCGATCGATGGGTGCAATTAATTGATCGCATCGATCGCATCCATTGATTGCATCGCATCAATCACATCAATCATCGATCACATTGATCACATCGCATCAATCTGTCCATCACATCGATCTATACATCGCATCGATCGGTCCATCAGATCGATTGATCGCATCCATCACTTGCATCAATCCATCAATTAAATTGATCCATCGCATCGATTGCCTTGATCAAGTGCATCAATCGATTAATTGCATCGATTAATCGCATCCATCAATTAATCGCATCCATCGATCCATCGCACTGATCGATTAATCGCATCTATCCATCACATTGATCCATCGAACACAGTTTGGAGTTAGACCAGAAACTCTATTGTGGTAAGTTGCTGACACACATCTTGCATCCACACAACTGTAGAAGAGACTTGTGGCTGTTGGTAAACTGCTGAGTACAGTAAGGGTGCTCAACCGCCAAACCATGGGTCCACAGAGCCATAGCATCTGGCCCGCAGGACTCTACACGGGTCAGGAAATTTGGTGGCTGGGAAGCAATTGACATCACCACATGTCCTCCGTTGCCAAATTTTCAAGCCCCATGTAGCTGGATTGGGACCTGGCCTGGGCTGCTGGTGTGAAGCTGGATCCAGGTCTCCATACCCCCTCCCGCAGCAGCTGGATTGGGCTCAGGCAACCCCCTGTGTGGCTGGATGAGGCAGGCCACTGCCTCCCACCCTTGCATGGCCAGAACCAACCTGGGCTGTTGCTGCGCCCCATGCGCTCCACAGAACAGGCCCTTGCTATGCCAGCTCTGCATGTCAGATCCAGACCACCAGCTAGATCTGGCTTACAAAGGGACCTGGCACTGCCAATCTGACCCACGACCCACTGTACTAGAGCATGTGGAAATATCACATGAAAGTTTGTAGGCCCCTCTAGCCATGGGCACAGCATACTACATTGGAGAAACCATGCATAGCCACCCAGGGGAGCAGTATGTAGGTAGGTAAGTATGCTAGGCCTGGTACATTTAGGGAACACATGTTGGAGCATATTTGGTAAACATGGGTTTTTGGAGCTCTACTGTGCTTGTGTCATTCTTTCATGTTATTTTGTTGTATAACAGTGCAAAAGGCAAAGCAGAGGCACTTTCTTCTACAGCTAAACAAGGAACTTTACGAGCATA